>NC_071400.1:33707362-34007362 GCF_022682495.2 Desmodus rotundus | reverse complement strand
TTATGGGTTTTGTTTTGAAGTCTATTTTTTTGGATATAAGTATTCCTTCCCGGGCTTTGTTGTTGTTGTTGTTGTTGTGATTTCTTGGAATATTTTTTTGCATCCCTTCATTTTCAGTCTGTGTAGGTCTGTTTTTCTGAGTTGGGTCTCTTGTAGGCAGCATATGTTCAAGTCATGTTTTCTTATCTATTCAGCTACCCTATGTCTTTTGACTGGAGCATTTAATACATTTACAAAAGTTATTATTGATAGGTACTTCTTCATTGTCATTTTACTCCCTTTGTACCTTTGTTCCTTTCTCTCTCACTGTTTTCCTTCCTCTTCTTTAAGTAGTCTCTTTAGCATATCTCGCAATGTTGCTTTGGTGGAAGTGTATTACCTTAGCCTTTTTTTGACCTGGAAGTTCTTTATTTTACCTTCCATTTTAATTGAGAGTCTTGCTGGATAGAATAGTCTTGGTTGTATGCCTTTCCTTTTCATTACTTGGAATATTTTGCGCAATTCCCTTCTGGCTTGTAATATTTCTGTTGAAAAGTCAGCAGCTAGCCTTATAGGGGCTCCCTTGTATGTTATTTCCTGTTTCTCCATTGCTGCCTTTAAGATTCTCCCTTTGTCTATACAGTTTGCCATTTTAATTATGATGTGTCTTGAAGTGGACCCCTTTGGGTTCCTCTTGCTTGGGACTCTCTGTGTTTCCTGGATTTGTGTGACTTTTTCTATCTTCAAATTAGGGAAATGTTCCATCATTACTTTTTCAAACAGGTTTTCTGTCCCTTGCTCTTCTTCTTCTCCTTCTCCTTCTGGTAACCCTATTATACGGATATTTTTACATTTCATGTTGTCCTGCATTTCCCTTAACCCCTTTTCATTCTTTTTGAGTCTTTTTTCCTTTCCTTGCTTTTCCTTGTTTTTTTTTCTACCTTGTCCTCCAGCTCACTGATTTGGTCGTCTGCTTCATCTAGCTGGCTTTTGATTCCTTCTACTGTGTTCTTCAGTTCAGAAATTGATTGTTTCTATGTCCTTTTATATGCTGATATAGTTTGCTGTATGCTCCTCATAGTTTCCACGTAATCTTTGGTAATTCTCACTGAGCTCATTCAGCTTCCTTGTAACCATTGTTTTGAAATCAATATCTGATCGTTGATTTGCCTTTATTTCAATAAGCATTCTTGCTGAAGATTTCTCCTTTCCTTTTGTATGGGGATTGCTTCTTTGTCCTCCCATTATTTGTGGGACCCTTCTTGTTTGCTTCTGCTTCTTAAATTGATCTGTTTTGGCTTTCTGATTTTGTGCTGTGAACTTCTATGACAGAAAGCCTGTGAGATTCAGTGGTGCATTGTCCTTCATCACCTGAACTTGGTGCTCTTGCAATGCCCTTTATGCCTTTTATGCTGGTTCTCTAGATGTAATTGGGTTTTGATTGTTGTTGGATCATTCTTTGCTGGTTCCTTCGCTCCATCTGATTGATGGAGCATCACTTCACCCACCACATCTTCTTTGCTGTTGTGCAGCTGCTGCCACAACAAAACCACAAAGCCCAGGAAACACACCCGCACCCACAAATATAACTCCCCCCCACAATCACACTATCAAAAGCAAATTAACCAGTATTAATAAGGGCATAATGAGATTAAGACTATTATAAAAAGGAGAGCAGATATAAGATGACCTACTGAAATAAAAATGATTTTGAGAGGGTAGAGGGAGGAGCACTAATAAGAGTTGGGAGCTGGAACAATGGAAAGAGAAAAGGTAAAGTTTACCTCTTGAATAAAAAAGGGAATGAAGAATGTGGAACAGAATATGAGATAAGTGCATAATATTAGTTTCAACAGGAATGAAAATAACACAAGTAAAATAAAGTGAGAGAGAGAAGGAAAAATAGTAAATAATTAGCAAAATTCTAGGAGCCGAATTGCAAGATCTCTCCATCTTTGACAGTGGGGTATTAAAATCCCCTACTATAATTGTGTTGCTGTCAATATCTTTCTTGAAATCCTCCAAGATTTTCTTTATGTATTTGGGTGCTCCTATGTTGGGTGCATATATATTTACAATGTTTATGTCTTCTTGGTGGATTCTTCCTTTGAGTATTATGAACTGACCTTCTGGGTCCCTCTTTATGGCCCATTTTTTGAAGTCTATTTTGTCTGATATGAGTATTGCTACCTCTGCTTTTTTTCCTGTCCACTTGCTCGGAAAATTTGTTTCCAGCCCTTCACTTTCAGTCTGTGTAAGTCTTTTGTCCTGAGATGGGTCTCTTGTAGGCAGATACCTGTGGGTCATGCTTTCTTATCCATTCAGCTATTCTATGTCTTTTGATTGGAGCATTTAATCCATTTACATTTAAGGTTATTATCGATAGGTACTTATTCATTGCCAGTTTTTCATACCTGTGTTCTTCTCTCTTTTCCTTCCTTTCCTTAAAGCAGGCCCTTTAGCATCTCTTGCAGAGCTGGTTTGGTGGAGGTATATTCCTTTAGACTTCTTTTGTCTGGGAAACTCTTTATTTGGCCTTCTATCTTGATTGAGAGCCTTGCTGGGTTAAGTAGTCTTGGTTGCAGGCCTCTTGTTCTCATTACTTGGAATATGTTTTACCATTCTCTTCTGGCTTGGAGCATTTCCATTGAGAAGTCAGTTGCTAACCTTATTGGGGCTCCCTTGTATGTCACTTCCTGTTTCTCCCTTGCTGCCTTTAAGATCCTGTCTTTGTCTTGGAATTTTGCCATTTTAATGATGATGTGTCTTACAGTGGGCCTCTTTGGGTTCCTCTTGCTTGGGACTCTCTGTGATTCCTAGGTTTGTGTGACTTTTTCTCTCCTCACATTAGGGAAATTTTCCATCATTATTTTTTCAAATAGGTTTTCTATCCCTTGCTTTTCCTCTTCTCCTTCTGGTATCCCTATTATACGGATATTATTACATTTCATGTTGTCCTGCATTTCCGTTAATCCCTCTTTAATCTTTCTGAGCCTCTTTTCCTTTTCTTGCTCATTCTGGGTGTTTTTTCCTACCTTGTCCTCCAGTTCACTGATCCGATCCTCTGCTTCATCGAGCCTGCTTTTGATTCCTTCTACTGTGTTCTTCAGTTCAGAAATTGTATTCTTCATTTCCTCTTGGCCTTTGTTAATAGTTTCTATTTCCTTTTTCATGTTGATATAGTTTGCAGTGAGTTCATAGTTTCTATTCCTTTTTCATGTTGATATAGTTTGCAGTGAGTTCATTGTAGTATCCCTGTAATTTTTGGTAATTCTGTGTGAGCTCATTAAGCTTCTTTATAACCAATTCTTTGAACTCATTATCTGATACTTTCCTTGACTCTTTTTCATTTAGCATTGTTTCTAAGACTTCCCCCTTTCCTTTCATTTGGGGATTGTTTCTTTGTCTTCCCACTGTTTGTGAGTCTCTTCCTGTTAGCCTCTGCCTCTTAAGTTGCTCTGTTCTGACCCCCTGGGTTTATGGTGTAAACTTCTGTGATAGAATACCTCTGAGATTCAGTGGTACAGCCTCCTTTATCTCCTGATCTTACTGATCTTGGGCTGTGATTCATGTTGGTTCTGTGTGTCTTTGGTTTTTAGTTCTTGTTGGGTCTTTCTTTGGTGGGTCTTTCCCACCAGCTGGTTATCTGAGGGTCAGTCTGTCCCCCACCTCTTGTTTTCTGTTGTGCAGGTGTGGGCAGGTTGTGTTGGAGCTGGTTCTTCTGTGTGTACAAGGTTTTGAGGCTTTTCTCTTCCTCTTGTTCCGTTGTTTGTTCTTAATAATTTCTTCACTATTTATTTGTATTTTCAGATAGGTCCTGGGATGGCTTAGTGTGACTTCCACTCCCTCCTTCACCTTCTTCTGTTCTTATCTGTTGGTATTTCCTTTGTTGGTGGGTTTCCTCTTCCAGGAGGTATCCTGGTGGTCCCGGCTTCTACCCACTCTTTTTTATGGTAGGCCTCCTCCAGGCTATGGGTGTGCATACAGAGCCTTCTTTGATTCGCACTCTCCCCAGTACCTGTGGTCTCAGTTCCCTCCGAGATCAGGTGCGGACACTCGTGGCTGGATACGCACAGTCCCCAGTGGGTGTGCACACTCCCTGGTCGCTAGACACACTCCCCTGGTTGGTGCCTGTGGTCTCACTTCCCTCCCAGATGAGATGCACACAGACTCCGGTGGGTGCGCACACTCCCCAGAAGGGCGGGTGGCCAGGTGGAGAGGAGACTGAAGCTGTTGCTGCAGGGAAACCCCAAAGTGCCCCCGAGGGTCTTTTTCTTTTTGGGAAAATCCTCCTGCTCAATCCTGCAGCTCCCACCATACAAGGAAGGGCCTGTCCTCTTACACAGCCCACCTCTCCAGCTAAACCAGGGACCGTCTGGGTCAGGGTCCCACACGGCCCAACTCTCAAGTCTCCCCAGCCAGTGCCCATGGTCTCCGTGGGTTTACCACTTTACCCTTATTCCCCTCCCTGCGACTTCAAGCAACCAGGTCTCTCACAGTGTTGCTCAGGCCTTCTTGGGCAGGGGAGGGAGCCGTTAACCCGGCTCTCTCCCAGGAGTCCTGCGGCAGGCCTCACAGGGGTGGGCCTGGCGCTACAGATGCCCTGGTCCTCGCGCTGGTCCCAGGGACGTTTTTGTCCTGAAGCAATCCCCTTACCTTCTGTTTTCTCAGTCTCCTCTGTACTTTTTGGTCTCCTATCTTCATAATTGCTGGGCTGATTTGGCTGTTCACTTTGTATCTCAGTAGATTGGGTAGGTGTTTCACCCAGGTGCAGAGGGAAGTTGACTCCACCCCCATCTATCTCGCCTATATCTTCCAATCAGTCTAGGAGACAAATTGGAGAGAAAGATTCACTCCAGTGCTATCAACAACAAATTGGCTAAAATTAATAGAAGTCAAAAATTGCTTAGAAAAAATAATAAAATAAAATTATTATAGCTAGTATGGGAATAAGAGGGAAAAAAGAAACAAAGAAAAGTCTAAGAGATGTTAAGAGGAATGGGAAATGATTTTGAAATGATAGAGGAAGAGGGAAACTAAGAGTGAGGAACAAAAACTATGCTAAGAAAGGAAAATATGGGGTATAATGAAAAAAAAAAGAAAAAAAATGAAACTGTCACTGTTTGCAGATAACATGTTAGTGTACATGGAAAATCCTATAGACTCCACCAAAAACAAAAATACTCAACCTAACAAATGAATTTGGCAAAGCAGCTGGATACAAAGTCAATACTCAGAAATCAAAGGCATTCCTGTATACCAACAACGAAACTGCAGAAATAGAAATCAGGAAAAAAATCCCATTTGATATAGCAACTAGAAAAATAAAGTACCTAGGAATAAACCTAACCAAGGAGGTAAAAGACCTGTATTCAGAAAACTAAACAACACTGAAGAAAGAAATTAAGGAAGACGCAAACAAATGGAAGCATGTACCATGCCCATGGAGTGGAAGAATTAACATCATCAAAATGGCCATACTACCCAAAGCAATTTATAGATTCAATGCAATCCCTATTAAAGTGCCCATGACATATTTCACAGACATAGAACAAATATTTCAGAAATTCATATGGAACCATAAACGACCCCGAATAGCTGCAGCAATTTTGAGAAAGAAGAACAAAGCAGGAGGGATCACAATACCTGATATCAAACTGTATTACAAGGCCACTGTCATCAAAACAGCCTGGTACTAGCACAAAAACAGGCACATAGACCAATGGAACAGAACAGAGAGCCCAGAAATAAACTCAAGTCTTTATGGTCAATTAATATTTGACAAAGGAGGCAGGAGCATAAAATGGAGCAAAAATAGCCTCTTCAACAAATGGTTTTGGGAGATCTAGACAGCTATGTGCAAAAAAAATGAAACTCGATCACCAACTTAAACCGTACACAAAAATAAATTCAAGGTGGATAAAAGACTTAAATATATGTCGTAACACCATAAAAGTCCTAGAGGAAAACATTGGCAGGAAAATCTCAGACATTTCATGCAGCAACATCCTCACAGACACATCCCCTAAAGCAAGGGACATAAAGGAAAGAATAACAAATGGGACCTCATCAAAATAAAAAGCTTCTGCAAGGCTAAAGAAAACAGCACCAAATTGCAAAGAGAACCAACAGTATGGGAAAACATATTTGCCAATGATACCTCAGACTAGGGCCTGATCTCCAAAATTTATAAAGAACTCACACGACTGCACTCCAGGAAGACAAACAACCCAATTAAAAAATGGGCAAAGGACTTGAACACACACTTCTCCAAGGAACACATGCAGAGGGCCCAGACACATATGAAAACATGCTCTTCATCAGTATCCATCACAGAGATTCAAATTAAAATCACAATGAGGTACCATCTCACACCAGTCAGAGTGGCCATCATAAACAAATCCACAAACAAATGTTGGAGAGGATGCGGAGAAAAGGGAACCCTAGTGCACTGCTGATGCGAATGCAGACTGGTGAGGCCACTGTGGAAAACAGTATGTATTTTCCTCAGAAAACTAAAAATAGAACTGCCCTTTGACCCAGCAATTCCGCTGCTGGGATTATACCCTAAGAACCCTGAAACACCAATCCAAAAGAACCTATGCACCCCAATGTTTATAGCAGCACAATTTACAATAGCCAAGTACTGGAAGCAACCTAAGTGCCCATCAGCAAACGAGTGGATCCAAAAACTGTGGTATATTTACACAATGGAATTCTATGCAGCAGAGAGAAAGAAGGAGCTCCTACCCTTTGCAACAGCATGGATGGAACTGGAGAGCATTATGCTAAGTGAAATAAGCCAGGCGGTGAGGGACAAATACCATATGATCTCACCTTTAACTGGAACATAATCAACGAAAGAATAAAGCAAACAAAATATAACCATAGACACTGAAGTTAAGAACAATCTAATAATAGGCAGAGGGGAGTGGGGAGGCGACAGTGGGGAGAGGGTTTTAGAGGAACTACTATAAAGAACAAATGGACAAAATCAAGGGGGAGGGTTGAGGTGGGGGAGGGAGGTGGGTTTGGCTGTGGTGGGGTGGATGGATGGGGAGAAAATGCAGACAACTGTAATTGAATAACAATAAAGAAAATTTTAGAAAAGTAAAAAAGGATAACAAAGAAAAATAAGAGTGCATGATGAAAAGGAATATGAAGAAAGACAAAAAAGAAAAAGAAAAAAGGCTAAGAAAGCAAAATTGAAATTTGAGATAAAAACAGAATAGGCATGGGGCCTAGTAAAATTTTATATTTGAAATACAGAATTAGTGAAGCTCTAGAGATAAAATTGATGAACAATGCAACAAATACCCTACACTCAGAGAACTAGCAAACATTGTTAAAAGTGGTGAGAGAGCACAGGTATTTTAAGAGCAGTGCAAAAGAATGTGAAATGACCCATGACAAGAAAATTGGTTTTTGTGTCTGGACAGGAGAGAAATAGTAAGACTGTGGGATGGAAATAAGGTGTAGCTAGAGAGAAATCAAAATTTGAAATGAAAATAATGCAAGGAAAGAAGGTAAATGAGCTAAGAGGAGGGAGAGGCAGAATATGTGATTTGAAATACACTATAATATAAAATCTAGTGACGTAATATGTACAAACTTGCTGGATAAGAAATGAATGTTAAAGAACTATAGAAGATTTTTTCTGAACCAAGATGGCGGCATAGGTAGACACACTGTGACTCCTCGAACAACCAGAACTGACAGAAAATTGAACAGCAGGGAAGTCCGACACCAAGTAGATAAAAAAGAAACATACATCCAGACCCATAGGAGGGGCGGAGACGGGCACCAGGGCGGAGAGGACTCATGTGGCCGGGGCGGGACCCAGACTGGCGACGAAAGGGGCAGGCAGTCTGACCACTAGCAGACCCTGTGGCCCCACATTCGCGCAGAGATAAACCGGGAGGAACGGCGGGGAGCGAAGCAGTCCGCGTAACCCATGACTCCAGCGCGGGTGAAATAAAGCCTCAAACCTCTGATTGACAATGCCCGTGGAGGTTGGGGCGGCAGCAGGAGAGACTCCCAGCCTCACAGGAGAGGTCGTTGGAGAGACCCACAGGGGCCTAGAGCGTGCACAAGCCCACCCACTGGGGAAACAGCACCAGAGAGGCCCAATTTGATTGTGGGTAGTGGAGAGAGTGTCTGAGATCCGGTGGAGAGTGGAGTGGGTGCCAAGGCTCCCTCTCAGCCCCTCCCCCACGTACAGCATCACAGTGCAGCAATCAGCATTACCCCGCCCTGGTGAACACATAAGGCTCCGCCCCTTTAAGTAACAGATGCGCCAAGACAAAAAAAAAAATGGCCCAAATGACACAACATTTCAAAGCTCCAGAAAAAAATGCAACTAACTGAGGAGGAGATAGCCAACCTATCGGATGCACAGTTCAAAACACTGGTTATCAAGACGCTCACAGAATTGGTTGAATCTATTCGAAAAGTAGATGAAAAAATGAAGGCTATGCCAAGAGAAACAAAGGAAAATGTACAGGGAACCAATAGTGATGCAAAGGAACCTGGGACTCAAATCAATCGTGTGGCCCAGAAGGTAGAAAGAAACATCCAACCAGAAAAGAATGAAGAAACAAGAATTCAGAAAAATGAGGAGAGGCTTAGGAACCTCCAGGACATCTTGAAATGTTCCAACATCCGAATTATAGGGGTGCCAGAAGGAGAAGAGGAAGAACAAAAAATTGAAAACTTATTTGAACAAATAATGAAGGAGAACTTCCCCAGCCTGGCAAAGGAAATAGACTTCCAGAAATTCCAGGAAGCTCAGAGAGTCTCAAAGAACCTGGACCCAAGGAGGAACACACCAAGGCACATCATAATTACATTACCCAAGTTTAAGCAGAAGGAGAGAATCTTAGAAGCAGCAAGAGAAAAGAACACAGTTACCTACAAAGGGGTTTCCATAAGACTGTCAGCTGATTTCTCCAAAGAGACCTTACAGGCAAGAAGGGGCTGGCAAGAAGTATTCCAAGTCATGAAAGGCAAGGACCTACATCCAGGATTGCTCTATCCAGCAAAGCTATCATTTAGAATGGAAGGGCAGATAAAGTGCTTCTCAGATAAGGTCAAGTTAAAGGAGTTCATCATCACCAAGCCCTTATTATATGAAATGTTAAAGGGACTTATCTAAGAAAAAGAAGATAAAAAATATGAACAGTAAAAATGACAGCAAACTCACAGTTATTAACAACCACATCTAAAACCAAAACAAAAGAAAACTAAGCAAACAACTAGAACAGAAACAGAACCACAGAAATTGAGATCACATGGAGGGTTATCAATAGTGGATTGGGAGGGGGAGAGAGGGGGGAAAGGTACAGAGAATAAATAGCATAAATGATAGGTGGAAAATAGACAAGGGGAGGGTAAGAATAGTGTAAGAAATGTAGAAGTCAAAGAACTTGTAAGTATGACCCATGGACATGAACTAATGGGGGGAAATGTGGGAGGGAGGGGGTGGGCAGGATGGAGTTGAGTGAAGGGGCAGAAATGGGACAACTGTAATGGCATAATCAATAAATATATTAAAAAATATAATTTAATAAAATTTTAAAAAGGGGAAAAAATAACTATACAAGAAAGAAAATATCACAAATTATAAAGAAGACCACAATGACTTTCATTTCAGTAGCCTTTTGTATTTACCACTGTTTTTTTTCTTTCTGGATTTGCCTCTGGGGATGTCAGATGTTGACCCCATCTGACCTTAGGCAGCCTTTGCAATACTTCCAGTGATCTGTCCCTGGCTGTCTCCTTTAGTCTTTAATCTAGTCACTCTGCACTCAGCTGTCTTGTTTAAGCACCATAGGGTGGGGCCAAATCCCTCCTGAGGTGGAGGCTATTGTTTCCCCTCAGGCTGCTGCTGCTGCTTGGAAGGGAGTGGTCTGCCAGAGCCTGATGGTTACTGCCCTATGGGGGTTGGCTCAGCACCAGAATCCCTGCATTTACTCTCAGTTCTCTCCCCCAAGCTTCAGTCCTTAGTCTCTCCTCAGGCGTTAGCAGCCCACTCTGCCCCCGCCTTTGCCACAGCCCAGGGTAAGTGGCTGCCAATGAAAATTTGTGTTTTGGCCTTATAAATGGCTCTTGCACCTCCAGCTGTCTGTCTCTGCAGCCCTGCCGCTTTTCACTGCTGATTGTTATCTGTGTACTTTTTGGGCTCTGGTGCTCTAGGCTGAGAATCCTAGCTTAGGGTTTGGACCCCATTCTTCTCAGGGGGATCCAACCAGCTGCTTAATTATCCCTCCAGTGCTGCCACCTTTGGGCGCCCAGCCAGTGCTCTCGAGTCTCCTCCACAATCCTTACCATACAGGTTGTTCCAAAGCTTGTTCTGTCTGTCCAAAGTTAAATGGATTCTCTCTGGCTTTTGCTCAGTTGTTTGTTCTGGGTAGTTTCTCCACAATTGAGTTGTAATTCCAGATTGGCCCTGGGAAGAGGTCAGTGTGACTTCCATTCACTCCTTTGCCATCTTCCCCCGCATAAAAACACTGTGCCTCTCCCTGCCCCCACAGAGACTTCAAACATTCAGGTCTCTCCTGGCTGGGGACTGGCTTGCCTGCTCTGGGAGGGGTGGGTGTTGCAAAGTTACAATCACTGATCTGGATCTCCTCCAAAGCTCCTGAAGCAGCTGCAGTCCCTGCTGCCAGGCCTGGGCACCACAGCAGCCGTAGTCCACGTGCAGGTCCCAGAGATCTTCCCGTCATCCTACACAATTTCCTTACCATCTGTTTTTAGATGTCCTCTGCAATCTTTGGCTTCCAAACTTCATATAAGGTGGGATTCCATTGGCTGTTCACTCTGTTCTTCAGAAAATCACCTAGAAGTACCAGTTGGATACATGAGCAAGTGGGTTCAGCTCCCACCTACCTGACCACTATCTTCCCTCATGGGGCTTAAATTTTTAATATCTCTCATTTGATCATTGAAACAACTACTCTATAAGATAAGCATTTGTGTTTACATGTTGTTGCTGAGGAAACTGCAACTCAGAAAAGTTAAGTAATTTTCCCAGTATCACACAGCTAGCCAGCTGTGGAATGAAAAATTGAACTTAGATCTGACTCCAAATGTTATTCTCCTAACTAATATGTCCCACATAGATGAGGCATCTAGGCATGGTGACTGGCACAAGGGAGTCATGCAAGTAATGTAGTTATTATTATCATCACTTTCATAACTGTATTTATCACATAGCATTCTGTTTCGCAGATGGAAAAAGAGTCTCATAAAGATCAAATGACTTGCCTAAATTTATCCAATTGTTGAATAATAAATCTGAGGTAACTGTTCTGGCCTGATTGACCACAAAATGCATACTTTTTCTACTATGACAATCTACCTCCCTTCTATAAAATGAAGACAATAGTATAATAGCACAGAAAAATGCACCCAATGTTTGCACACAGGCTTTCAAAGATGTATAGAACATTACATGTTTGTAAATTGTATGTTTATAGTAATCATTATTTCCTTTTGCACTAATAATGGTTAATGTCTTGGGATATTGGGGAATCCAGAATACCAAGGAAGGAAACATTTCTCATGTGATTTTTGTTGGGATCATTAAAGGGTTTACCTCAACCTTTTATCTTCATTGAATTATAAAGAGTCATTTGGAGATGTATTATTTTAATCAAGGTATTCCTTTGCTGAGCATCATGAGGGAAGCAAGAACATAGGAGCATATAAACAAATATTTTTTCCTACTCATTTCTAAGTGAAATGCCATCTGAGATTCCAAACCAAAATGCTCCTTCTATGGAAGATCATGCTTAATATTTTGCAGGTGTCAAGAAAACTGGTTTGACAACAGTACTTATCATGGTGATGCTTGAAAAGTGTGGGTAGACTTGCATTAGAGACTGGGGAAGTTCAAACTACTCCAGTCATCTTATTAATGTTTTTCAGCTGGTCTTTGAAAGTGTTTACTGCAAACTTAAGTTGGAAGTTTTATCAGTATTGGTCCTTTTTTCCTTTTCATTATATAGAAGTTATCACTTAGTTCCATTTAATCATTAGAATCTATCAAAGATCCTGGGAAATATTGTATTCCAGCTAAGCATAAGGGTCATCTTTGCAACTGTCTTTCACTTACAGCATCAATAATTAGAAAATAATAAAGCCAAGATATGCTTGATGGTTTGAAATATTTGAAATTTGAATTACTATTTTAAAGATTTTGCTGATAACATCAGCAAAGCTGGGCTGTGAGCAAGAAACACTAGGATTTATTTTCTTAATTTCCTTAACTGGGAAGCACCAAAAAAAAAGTCTTTTTAATAAGGTTAGTACTCTTCTTGCAACCAAGTGTGTCTAAGGAAAAATATAATGATGTAAAATGGTTATTGTCAGAGAATACGGTAGTTGGAATAGCAAACTGAATTTCAGACCACAAACACATTCATATTGGTCAAACACATTTAACCAATTTCTGGTGGATTTTATTTGGTGCTCTTGGTTTTCCAATCATAATTTATGATTACATTGCTTACACAGAAGTGGGAAAGCTCCTGTTTTGAAAAAAAAATTGAAACTTTAAAGGAATTCTCTAATATCACTAGTCACAACAAAATTTAGCCCTCTCTGAGGAAGCAACATAAAGTTTGAACTTAAAAAATAGCACATATTTCATTCTCTCATCTTGATATGATTTTTTTTCTGTTTCTATTTTCTTTTTTTTAATATATTTATTGATTATGCTATTACAGTTGTCCCATTCCCCCCCCACTCCACTCCATCATGCCCACCCCCTCCCTCCCACATTCCCCCCTATAGTTCATGTCCATGGGTCATACTTATAAGTTCTTTGGCTTCTACATTTCCTATACTATTCTTACCCTCCCCCTGTCTATTTTCCACCTATCATCTATGCTACTTATTCTCTGTACCTTTACCCCCCTCCCCCTCCCACTCCTCTATTGACACCCCTCCATGTGATCTCCATCTCTATGGTTCTGTTCCTGTTCTAGTTGTTTGCCCAGTTTGCTCTTGTTTTTGTTTTAGGTGTAGTCGTTAATAACTGTGAGTTTGCTGTCATTTTTACTGTTCCTATTTTTGATCTTTTTCTTAGGTAACTCCCTTTAACATTTCATATAATAAGGGCTTGGTGATGATGAACTTCTTTAACTTGACCTTATCTGAGAAGCACTTTATCTTCCCTTCCATTCTAAATGATAGCTTTGCTGGATACAGTAATCTTGGATGTAGGTCCTTGCGTTTAATCTTGGGTAATGTAATTATGATGTGCCTTGGTGTGTTCCTCCTTGGGTCCAGCTTCTTTGGGACTCTCTGAGCTTCCTGGACTTCCTGGAAATCTATTTCCTTTCCCAGATTAGGGAAGTTCTCCTTCATTATTTGTTCAAATAAGTTTTCAATTTTTGTTCTTCCTCTTCTCCTTCTGGCACCCCTATAATTCAGATGTTGGAACATTTCGAGATGTCCTGGAGGTTCCTATGCCTCTCCTCATTTTTCTGAGTTCTTGTTTCTTCATTCTTTTCTGGTTGGATGTTTCTTTCTTCCTTCTGGTCCACACCGTTGATTTGAGTCCCAGTTTCCTTCGCATCACTATTGGTTCCCTGTACATTTTCCTTTGTTTCTCTTGGCATAGCCTTCATTTTTTCATCTACTTTTCGAACAGATTCAACCAGTTCTGTGAGCATCTTGATAACCAGTGCTTTGAACTGTGCATCCGATAGGTTGGCTATCTCTTCGTCGCTTAGTTGTATTTTTTCTGGAGCTTTGAAGTGTTCTGTCATTTGGGCCATTTTTTTTTTTTTTTTTTTTTGGTCTTGGCGCTTCTGTTACTTTAAGGGGCGGAGCCTTAGGTGTTCACTGGGGTGGGGTAAGGCTGGTCGCTGTATCTGACGCTGTACGTGGGGGAGGAGCCAAGAGGGAGCAATGGCGCCCGCCTCACTCTCCTCCGGATTGCAGTCTTTCACTCAGATACCCACAATCAAACTCGGCCCCTCTGCTGCTGGTTCCCCAGTGGGTGGGCCTGTGCACATTCTAGGCCCCTGTGGGTCTCTCCAACGACCTCTCCCGTGAGGCTGGGAGTCTCTCCTGCTGCTGCCCCAACCCCCACGGGCGCTTTCGACCAGAGGTTTGAGGCTTTATTTCCCGGAGCTGGAGCCCTGGCTTGCGCAGTCTGCTTCGCTCCCCGCCGTTCGCCCGGTTTATCTGTGGGCGAATGTGGGGCCCCGGGGTGCTACCCACTGCTCTGCCTGCCCCGCTCTCCGCCACTCTGAGTCCGGCCCTCTCAGTTTATCTGCACAACTCTAGGGTTGCAGGGTCTGCTAGTGCTCGGACTGCCTGCCCCGTTTGTCCCACACTCCGCCAGTCTCAGTCCCGCCACGGCCACGTGAGTCCTCTCCACCCCGGTGCCCGTCTCCGCCCCTCCTACTGGTCTGGATGAATGTTTATTTTGTATTTCCTTGGTGTTGGACCCCCTTGCTGTTCGATTTTCTGTCAGTTCTGATTGTGCAAGGAGGTGCAGTGTGTCTACCTACGCCGCCATCTTGGTTCTCCTCTCATCTTGATATGATTTAAGCTTTTATCAGTGAAGAACCAGATATGCTATTTCAAATCTAAAGCAAAATACAAAAATTCATCCTGAAAAGGAAGGTCTATGTATTGAAAAGTAATTGAGCTTTTCATTTGAATCACTAAACCCTTTTCATTTTCAACAAGTGTTTTGAACCTTCCTATGTTCCCAATTCAGACATCGAATATTGCCTGAAACAGTTACCGTTTTTGCTTTCCAAAGATTTATTGGGCCAAATATTTGACAAAGATAGTGCCTCTAAGTGCTGAGATGCAGGTGTGCATGGCTGGACTTGGCACCCAGCAATGGTCATTGATGCCAAACGCAAGTCCATTATACTTACATTGCTGCAGGCACAACAGATGCAGGAGCAACTTATTTTGGAAATCGTTCCTATTCTCTGTAAATCTACTTAGTGCTTCAACAACAGTCTCCAATTATGAAACCAAGCCCATCGAGAAAGTCACCACTTTTAAATATACAGAATT
The DNA here is from genome assembly GCF_022682495.2 of Desmodus rotundus. Taxonomy (NCBI): domain Eukaryota; kingdom Metazoa; phylum Chordata; class Mammalia; order Chiroptera; family Phyllostomidae; genus Desmodus; species Desmodus rotundus. The sequence goes on along the minus strand of NC_071400.1, from coordinate 33,992,335 downwards.
ATAAAATATTAACCTCATCACAATACGGTGATCATTTATTCATTAGTCATCTAGAACAAGTTCATGTCTCAAGGTGCTCAGTTAGAAATGAATGTCAAATTTGCAAGGTTTTATAATTCTCATGCCTTTGTTATATAGCAAGTGGCCACATGCTAGTCTTTAAATAAAGAGTTTGGCCTGAAAAATTGCTCATCTGTGCCTTACAAAGGTCTTATGATAGGAGATATCAGAGATGGTATTTAATTTTTTAAAGCTTTTATTTATTTATTTTTAGACAGAGGAGAGGGAGAGAAATATCAATGCATGAAAGAAACATCAATTAGCTGCCCTAGCATGCCCCCAAGTGGGGACCTGGCCCAACACCAAGATATGTGCCCTGAATGGAAATTGAACAGGCAACATTTTGGTTCACAGACTGGCACTCAAATCTCTGACCCACACCAGCCAGGGAGATGGTGTTTAATTTGAATCAATCCTTATTCTTAATCAAAGGGGCTGGATGCAATCAGCCCTATGATTCTCCCTTTGAGACCTTCTAAATATGTAAATCTTCCTTTCTCTTTACATAGACTTCTGTTGGAATGTACACTGGAGAAGTGCAAGTATTACAGTGGCATACTTGACATCCTTCAGAAGTTGAATGCAGAGGATGCTTTCATATTCCTATTAAAATACAGTTAGAACTTACGGTTAGGTCAACTTAGCAACCTCTATTTAGGAGAGGGTAGAAGTAGAAAAGGATCATTTCATGCTTTTCAATTTCCCGGTGTCAAGATGTAATTGTACATGCAGCTTAGATTGTACAGCACTTTGATACTTGTGTATTCTTAATGGTTTAAGAAAATTTTATCAGACAAGTATGGCATGGATAAAATTCTTTCTTTTGAAATCCAGCATGTTATATATCACACTAACACTGATTACTTGAGACAGGCAGTAAGTATTGTGTTGGCCAAAAAGTCCATTTAGTTTTTTACCATAAAATAAATGACACATTTTTCATTATCACCAATAACTTTATTAATTTGGATATTTTGAGTGTGTCAGCTATCTCCCACATGTTATAACACTGACTGTTGTCAAGTAATATCTCAATTTAATCACTGACAACTTCAACTGGTCTATCTGACTGTGGAGTACCATCTAGCAAGAAGTCTTCACCACAAAACTTCACAAACTACTTTTGACCCATTGGATCTGTCACAACACCTTCTCCATATACTACACAAATCTTTTTATTTTTATTTTCAGTTGTGTTTTTACCTTTCTTAAAATAATAAAGCATAATGTACTGAAAATGTTGCTTATTTTCTTCTATCTTCAATATTAAAATGGCTACACAAAACTCACCAATTTTGATAAATTTTTTGTTGTTCAAATACAGATGTCTCCATTTGCACTCTACCACTCCACCCTGCCCTACCCATCACTGCCTCCTAGCCTCTATCTTACTGCCTTTGGCTTTATACATGAGTCCTTTATGCATGTTCCATGATGACCCTCCCCTATTTTCACCCATTATTCCCCTAACCCTCCCCTCTGGTTGTTGTCACTTTATTGTTTATTTCAATGTCTCTGGTTATATTTTGCTTGTTTGTTTGTTTTATTGATTAAGTTCTACTAATACGTGAGATCATATGGTATCTATCTTTCACTGCCTGGCTTATTTCACTTAGCATAATGCTCTCCATATCCATCCATGCTGTCATGAAGGGTAGGAGCCCCTTCTTTATTTCTGCTATGTAGTATTCCATTGTATAAATGTACCATAGTTTTTTGATCCACTCATTTAATGGTGGGCACCCAGGTTGCTTCCAGCACTTGGCTATTGTAAATTGTGCTGCTATGACTATTGGGGTACATAGGTTCTTTTGGATTGGTGTTTCAGGATTCTTAGGGTATAATCCCAGCAGTGGAATTGCTGGATGAAAATGCAATTCCATTTTTAGTTTTTTGAGGAAATTCCATACTGTTTTCCACACAGGCTTCACCAGTCTGTATTCCCACAAGCAATGCACTAGGGTTCCCATATCTCCACAACATCGTGAGCACTTCTTATTTGTTCATTTGTTTAAGATGGACATTCTGACCGGTATGAAGTGGTATCTCATTGTGGTTTTAATTTACAACTCTCTGATGGCTAGTGATGCTGAGCATCCTTTCATATGTCTCTGGGCCCTCTGTATGACCTCCTTAGAGAACTGTCTCTTCAGGTGCTTTGCCCATTTTTTTAATTGGGTCATTTGTCTTCCTAGAGTGGAGTCCTGTGAGTTCTTTACACATTTTAGAAATCAAACCCTTGTCCAAAGTATTATTTGCATATATCTTTTCCCATACAGTTGGTTCCCTTTTTATTTTGCTGACATTTTCTTTAGCCAAGCATAAGCTTTTTATTTCGATAAAGTCTCATTTGTTCATTCTTTCCTTTATGTCTCTTGCTCTAGGGGACATATTAGTGAAAATATTTCTGCGTGTAATACCTGAGATTTTCTTGCCTATGTTCTCCTCTGGGACTTTTATGGTGTCGTGATTAGCCACCTTGAGCTTATTTTTATGTATGGTGTAAGTTGGTGCTCAAGTTTCACTTTTGTGCATGTAGCTGTCCATATCTCCCAGCACCATTTGTTGAAGAGGCTATTTTTACTCCATATTCTGCTACTTACACCTTTATCAAGTATTAATTGACCATAAAGACTTAGGTTTCTTTCTGCACTCTCTATTCTGTTCCATTTTTTTTTAACGCACACTGATATGAGAGCTGTCACAATACAATCTAAAAATTGTTTCGAATACAGTTAAAGACAACTATATGTTATCAGAGCCATCTTTCAAAAAAAGACAAATGAACTTTTTGGTCAACTTAATAGGAGTTAATATCTGGATTTATTTACTAGGCTGTACAAATACTTTGATGTGCAAAGGCTATGAAAGAAACTGGCTTCCTGTGAAACACATTCCAATTTGTGGAGTTATATTGCAGGTCTTTGGTCATACCTATCCTGTTTTAATAGCCTCTCTTTGATTCAGTTAGTCACACTAACCATGGTTCAGAATTGCCAGAGCCCAATGGGTCTATGAATCCTTTTGATAGTATAATTTAGTAAAAAGATTTTTCTGGGGAAGCCATGTGAGTTGCAGTTTTGAATGAATGAGTCTGGGTAGAAAGAAGGGGGGTTAGTTCAAAGATACTTGGGATTATTGGAATGGTATTTGAATATGTCAGGGTATGAATTCCTTATGAATTATACCAACAGTATTGAGAGGTTCATATACATTCAGAAGTTTGTTATTTCTGTAGCTCTGGTAAATTTCTATGGGAGCTTCTTCATAGTCAAAAGCAATACTAAGTTTCTTAAGTAAACGGATGTTTTTCATTTCCATCGGTGCCTTAGTACAACCTGGTACATATTTGAGCTCAACAACTATTTGTTGAATGGATGTTATTGTTGAATGAGTTTTGAGGATTTGGGACATATGGGCCTTTTAAAGCTGAGTTATAAAGATGAGGCTTCATAATGATCTTATTAAAATAACTGGAGAAGAAAAGTAGACACAATTGAAATTTACATCAGCTTTCAATACCATGTAATCACTAATAAAATTATATTGATCCTATGAGATCTATTACAGAACTTCTGTCATTCCAATACTAAATCCAAGAAAAGTTTTACATTTACCCTCTAAAGCAGAGCTGCCCTTCAAAGTAAGGCTTTACCACAGTATAGAATTTCCTTAAAAAGCTAAAAATGGAACTGCCTTTTCACCCAGCAACTCCACTGCTGGGATTATACGCTAAGAACCCTGAAACACCAATTCAAAAGAACCCATGCACCCCAATGTTCATAGCTGCACAATTTACAATAGCCATGTGCTGGAAGTAACCTAAGTGCCCACCAGTAAATGAGTGGATCAAAAAACTATGTTACATTTACACAATGGAATCCTACACAGCAGAAAGAAAGGAGCTTCTACCCTTCGCAACAGCATGGATGGAACTGGAGAGCATTATGCTAAGTGAAATAGCCAGACAGTGAAAGAGAAATACCATATGATCGCACCTATAAGTGGAACCTAATCAACAAAACAAACAAACAAGCAAAATAGAATCAGAGACATTGAAATAAAGAACAATCTGACAGTAACCAGACGGGAGGGGTGAGGGGAACAACTGGGGGAAAGAAGGGGAAGTGTAATCAAAGAACAAGTATAAAGGACCCATGGACAAAGCCAAAAGAGGGTAGGATTGACGGTGGGAGTTGGGGGTGGGTGTGCTGAGAGAATGTGGAGACAACTGTACTTCAGAAACAATTAAAAAATAAAATAAGGCTTTTCCAGCGGTAATGAATCATTATAACTTGATCATGCCTCTTAGTTTTAGATATTAAGTATTATGTCAAAACATACTTGTCAGCATCATAATGTGTGAGATATTAATAAACATATGTTTGGTTTAACTGGATATTATATTTCATATTTTTATATAGATTGTCATGTCATGTTAATTTGTTCATTTGTTTATATCCATACCACATGCTCAAAAAGAATACACTTGTGCCTTTGTACAGATTATTAAAATTTTTGAACAATTTACTTAAGTTCATTAAAATATTTACAGCAATAAAGCTATTTCATCTGCCTGTTAATTTTCTGATGAGCAGTAAAGATCAAAACAATTGTTTTATTTAAGGCAATGCTTGTATTTGTGATACTTTAAAAATAGAATTATTATCATGTTTATATTTCTCAACATGAGAGTGATTTTGTGGTGTTGTGCATAATTTGTGTTTGGAATTTTATTTTCTATTTTTACTTTTTTTTTAATTTTTATTGTTATTCAATTACAGTTGTATGCCTTTTCTCCCCATCCCTCCACCCCACCCCAGCTGAACCCACCTCCCTCCTCCACCTCCTCCCTCCCCCCTGGTTTTGTCCATGTGTCCTTTATAGTAGTTCCTGTAATCCCCTCTTCCCACTGTCCCCGCCCCCACCCCCACCCCCCGCCCTGGCTACTGTTAGATTGTTCTCAACTTCAATGTCTCTGGTTATATTTTGTTTGCTTTTTTCTTCTATTGATTATGTTCCAGTTAAAGGTGAGATCATATGGTATTTGTCCCTCACCGCCTGGCTTATTTCACTTAGCATAATGCTCTCCAGTTTCATCCATGCTGTTGCAAAGGGTATAAGCTCCTTCTTTCTCTCTGCTGCGTAGAATTCCATTGTGTAAACATACCAAAGTTTTTGGATCCACTCGTTTGCTGATGGGCACTTCGGTTGCTTCCAGCACTTGGCTATTGTAAATTGTGCTGCTATGAACATTGGGGTGCACAGGTTCTTTTGGATTGTTGTTTCAGGGTTCTTAGGGTATAATCCCAGCAGCGGAATTGCTGGGTCAAAGGGCAGTTCCATTTTTAGTTTTCTGAGGAAATTCCATACTGTTTTCCACAGTGGCCTCACCAGTCTGCATCCCCACCAACAGTGCACTAGGGTTCCCTTTTCTCCGCATCCTCTCCAACATTTGTTTGTGGATTTGTTTATGTTGGCCACTCTGACTGGTGTGAGATGGTACCTCATTGTGGTTTTCATTTGCATCTCTCTGATGGCTAGTGATGCTGAGCATCTTTTCATATGTCTCTGGGCCCTCTGTATGTCTTCCTTGGAGAAGTGTCTGTTCAAGTCCTTTGCCCATTTTTTAATTGGGTTGTTTGTCTTCCTGGAGTGCAGTCGTGTGAGTTCTTTATATATTTTGGAGATCAGGCCCTTGTCTGAGGTATCATTAGCAAATATGTTTTCCCATACTGTTGGTTCTCTTTGTAATTTGGTGCTGTTTTCTTTAGCCATGCAGAAGCTTTTTATTTTGATGAGGTCCCATTTGTTTATTCTTTCCTTTATGTCCCTTGCTTTAGGGGATGTGTCTGTGAGGATGTTGCTGCGTGGAATGTCTGAGATTTTCCTGCCAATGTTTTCCTCAAGGACTTTTATGGTGTTACGACTTATATTTAAGTCTTTTATCCATCTTGAGTTTATTTTCGTGTATGGCGTAAGTTGGTGATCAAGTTTCAGTTTTTTGCACGTAGCTGTCCAGATCTCCCAACACCATCTTTTGAAGAGGCTGTTTTTGCTCCATTTTATGCTTCTGCCTCCTTTTTCAAATATTAATTGACCGCAAAGACTTGAGTTTATTTCTGGGCTCCCTGTTCTGTTCCATTGGTCTATGTGCCTGTTTTTATGCCAGTACCAGGCTGTTTTGATGACAGTGGCCTTGTAATACAGTTTGATATCAGGTATTGTGATCCCTCCTGCTTTGTTCTTCTTTCTCAAAATTGCTGCAGCTATTCGGGGTCGTTTATGGTTCCATATAAATTTCTGATGCGTTTGTTCTATATCTGTAAAATATGTCGTGGTTACTCTAATAGGGATTGCATTGAATCTATAAATCGCTTTGTGTAGTATGGCCATTTTGATGATGTTAATTCTTCCACTCCATGAGCATGGTACATGCTTCCATTTGTTTGTGTCTTCCTTAATTTCTTTCTTCAGTGTTGTGTAGTTTTCTGAGTACAGGTCTTTTACCTCCTTGGTTAGGTTGATTCCTAGGTACTTTGTTTTTCTTGTTGCTGTAGTAAGTGGGATTTTTTCCTGATTTCTGTTTCTGGTTTTTCTTGTTGGTTTACAAAACTGTCCTTGATTTCTGACTATTTATTGACTTTGTATCCTGCTGTTTTGCCAAATTTACCTATTAGGATGTGTAGTTTTTTTGTGCACTTTATAGGATTTTCTATGTACAGTATCATGTCATCTGCTAACAGTGACAGTTTCATTTCCTCCTTTCCAATTTGGATGCTATTTATTTATTTGTTTATTTATTTATTTATTGCCTGATTGCTGTGGCTAGGACTTCTAATGCTATGTTGAATAGAAGTGGTGAAAATGGAAATCCTTGTCTTATTCCTGATCTTAGTGGGAATGCTTTGAGGTTTTGCCAATTGAGTATGATGTGGACTGCAGGTCTCTCATGTATGGCCTTTATTATATTGAGGAATGCTCCCTCTATTCCCACTTTGCTGTTTTATCTCAAATGGGTGCTGTACCTTATCAAATGCTTTTTCTGCAACGATTAGCATGATCACGTGACTTTTCTCTTTCCTTTTCTTTATGAGAATGTATTACATTTATAGATTTGAGAATATTGTTCCATCCTTGCATCTCTGGCATGAATTCCACGTTATCATGGTGTATGATCTTTTTAATGTATTGTTGGTGTTGTTTGCCAATATTTTCTTGAGATTTTAGCGTGTCTGTGTTCATCAGTAATATTGGCCTGTAGTTTTCTTTCTCTGTTATTCCTTCATCTGCTTTAAGATTAAGATGATGCTGGCTTCATAAAAATAGTTTGTGAGCCTTCCCTCTCCTTGGATTTTTTGGAATAGTCTGTGAAGTATAGGGGTTAGCTCTTTCTTCAATGTTTTGTAAAAATCTTCTGTGAAACCATCCAGTCCAGGGTTTTTGTGCACCAGGATTTTTTTGATGACTGCTCCAATTTCATCAGCTGTTATTGGTCTGTTCAGGCTTTCTGCTTCTCATTCAGTATTGGAAGATTATATTTTTAGAAATTTGTCCATTTCACCCAAGTTTTCAAATTTCTTGCCATATAGTTCTTCACAGTAATTTCTTACATTCCTTTGTATTTCTGTGGTATCAGTTGCAATCTCTACTCTTTAGTTTCTGATTATGTTTATTTGGGTCCTCTCTCCTTTTTGCTCGATGAGTCTGCTTAAAGAATTGTCGATTTTGTTTATCTATTCAAAGAACCAGCTCCTGGATTTATTGATCCTTTGAATTTTTCTTTTAGTCTCTATGTCATTTAATTCTGCTCTGCTCTTGGTTATTTTCTTTCTTCTACTTGCTCTGGGCTTTGTTTGTTGTTGTTCCTCTAGTTCTTGTAGATGTTTATTTGAAATATTTTTATCTTTTTTAGGTAGGCCTGTATCACTATGAACTTCCCAATCAGGACTTTTTTCACTGTGTCCTATACGTTTTAGTCTCTTTTGTGTTCATTTTCATTTGTGTCCAGAAATATTTTGATTTCTTCCTTGATTTCACTATTAACCCATTCATTGTTTAATATGCTATTCCATCTTCATGTATTTCAATTTTTCCTTTCAGGTTGGTTTCTAGCTTCAAACCCTTGGAGTTTGAGAAAATGCTTGCTATGATTTCAATTTTCCTGAATTTGTTCGGGCTTGTTTTGTACCCTAATCTGTGGGCTATCCTCAAAACTGTACCATGAGAATGATGAAAAAGCACTTTTCAAAAGTGCTTTTGAAAAGAATGTGTGTTTTGCCTCTTTGGGATGAAAGATTCTATGTATATAATCATATATATGTATCATATATAATATTATGTGTTATAATATATAATACTATACCTGTGTATTATATAATATTATATATGTGCATTATATATTATATATCATACACACAACAACACACATATATTATATATGTATTATATATAATAATACATATATTATATGTGTGTTGTGGTGCATTATGTGTATATATACATCATATATACATATGTGTATGTATATACATGTATACTGTCTATATAATACATATATCATATATTATATTTGTGATATATAATATATAGTGTATATAATCATGTGTGATGCGTGTATACATACATATATACTCATATATGTGATTATGTATATTATAACATGTTACATATATTATGTTATTATAATATTATCTGTACATATATCAGTTAAGTCTGTTTATGTATTATATATGTATTATACATAATATGTATTATTATGTATTATATTATATATGTATATGTATATATCAGTTAAGTCCTTTTGACCTAGGGCATTGTTATATGCCTCAATATCCTTGTCAATATTTTGCTTGGAAGATATATCTATTTTTTAGAGTGGGATATTAAAATCTCCTACTATAATTGTGGTGCTGTCTATATCTTTCTTGAAGTTCTCCAAGATTTTCCTTATATATTTTCATGTTCCTATATTGAGTATATATATGTTTGTAATGTTTAGGTCTTCTGAATGGATTCCTCCCTTGTGTATTATGAAATGTCCACATATGTCTCTTTATATGACCTTTCTTTTGAAATCTATATTGTTTGACATAAGTATTGCTACCCTGTCTTTTCTTTTCCTGTTTGCTGGGAATATTTTTTTCCAGCCCTTCACTTTCAGTCTGTTTATGTCTTGTTCTGAGGTGGGTCTCTCCTGGGCAACATATGTGTGGATCATGTTTTCTTATCCATTCAGCTACCCTATATATTTTGATTGGAGCATTTAATCCATTTACATTTAGGGTTATTATTGATTTGTATTTATTCATTGTCATTTTACTTCCTGTGTACCTGCATTCCTCTCTCTCTCTTTTGTTCCTTTTCTTAAAGCAGTCCCTTTAGTATATCTTGCAGTGCTTGTTTGGTGGCAGTGTATCCTTTTAGCCTTCATTTGTCTGGGAAACTCCTAATTTTGCCTTCCATTTTAATTGAGAACCTCACTGGGTAGAATAGTCTTGGTTGTGGGCTGTTGTTTTTCTTTACCCGGAATATTTCTTGCCATTCCTTTCTGGCTTTTAGCGTTTCTGTTGTGAAGCCAGCTGCCAGCCTTATCAGGGTTCCCTTGTATGTTACTTCCTCATTCTCCCTGGTGCCTTTAAATCTCTGTCTTTTTGAGTTTTACGATTTTAATTATTATGTGGACCTTGGAGTGGGAATCTTTGTGCTGTTCTTGATTTGGACCCTCTGTGCTTCCTGCACTTGTGTGATTTTTATCTCATCAAAAGAGGGACTTTTTCATCATTACTTTTTCAGACTGGTTTTCAATCCCTTGCTCCTCTTCTTCTCCTTCTGGTACCCCTATTATATGGATGATATTATTATGTTTCATGTTGTTTCTTATTATGTTTCTTGTTTCTTCATTCTTTTCTGGTTGGATGTTTCTTTCTTCCTTCTGGTCCACACTATTGATTTGAGTCCCAGTTTCCTTCCCATCACTATTGGTTCCCTGTACATTTTCCTTTGTTTCTCTTAGCATGGTCTTCATTTTTTCATCTAATTTGCAACCTAATTCAACCAATTCTGTGAGCTTCCTGATTACCAGTGTTTTGAGCTGTGCATCTGATATGTTGGCTATCTCTTTGTTGCTCTTTTTTCTGGAGCTTTGATCTGTTCTTTCATTTGGGCCTTTTTTTTTTTTTTTTTGTCTTGGCACGCCTGTTAGGTAAAGTGGCGGAGCCTCAGGTGTTCACTGGGGCGGGGTAGCACTGGTCACTCCGCTGTGATACTGTACCTGGGAGAGAGGCGGAGAAGGAGCAATGGTGCTTGCTCCACTCTCTCCCGATTTCAGTCACCCTCTCTGCTACCCATAATCAAATTGGGCCCCTCTGGTATTGATTCCCGAGTGGGTGAGCTTGTACATGCTCTAGGCCCCTGGGGATCGCTCCAGTGAACTTTCCTGTGAGGCTGGGAGTTTCTCCTGTTGCCTCCTCAACCCCCACGGGTGTTTTCAATCAGAGGTTTGAGGCTTTATTTCCCCATGCTGGAGCCCTGGGTTGCGCAGGCTGCTTCACTCCCCTGCTGTTCCTCCCGGTTTATCTATGTGAGAATATGGGGCCGTGGGGTCTGCTGGCTGTCGCACTGCATGCCCCATTCCACAATCTGCCACCTCACTGGGTCCGCCAGCCGCCACCTTGCCGCGAGTCCTCTCCACCCTGGCTGCCTGTCTCCACCCATCCTACTGGTCTGGATGAATGTTTCTTCTTTATCTCCTTGGTTGTTGGACTTCCATACAGTTTGATTTTCTGTCAGTTCTGGTTATTTTTTGTTTTTATTTATTTTTCTTTTTTTTTTTTAAATTGTTATTCAATTACAGTTGTATGCCTTTTCTCCCCATCCCTCCACCCTACCCCAGCTGAACCCACCTCCCTCCCCCCTCTCCACCCTCCCCCTTGGTTTTGTCCATGTGTCCTTTATAGTAGTTCCTGTAATCCCCTCTACCCACTGTCCCCGCCCCCACCCCCCACCCCCGCCCTGGCTATTGTTAGATTGTTCTTAACTTCAATGACTCTGGTTATATTTTGTTTGCTTTTTCCTTCTATTGCTTATGTTCCAGTTAAAGGTGAGATCATATGGTATTTGTCCCTCACTTCCTGGCTTGTTTCACTTAGCATAATGCTCTCCAGTTTCATCCATGCTGTTGCAAAGGGTATAAGCTCCTTCTTTCTCTCTGCTGCATAGAATTCCATTGTGTAAATATACCATAGTTTTTGGATCCACTCGTTTGCTGATGGGCACTTCGGTTGCTTCCAATACTTGGCTATTGTAAATTGTGCTGCTATGAACATTGGGGTGCACAGATTCTTTTGGATTGGTGTTTCAGTGTTCTTAGGGTATAATCCCAGCAGCGGAATTACTGGGTCAAAGGGCAGTTCCATTTTTAGTTTTCTGAGGAAATTCCATATTGTTTTCCACAGTGGCCTCACCAGTCTGCATTCCCACCAACAGTGCACTAGGGTTCCCTTTTCTCCACATCCTCTCCAACATTTGTTTGTGGATTTGTTTATGTTGGCCACTCTGACTGGTGTGAGATGGTACCCCATTGTGGTTTTAATTTGCATCTCTCTGATGGCTAGTGATGCTGAGCATCTTTTCATATGTCTCTGGGCCCTCTGTATGTCTTCCTTGGAGAAGTGTCTGTTCAAGTCCTTTGCCCATTTTTTAATTGGGTTGTTTGTCTTCCTGGAGTGCAGTCGTGTGAGTTCTTTATATATTTTGGAGATTAGGCCCTTGTCTGAGGTATCATTGGCAAATATGTTTTCCCATACTGTTGGTTCTCTTTGTAATTTGGTGCTGTTTTCTTTAGCCCTGCAGAAGCTTTTTATTTTGATGAGGTCCCATTTGTTTATTCTTTCCTTTATGTCCCTTGCTTTAGGGGATGTGTCTGTGATGATGTTGCTGCGTGGAATGTCTGAGATTTTCCTGCCAATGTTTTCCTCAAGGACTTTTATGGTGTTACGACTTATATTTAAGTCTTTTATCCATCTTGAGTTTATTTTCGTATATGGTGTAAGTTGGTGATCGAGTTTCATTTTTTTGCACGTAGCTGTCCAGATCTCCCAACACCATCTTTTGAAGAGACTGTTTTTGCTCCATTTTATGCTCCTGCCTCCTTTGTCAAATATTAATTGATCGTATAGACTTGAGTTTATTTCTGGGCTCTCTATTCTGTTCCATTGGTCTATGTGCCTGTTTTTATGCCAGTACCAGGCTGTTTTGATTACAGTGGCCTTGTAATACAGTTTGATATCAGGTATTGTGATCCCTCCTGCTTTGTTCTTCTTTCTCAAAATTGCTGCTGCTATTCGAGGTCGTTTATGGTTCCATATGAATTTCTGCAATGTTTGTTCTATATCTGTGAAATATGTCATGGGTACTCTAATAGGGATTGCATTGAATCTATAAATTGCTTTGGGTAGTATGGCCATTTTGATGATGTTAATTCTTCCAATCCATGAACATGGTACATGCTTCCATTTGTTTGTATCTTCCTTAATTTCTTTCTTCAGTGTTGTGTAGTTTTCTGAGTACAGGTCTTTTACCTCCTTGGTTAGGTTTATTCCTAGGTACTTTAGTTTTCTTGTTGCTATATCAAATGGGATTTTTTTCCTGATTTCTGTTTCTGCAGTTTCATTGTTGGTGTACAGGAATGCCTTTGATTTCTGGGTATTGACTCTGTATCCATCTATTTTGCCAAATTCATTTATTAGGTCGAGTAGTTTTTGGGTAGAGTCTATAGAATTTTCCATGTACACTATCATGTCGTCTGCAAACAGTGACAGTTTCATTTCCTCCTTTCCAATTTGGATGCCTTTTATTGCTTTCTCTTGTCTGATTGCTGTGGCTAGCACTTCCAGTACTATGTTGAATAGGAGTGGTGAGAGAGGGCATCCTTGTCTAGTTCCTGATCTTAGTGGGAAAGCTCTAAGTTTTTGTCCATTGAGTGTGATGTTGGCTGTAGGTCTCTCATATATGGCCTTAATTATGTTGAGGACTGCTCCCTTTATTCCCACTTTGCTGAGTGTTTTTATCAGAAATGGATGCTGTATCTTATCGAACGCTTTTTCCGCATCTATTGATATGATCATGTGATTTTTGTCTTTGCTGTTGTTGATGTGATGTATTATGTTTATTGATTTGCGAATATTGTACCATCCTTGCATCCCTGGGATGAATCCTACTTGGTCATGGTGGATGATCTTTTTAATGTATTGCTGGATGTGGTTTGCTAATATTTTGTTGAGAATTTTAGCATCTATGTTCATCAGCGATATTGGCCTGAAGTTTTCTTTCTTCGTTGTGTCTTTATCTGGTTTTGGGATTAGGATGATGTTGGCTTCATAAAAAGAGTTTGGGAGTCTTCCATCAGTTTGGATTTTTTCGAATAGTCTGTGAAGGATAGGGGTTAGTTCTTCCTTAAATGCTTTGTAGAAATCTCCTATGAAGCCATCTGGTCCAGGGCTTTTGTGTGATGGGAGTTTCTTGATGACTGCTTCAATTTCCTTTGCTGATATTGGTCTGTTCAGGTTTTCTGCTTCTTCTTCATTCAGTTTTGGAAGATTATATTTTTCTAGAAATGTGTCCATTTCATCTAGGTTTTCAAATTTCTTAGCATACAGGTCTTCATAGTAATTTCTTACGATCCTTTGTATTTCTGTGGTATCAGTTGTAATCTCTCCACTTTCATTTCTAATTCTGTTTATTTGGATCCTCTCTCTTTTTTCTTGATGAGCCTACTTAAAGGCTTGTCGATTTTGTTTATCTTTTCAAAGAACCAGCTCCTGGATTCATTGATCCTTAGAATTGTGCTTTTAGTCTCTATGTCATTTAGTTCTGCTCTGATCTTGGTTATTTCCTTCCTTCTGCTTGCTCTGGGCTGTCTTTGTTGTTGTTCCTCCAGTTCTTGTAGGCATAGGGATAGGTTGTTTGTTTGAACTGTTTCTAACTTCTTAAGGTAGGCCTGTATTGCTATGAACTTCCCTCTCAGGACTGCCTTTGCTGTGTCCCATAGGTTTTGGGTTGTTGTGAGTTCATTTTCATTTGTTTCCAGGAAGTTTTTGATTTCTTCCCTAATCTCGTTCTTGACCCATTCATTGTTTAATAGCATGCTATTCAGTCTCCATGTTTTTGAGTGTTTTGGGTTTTTACCCTTGGGGTTGGTTTCTAGTTTCATACCCTTGTGGTCAGAGAAGATGCTTGATATGATTTCAATTTTCTTGAATTTGTTGAGGCTTGCTTTGTGTCCTATCATGTGGTCTATCTTTGAAAAAGTTCCATGAACAGTTGAAAAGAATGTGTATTTTGCTTCTTTGGGATGAAAAGCTCTGTATATATCATTTAAGTCCATTTCCTCTAGGGTATTATTAAGTGACACAATATCTTTGTTGATCTTTTGTTTGGAAGACCTGTCCATTTTTGATAGTGGGGTGTTAAAATCCCCTACTATAATTGTGTTGCTGTCAATATCTTTCTTGAAGTCCTCCAAGATTTTCTTTATGTATTTGGGTGCTCCTATGTTGGGTGCATATATATTTATAATGTTTATGTCTTTTTGGTGGATTCTTCCTTTGAGTATTATGAAGTGACCTTCTGGATCTCTCTTTATGGCCCTTCTTTGGAAGTCTATTTTGTCTGATATGAGTATTGCTACCCCTGCTTTTTTTTCCTGTCCGTTTGCTTGGAAAATTTGTTTCCAGCCCTTCACTTTCAGTCTGTGTAAGTCTTTTGTCCTGAGATGGGTTTCTTGTAGGCAGCATATGTGTGGGTCATGTTTTCTTATCCATTCAGCTGTTCTATGTCTTTTGATTGGAGCATTTAATCCATTTACGTTTAAGGTTATTATCGATAGGTAGTTATTCATTGCCATTATTTCCTACCTGTGTTCCTCTGTCTTTCTCTTTTCCTTCCTTTCCTTAAAGCAGTCCCTTTAGCATCTCTTCCAGAACTGGTTTGGTGGAGCTGTATTCTTTTAGACTTCTTTTGTCTGGGAAACTCTTTATTTGGTCTTCTATCTTCATTGAGAGCCTTGCTGGGTAAAGTAGTCTTGGTTGCAGGCCTCTGGTTCTCATTACTTGGAATATTTTTTGCCATTCTCTTCTGGCTTGGAGTGTTTCCATTGAGAAGTCAGTTGCTAACCTTATTGGGGCTCCCTTGTATGTTACTTCCTTTTTCTCCCTTGCTGCCTTTAAGATCCTCTCTTTGTCTTGGAAATTTGCCATTTTAATTATGATGTGTCTTGCAGTGGGTCTCTTTGGGTTCCTCTTGCTTGGGACTCTCTGTGATTCCTGGATTTGGGTGATTTTTTCTCTCCTCAGATTAGGGAAATTTTCCATCATTACTTTTTCAAACAGGTTTTCTATCCCTTGCTCTTCTTCTCCTTCTGGTATTCCTATTATACGGATATTGTTACGTTTCATGTTGTCCTGCATTTCCCTTATTGCCTCTTCATTCTTTCTGAGCCTCTTTTCCTTTTCTTGCTCCTTCTGGGTGTTTTTTCCTACTTTATCCTCCAGCTCGCTGATCCGATCCTCTGCTTCATCAAGTCTGCTTTTCATTCCTTCTACTGTGTTCTTCAATTCAGAAATTGTAGTCTTCATTTCCTCTTGGCTCTTGTTGATATTTTCTATTTCCTTTTTCATGTTTATATAGTTTGCAGTGAGTTCATTATAGTTTCCTTGTAGTTTCTGGTAGTTCTCTTTGAGCTCAGAGAGCTCAGTGAGCTTCCTGATGACCATTGCTTTGAACTCAGTATCTGATAGTTGAGTTGCCTCTTTTTCGGTTAGCATTCTTTCTGAGACTTCCTCCTTTCCTTTCATTTGGGAATTGTTTCTTTGTCTTCCCATTGTTTGTGAGGCTCTTCTTGTTGGCCTCTGCTTCTTAAATTGCTTTGTTCTGACTCCCTGGATTTATGATATGAACTTCTATGGTAGAATGCCAATGGGATTCGGTGGTGCTGTCTCCTTACTCTCTTGTGCTCACTGGTCTTGAGGTGACGTTTATGTGTTTAACACGGTCTAACTCTAGTCTTTTCAGCCCTCCAGGTTTTGTTGTCTCACCTGTGGGAAAAAGAGAAAGGGGGGGAGAAAGGAAAACACACACACACACACACACAAAACCACAAAAAAAAAAAAAACCACCCCAAAAAAACCAAGACAAAGACGGGAAGGAGGGAAAAAGGAACTAGGAAAGGAGGAAAGGAAGGAAGGAGGGAAGAAGGAATAAAGAAAGATCAGAGGCAAGATAAGAAGGAATTTTAACAAAAATTAAAACATAGAAATAGATAAAAGAAGGCAGGAAGAAGACATAAAAATGGTAAAGGATGGGAGGAAGAAGGAATGAAAAAAAAGAAAAAAAGGAGAGAGGAAGAAGGAATTCAGGGGGAAAGGAAAGAAAAGAAAAAGGATAAGAAAAAATAAAAGAAAAAAAATCTTCTGTTGGCTTTGAACCGGTCAGGTTATATCTGCTGGTGTCCTGTCTGTGCAACGGGAGGGGGTGGTTGGAAGGATTGGTTTCACTTTTCTCCCTTCCTGGGTCACACTCTTCGCTGTTTTGTAGGTGTGGTCCCTGGCCGTCAATCAGGCTGTTGATCAGCCACTCCAGCAGCTTTGTTCTTGGGACACGCTAGCGGCGGCTCCAGCCGCCCTGGCTTTGTAGGCGTGCACGCGCAGCAGGGGAATCCAGCCGCTTTGGGTTTGTGACGTATTTTGTGCCCTGAGCGCTCCGCCAGCCGACCAATCGAGCCGCTTGGGCTTGGGACTCTGGAGTTAGTACACTCGCTAGCAGCTTTGCGCTTGGAAAACGCGCACCCAGCTGGCCCTGCGCTTGGTGAGCGCGCAATCCGCTGCGCCCGAGGTTCTATGCTTGGGGGCCCGATCCAGCCGCCCTGGGCTTGAGTCTCTCGAGCGGGCGGGGCCGCCCTGGGACTGAATCACACGGCACTCGGTTCCGAGGTTCTGGGCCTGTGGGTGGAGCAGCTAACCTCAGCTGCAAATGATCTCGGAGGTTTCAGGTGTGGGCGCCCCTCCGGGGTTTCATGTATGGGCCCCGTTCGCTAATCTGCGTGCGCGCGCGGGCGACCGGACCTCGGGTGAGCGCCGTCACTTTTTGTGCTGTTTATTCCCCGCTCGCAGTCCAGGGGCGGAGGGGGGAGGGGCACCAGTGGCCTCGGTTACTACCGAGAGTTCTCTAACTAGCCCCTGAGTATCTCTATTTTCTTTTTCTTTTTGAGAAATTCCTCCTTTTCAAGCTCCCCTGGTCCAATCAAGCACCTGGCTGCTCACAGTGCAGCCTGGCCCTCTCCCAAGACTCCTGCAGCCGCCCCTGCGCCAGGGCTGGCGCTTCTGCCGCCCTTGTACCGCGCGTTCCCGGGACCAGGGGACCTTATTGTCCTTGAGCACTCTTCTTACCGTCAGATCTTTCAATGTCCTCTATCTTTGGTCTCTAATCTTCGTATATGCTGGAGTACTGTTGGCTGTTCGCTCTGCTCCTCAGATCAGCTAGGTATTTCCCTGGCGCTGAGGGGAAGTGGATTCCGCTCCCACCTATGTTGCCGCCATCTTCCTATTTTTTGTTTTTAAATTGTTGTTGTCCTTCTTTTGGTTGTGCAAGAAGGCACAGTGTGTCTACCTCTGACTCCATCTTGGCCGGAAGCTCCAGATAAACTCTTAATTATGTTAATAAGTATTTTAATGCTTCACTGTTTTTCAGACAATGTGTACGAGTCAGACATAAACCTTCTTCAAGGGAACTCACAGACTTTTGAAGGGGGTATTTAACTAAATATAGAATAATGAAGCCATATGAAATCCCTTGATTTAGGTTCTCATCCTTTACAATGACATGATATTATGTGCTTATATCTAATACCTCTGAACTAACTTTAAAGGATTAGAAGTGTAAGATGTGCTTATGGAATAAGAAGTAGTGGTCAGAGAACTATGAGAAGTATTAGGTGGGTTTGGGGTCACAGGAGTCAAGGAAGAAAAATTAATGCAGATATCATCAATGTTAAGTACAGGCAAGAGGGCCATTGGAATAAATTTTAGAAAATGCCCATTGCATTTGGCAATTAAGGGGTTATTGGTGAGTTAACCTAGACTGGTTTTAATAGAATGATGAAAACAGAAAAACCTTACAGTAGACTGAGAATTCAGGCAAGTGTAAGAAATCATAATCATTTTATGCAGACTATTCTTTTTAAAAAGCTTTATTAGGAAGGGAAAACAAGTTTGGGTAGTGACCCAAAAAGAGGTCAAGGGTCAAGGGATGTCCACCAATCAATTAACATTTATTTTTGGAAATTTGTAATGCTGGGTGGGTTGGCCTAGGACAGAATTCAAGAAAGCTTTGTTTTTTAAGTCAAAAGAATTGTATATTAATTGCAGTTGTTGTAGATATGGGTAAATATTTAGGCAGAGAAATAGGAACTTGAGAAAATTATGACTTAACCCCTCATGTTTCTCAGTAAAATAGGAGGACATCTTCTTCTACAGTTAGGCATAGAAGTTGAATTGTAGTCGTGAAGAGAATGGTGAATATTTGAAATGTTTTCTGAGAGGAATGAATAAAAGTGAAAAGATATAGGAAGGAAAATAGGAAAGGGTATAAGAAGGAAGGATAAAATAGTATCCACCATAAACACTCAGGATTTATGTTTAGAAAGTCAACACTCAAACCCAACATTTTCCATTTATTGACTGTGAACTCTCTGTGACTCCATTTCTTTACCCATAAAATAGGATAATACATATGATTTCATTCATATGTGGAATCTAATGAACAAAAGAAACTAACAAAAAATAGAAACAGACTCATAGTGAACAGACTGACAGCTGTCAGGGAAGAGAGGGTTTGGGTGCCTGAGTAAAATAGGTGAAGGGATTAAGCAAAAAACCAAAAACCTCATCAGCACAGACAACAGCATAATGATTACCAGAGGGAAAGAGGGGAGGGGAGGTAGAAGAGGGTATGGGGAGGCTAAACGATGATGGAAGGAGACGAGTTGGGGTGGTGAACACGATAAAATATACAGATGATATATTATAGAATTGTATACCTGAAGCCTATATTATTCTATCAACCAATGTCACCCCAATAAATTCAGTAAAAATGAGAGAGTAACAGTACCTATAACATAAGGTTTCTATGAACATTAAATAAGGCAATGCACATAAAGTACTTAGCACAGTGTCTGCCACATAGGGAGCACTAAATAAATACATCGAGTCAACCGGGCAAGAATAAAGAGATCAAGGAAATATGAGAACAAAAGTCATGTGTAGATGGAATGAATGCATGAGAGATATGGAAGTTTAGGAAGTTATGGTTAAATAGGGAATTATTAAGATTTAAGAATGATTGTAGCTAAATAGAATTTTCAGGGATTGATCATGGGAGAGATGTTACTGTTGTGAAAATTGAGGCATCTCAAGATTTGGCTATTGGATAAGCATTCCAAATTAGTTTTGAAATCCCAAGATTTTGGCAAGAGTTGAGTTAGATAAGAAGAGTACGAGTCAAGCATGAAAATCTTCAATGAGTAAGAATTGGGAGGGAGGCTTTCAAAAGCAAATTTTTTGGTCTATATCTTTGGTGAACTCTCCAGTAAGGGACAAGTTGTGCCTCTTTTAAAGAATGTCTATTCTGTCTCTTTGTCTCTTTTTTTAGAGTTATCATCCAGCAAGTGTTTTAGACCAAAACAGTGTTTAAAAATAATGAAAGAATAATTTTATCTTTTATCTATGGGAACTTATGAATTTTATCCATAGTTAATAAAACTAGTTTGAAAACCCGGAAGATGGCGGCAAGATAGGTGGGAGCAGAGTCCAATTCCCCTCAACACCAGTGAAATACCTAGCTGATCTGAGGAGCAGAGTGAAAAGCCAACAGTATTCCAGCATATATGAAGATCGGAGACCAAAGATAGAGGACAATGAAAGATCTGACGGTAAGAAGAGTGCTTAAGGACAATAAGGTCCCTGGGACCCGCGAGGGGAACAGGGCCTCTGAAGCCCCTGCCAGGGCGCAGGGTCTGCTGCAGGATTCTTGGGAGAGAGCAAGGCTGGGCTGTGTGAGCAGCCAGGTGCTTGTTTGGACCAGGGGGGCTTGAATAGGAAGAATTTCTCAAAAAGGAAAAGAAAATAGAGGCATGTAGTAGCTAGTTAGAGAACTCTCCTCAGCAGCTGCAGCCTCTGGCGCCCCTCCCCCCTCAGCCCCTGGACTGTGAACACGGAAAAGCAGCCCCAGAGCTCACCTGAAGCCCGGCTGGCGCGGACCCAGAACAGCGGACTAGGGGCCCACAACTGAAACCCTGGGTGAGCACGAGCCCTGATAAGTGGCCCGGCTCCTTGGGCGCCAGATCCAAAGTGCCCCAGTGGGTGCGTACCCCAATCAGTGGCCTGGGGCCCACACCTGAAACCCTGGGTGGGCGGGCGCCCTGATAAGTGGCCCGGCTCCCTGGGCACACAGACAAAAAGCTACTGGGTGGGTGCGCAACCACATCAGTGGCTGGCTGCCCCCACGTACAGAGCCAAAGCGGGGGATCCGCAACCAACCGAAGTCCAAAGTGGAGATCGGCCACACAACCCGATCAATGGCCTGGCTGCCTGCAGGCAACCACAGCCAAAAGCACTGGTTCTGAAAAACTCCTACATAGCCCCTGCACACAGAACTCTGCAGGGCCTACTGGCTCTCTAGGAGGAAGGCAGAACACCCAGCAGAGGGGAGCTGCAGGGCTAGGGGAGACTGCATTCCCCAGAAAGACTCGACCCAGTAGGGGGCTGAACTACCCCATAGCAGCACCGAGAGCCCCTAGCATCTAAGACAGCAAAGAGCAAAAAGGTGGAATGTGAGTTGCCCCTAATTGGTGCAACTCAAGGACAGCACAGCTGGTGAACTAAAGGTCTAGTGGGGAGGAGAAGGACCCGGAGGAACTAGACTAAAGGCTGAACAACAGCAAAGAGTGTGGCTCAGGAAGGGAGAAAAATGAAACCAATCCTTCCAACCACCCCCTCCCGTTCCACAGAGAGGAAGACCAGCAGAACTAACCTGACCGGTTTAAGGCAGCAGAAGACCTTTTTTTTTCTTTTTTTTTTTTCTTTCCTTCTTTCCCCCGGAATCCCTTCTTCCTTTCTGTCCTTCTGGCTTTTCTTATTCCTTCTTCCTTCCATCCTTTACCTTTTTTATTTCTTCTTCTTGCCTTCTTTTATTTATTCTGTTGTTTTAATTTTTGTTAAAATTCCTTCTTATCTTGCCTCCGATCTTTCCTTATTCCTACTCCCTTCCTTCCTTTCCTTTTCTATTCCCTTTTTCCCTCCTTCCCTTCTTCTCTCTCTCTCTTTTTTTTCCCCCATTCCTCTTTTTCCCACAGGTGAGACAAGAAAACCTGGAGTGCTGAAAACACCAGAGTTACACAGTGTTACACCCATAAACGTCAACTCAAGACCAGTGAGCACAGGAGTTAAGGAGACAGCACCACTGAATCCCATTGGCATTCTACCATAGAAGTTCATACGATAAACCCAGGGAGTCAGAATACATCAATTTAAGAAGCAGAGGCTAACAAGTAGAGTCTCACAAACAATGGGAAGACAAAGAAAAAATTCCCAAATGAAAGGAGAGAAGGAAGCCTCAGAAAGAATGCTAACTGAAAAAGAGGGAAGTCAACTATCAGATACTGACTTCAAAGCAATGGTCATCAGGAAGCTTACTGAGCTCTCTGAGCTCAAAGAGAACTACCAGAAACTACAGGGAAACTACAATGAACTCACTGCAAACTATATCAACATGAAAAAGGAAATAGAAACTATCAACAAGGGCCAAGAGGAAATGAAGAATTCAATTTCTGAATTGAAGAACACAGTAGAAGGAAT
This sequence comes from Desmodus rotundus, assembly GCF_022682495.2. NCBI lineage: Eukaryota > Metazoa > Chordata > Mammalia > Chiroptera > Phyllostomidae > Desmodus > Desmodus rotundus. The sequence goes on along the minus strand of NC_071400.1, from coordinate 33,970,367 downwards.
GAAAAGCAGACTTGACAAAGGAGAGGATCACATCAGCGAGCTGGAGGACAAAGTAGAAAAAAACACCCAGAAAGAGCAAGAAAAGAAAAGAGGCTCAGAAAGAATGAGAGGCAATAAGGGAAATGCAGGACAACATGAAAAGTAACAATATCTGTATAATAGGAATACCAGAAGGAGAAGAAGAAGAGCAAGGGATAGAAAACCTGTTTGAAAAAGTAATGATGGAAAATTTCCCTAACCTAAGGAGAGAAAAAGTCACCCAAACCCAGGAAACACAGACAATCCCAAGCAAGAGGAACCCAAAGAGACCCACTCCAAGACACATCATAATTAAAATGGGAAATTTCAAACCAAAGAGACGATCTTAAAGGCAGCAAGGGAGAAAAAGGAAGTAAGGTAAAAGGGAGCCCCAATAAGGTTAGCAACTGACTTCTCAATGGAAACACTCCAAGCCAGAAGAGAATGGCAAAATATATTCCAAGTAATGAGAACTAGAGGCCTGCAACCAAGACTACTTTACCCAGCAAGGCTCTCAATCAAGATAGAAGGCCAAATAAAGAGTTTCCGAGACAAAAGAAGTCTGAAAGAATACAGCTCCACCAAACCAGCTCTGCAAGAGATGCTAAAGAAACTGATTTAAGGAAAGGAAGGAAAAGAGAAAGACAGAGGAACACAGGTAGGAAAAAATGGCAATGAATAACTACCTATGGATAATAACTTTAAACGTAAATGGATTAAATGCTCCAATCAAAAGACATAGAATAGCTCAATGGATAAGAAAACATGAGCCACACATATGCTGCCTACAAGCGACCCATCTCAGGACAAAAGACTTACACAGACTGAAAGTGAAGGGCTAGAAACTAATTGTCCAAGCAAGTGGACAAGAAAAAAAGCAGGGGTAGCAAACTCATATCAGACAAAATAGACTTCCAAAGAAGGGCTATAAAGAGAGACCCAGAAGGTCACTTCATAATACTCAAAGGAAAAATCCACCAAGAAGACATAAACATTGTAAATATATATGCACCCAATATGGGAGCACCCAAATACATTACGAAAATCTTGGAGGACTTCAAGAAAGATATTGACAGCAACACAATTATAGTAGGGGACTTTAACACCCCACTGTCAAAAATGGACATGTCTTCCAAACAAAATATCAAGAAGGATATTGTGTCACTTAACAATACCCTAGATGAAATGGTCTTAACTGATATACATAGAGCTTTTCATCCCAAAGAAGCAAAATACACATTCTATTCAAGTGTAAATGGAACTTTTTCAAAGATAGACCACATGATAGGACACAAAGCAAGCCTCAACAAATTCAAGAAAATTGAAATCATACCAAGCATTTTTTCTGACCACAAGGGAGTGAAACTAGAAACCAACCCCAAAGGAAAAAACCGAAAACACTCAAAACCATGAAGACTGAATAGCATGCTATTAAAAAATGAGTGGGTCAAGAACGAGATTAGGGAAGAAATGAAAAACTTCCTGGAAACAAATGAAAATGAACTCACAAAAACCGAAAACCTATGGGACACAGCAAAGGCAGTCCTGAGAGGGAAGTTCATAGCAATACAGGCCTACCTTAAAAAGATAGAAACATTTCAAACAACCTAACCCTATGCCAGAAGAACTCAAGTAACAACAACAAAGACAGCCCAGAGTAAGCAGAAGGAAGGAAATAACAAAGATCGGAGCAGAGTTAAATGACATAGAGACTGAAAGTACAATTCTAAGGATCAATGAATCCAGGAGCTGGTTCTTTGAAAAGATAAACAAAATCGACAATCCCTTAAGTAGGCTCATCAAGAAAAAAATAGAGAGGATCCAAATAAACCCAATTAAAAATGAAGGGGAGAGATTACAACTGATACCACAGAAAAACAAATGATTGTAAGAAATTACTACGAAGAACTGTATGCTAAGAAATTTGAAAACCTAGATGAAATGGACACATTTCTAGAAAAATATAATCTTCCAAAACTGAATGAAGAATAAGCAGAAAACCTGAACACACCAATAACAGCAGATGAAATTGAAGCAGTCATCAAAAAACTCCCATCACACAAAAGCCCTGGACCAGATGGTTTCACAGAAGAATTCTACAAAGCATTTAAGGAAGAGCTAAGCCCTATCCTTCACAGACTATGCAAAAAAAATCCAAACTAATGGAAGACTCCCAAACTCTTTTTATGAAGCCAGCATCATCCTAATCCCAAAACCAGATAAAGACACAATGAAGAAAGAAAACTTCGGGACAAGATGGCGGCAACATAGGTGGGAGCGGAGTCCACTTCCCCTCAACGCCAGGGAAATACCTAGCTGATCTGAGGAGCAGAGCGAACAGCCAACAGTATTCCAGCATATACGAAGATCAGAGACCAAAGATAGAGGACACTGAAAGATCTGACGGTAAGAAGAGTGCTCAAGGACAATAAGGTCCACGGGACCCAGGACCGCGCGGTACAAGGGCGGCAGAAGCGCCAGCCCTGGCGCAGGGGCTCCTGCAGGAGTCTTGGGAGAGGGCCAGGCTGCGCTGTGAGCAGCCAGGTGCTTGATTAGACCAGGGGGGCTTGAAAAGGAGGAATTTCTCAAAAAGAAAAAGAAAATAGAGACACTCAGGGGCTAATTAGAGAACTCTCGGTAGTAGCCGAGGCCCCTGGCACCCCTCCCCCTCCACCCCTGGACTGCTACGCTCACCTGAGGTCCGGTCGCGCGCGAGCAGATTAGCGAACGGGACCCACACTTGAAACCCCGGAGGGGCGCCCACACCTGAAACCTCCGAGATAATTTGGAGCAGAGACTAGCTGCTCCACCCACAGGCCCAAAACCTCGGAACCCAGTGCCGCGTGATTCACTCCCAGGGCGGCCCCGCCCGCCCGAGAGACTCAAGCCCAGGGCGGCTGGATCGGGCCCCCAAGCACAGAGCCTGTGGCTCAGCGGGCTGCGCGCGCTCACCAAGCACAGGGCCGGCTGGGTGCCTGTTTTCCAAATACAAAGCTGCTGGCGAGTGTCCTAACCCCAAGGCGGCTGAATCCGCCACCTGCGCGCCAGCGTTCCAAGCCCTGGCGGCTCGATTGGTCCGCCGGCTGCGCGCTCAGGGCACAAAATAACGTCACAGACCCGAAGCGGCTGGATTCCCCTGCTGCGCACGCACGCGTCACAAGCCAAAGCGGCTGGATTGGCTGATCAACGGACTGATTGACTGCCAGGGACCACACCTACAAAACAGCGAAGAGTGTGACCCAGGAAGAGAGAAAAGTGAAACCAATCCTTCCAACCACCCCCTCCCGTTGCACAGACAGGACACCAGCAGAAATAACCTGACCGGTTTAAAGCCAACAGAAGATTTTTTTTTTTTTATCCTTTTTCTTTTTTTTCCTTTCCCCCTGAATTCCTTCTTCCTCTCTCTTTTTTTCTTTTTTTTCATTCCTTCTTCCTCCCATCCTTTACCATTTTTATGTCTTCTTCCTGCCTTCTTTCATCTATTTCTATGTTTTAATTTTTGCTAAAATTCCTTCTTATCTTGCCTCCGATCTTTCTTTATTCCTTCTTCCCTCCTTCCTTCCTTTCCTCCTTTCCTATTTCCTTTTTCCCTCCTTCCCATCTTTGTTTTGGTTTGTTTTGTGTGTGTGTGTGGTTTTTTTTTTTTTTCGTTTCTTTTGCCCCCCCTTTCTCTTTTTCCCACAGGTGAGACAACAAAACCTGGAGTGCTGAAAAGACTAGAGTTAGACCGTGTTAAACACATAAACGTCAGCTCAAGACCAGTGAGCACAGGACAGTAAGGAGACAGCACCACCGAATCCCATTGGCATTCTACCATAGAAGTTCATATCATAAATCCAGGGAGTCAGAACAAAGCAATTTAAGACGCAGAGGCCAACAAGAGGAGCCTCACAAACAATGGGAAGACAAAGAAACAATTCCCAAATGAAAGGAAAGGAGGAAGCCTCAGAAAGAATACTAACCGAAAAAGAGGCAAGTCAACTATCAGATACTGAGTTCAAAGCAATGGTCATCAGGAAACTCACTGAGCTCTCTGAGCTCAAAGAGAACTACCAGAAACTACAAGGAAACTACAATGAACTCACTGCAAACTATATCAACATGAAAAAGGAAATAGAAAATATCAACAAGAGCCAAGAGGAAATGAAGAATACAATTTCTGAATTGAAGAACACAGTAGAAGGAATTAAAAGCAGACTTGACGAAGCAGAGGATCGGATCAGCGAGCTGGAGGACAAAGTAGAAAAAAACACCCAGAAGGAGCAAGAAAAGGAAAAGAGGCTCAGAAAGAATGAAGAGGCAATAAGGGAAATGCAGGACAACATGAAACGTAACAATATCCGTATAATAGGAATACCAGAAGGAGAAGAAGAAGAGCAAGGGATAGAAAACCTGTTTGAAAAAGTAATGATGGAAAATTTCCCTAATCTGAGAAGAGAAAAAGTCACCCAAATCCAGGAATCACAGAGAGTCCCAAACAAGAGGAACCCAAAGAGACCCACTGCAAGACACATCATAATTAAAATGGCAAATTTCCAAGACAAAGAGAGGATCTTAAAGGCAGCAAGGGAGAAAAAGGAAGTAACATACAAGGGAGCCCCAATAAGGTTAGCAACTGACTTCTCAATGGAAACGCTCCAAGCCAGAAGAGAATGGCAAAAAATATTCCAAGTACTGAGAACCAGAGGCCTGCAACCAAGACTACTTTACCCAGCAAGGCTCTCAATCAAGATAGAAGACCAAATAAAGAGTTTCCCAGACAAAAGAAGTCTAAAAGAATACAGCTCCACCAAACCAGCTCTGCAAGAGATGCTAAAGGGACTGCTTTAAGGAAAGGAAGGAAAAGAGAAAGACAGAGGAACACAGGTAGGAAATAATGGCAATGAATAACTACCTATCGATAATAACCTTAAACGTAAATGGATTAAATGCTCCAATCAAAAGACATAGAACAGCTGAATGGATAAGAAAACATGACCCACACATATGCTGCCTACAAGAAACCCATCTCAGGACAAAAGACTTACACAGACTGAAAGTGAAGGGCTGGAAACAAATCTTCCAAGCAAATGGACAGGAAAAAAAAGCAGGGGTAGCAATACTCATATCTGACAAAATAGACTTCCAAAGAAGGGCCATAAAGAGAGACCCAGAAGGTCACTTCATAATACTCAAAGGAAGAATCCACCAAGAAGACATAAACATTGTAAATATATATGCACCCAACATAGGAGCACCCAAATACATAAAGAAAATCTTGGAGGATTTCAAGAAAGATATTGACAGCAACACAATTATAGTAGGGGATTTTAACACCCCACTATCAAAAATGGACAGGTCTTCCAAACAAAAGATCAACAAAGATATTGTGTCACTTAACAATACCTTAGAGGAAATGGACTTAACTGATATATACAGAGCTTTTCATCCCAAAGAAGCAAAATACACGTTCTTTTCAAGTGTCCATGGAACTTTTTCAAAGATAGACCACATGATAGGACACAAAGCAAGCCTCAACAAATTCAAGAAAATTGAAATCATATCAAGCATCTTCTCTGACCACAAGGGTCTGAAACTAGAAACCAACCCCAAGGGTAAAAACCCAAAACACTCAAAAGCATGGAGACTGAATAGCATGCTATTAAACAATGAATGGGTCAAGAATGAGATTAGGGAAGAAATCAAAAACTTCCTGGAAACAAATGAAAACGAACTCACAACAACCCAAAACCTATGGGACACAGCAAAGGCAGTCCTGAGAGGGAAGTTCATAGCAATACAGGCCTACCTTAAGAAGTTAGAAACAGTTCACACAAACAACCTAACCCTACGCCTACAAGAACTGGAGGAACAACAACAAAGACAGCCCAGAGCAAGCAGAAGGAAGGAAATAACCAAGATCAGAGCAGAACTAAATGACATAGAGACTAAAAGCACAATTGTAAAGATCAATGAATCCAGGAGCTGGTTCTTTGAAAAAATAAACAAAATCGACAAGCCTTTAAGTAGGCTCATCAAGAAAAAAAGAGAGAGGATCCAAATAAACAGAATTAGAAATGAAAGTGGAGAGATTACAACTGATACCACAGAAATACAAAGGATCGTAAGAAATTACTATGAAGACCTGTATGCTAAGAAATTTGAAAACCTAGATGAAATGGACACATTTCTAGAAAAATATAATCTTCCAAAACTGACTGAAGAAGAAGCAGAAAACCTGAACAGACCAATATCAGCAAAGGAAATTGAAGAAGTCATCAAGAAACTCCCATCACACAAAAGCCCTGGACCAGATGGTTTCACAGGAGATTTCTACAAAGCATTTAAGGAAGAACTAACCCCTATCCTTCACAGACTATTCGAAAAAATCCAAACTGATGGAAGACTCCCAAACTCTTTTTATGAAGCCAACATCATCCTAATCCCAAAACCAGATAAAGACACAACGAAGAAAGAAAACTTCAGGCCAATATCGCTGATGAACATAGACGCTAAAATTCTCAACAAAATATTAGCAAACCGCATCCAGCAATATATTAAAAAGATCATCCACCATGACCAAGTGGGATTCATCCCAGGGATGCAAGGATGGTACAATATTCGCAAATCAATAAACATAATACATCACATCAACAACAGCAAAGACAAAAATCACATGATCATATCAATACATGCGGAAAAAGCATTTGATAAGATACAGCACCCATTTCTCATAAAAACACTCAGCAAAGTGGGAATAAAGGGAGCAGTCCTCAACATAATTAAGGCCATATATGAGAGACCTACAGCCAACATCACACTCAATGGACAAAAACTTAGAGCTTTCCCACTAAGATCAGGAACTAGACAAGGATGCCCTCTCTCACCACTCCTATTCAACATAGTATTGGAAGTCCTAGCCACAGCAATCAGACAAGAAAAAGCAATAAAAGGCATCCAAATTGGAAAGGAGGAAATGAAACTGTCACTGTTTGCAGACGACATGATATTGTACATGGAAAACCCTATAGACTCCACTCAAAAACTACTCGACCTAATAAATGAATTTGGCAAAACAGCTGGATACAGAGTCAATACCCAGAAATCAAAGGCATTCCTGTACACCAGCAACGAAACTGCAGAAACAGAAATCAGGAAAAAAATCCCATTCGATATAGCGACAAGAAAAATAAAGTACCTAGGAATAAACCTAACCAAGGAGGTAAAAGACCTGTACTCAGAAAACTACACAACACTGAAGAAAGAAATTAAGGAAGATACAAACAAATGGAAGCATGTACCATGTTCATGGATTGGAAGAATCAACATTATCAAAATGGCCATACTACCCAAAGCAATTTATAGATTCAATGCAATCCCTATTAGAGTACCCATGACATATTTCACAGATATAGAACAAACATTGCAGAAATTCATATGGAACCATAAACGACCTCGAATAGCTGCAGCAATTTTGAGAAAGAAAAACAAAGCAGGAGGGATCACAATACCTGATATCAAACTGTATTACAAGGCCACTGTAATCAAAACAGCCTGGTACTGGCATAAAAACAGGCACATAGACCAATGGAACAGAATAGAGAGCCCAGAAATAAACTCAAGTCTATACGATCAATTAATATTTGACAAAGGAGGCAGGAGCATAAAATGGAGCAAAAACAGCCTCTTCAACAGATGGTGTTGGGAGATCTGGACAGCTACGTGCAAAAAAATGAAACTCGATCACCAACTTACGCCATACACGAAAATAAACTCAAGATGGATAAAAGACTTAAATATAAGCCGTAACACCATAAAAGTCCTTGAGGAAAACATTGGCAGGAAAATCTCAGACATTCCACGCAGCAACATCCTCACAGACACATCCCCTAAAGCAAGGGACATAAAGGAAAGAATAAACAAATGGGACCTCATCAGAATAAAAAGCTTCTGCATGGCTAAAGAAAACAGCACCAAATTACAAAGAGTACCAACAGTATGGGAAAACATATTTGCCAACGATACCTCAGACAAGGGCCTAATCTCCAAAATATATAAAGAACTCACTCGACTCCACTCCAGGAAGACAAACAACCCAATTAAAAAATGGGCAAAGGACTTGAACAGACACTTCTCCAAGGAAGACATACAGAGGGCCCAGAGACATATGAAAAGATGCTCAGCATCACTAGCCATCAGAGAGATGCAAATTAAAACCACAATGAGGTATCATCTCACACCAGTCAGAATGGCCAACATAAACAAATCCACAAACAAATGTTGGAGAGGATGTGGAGAAAAGGGAACCCTTGTGCACTGTTGGTGGGAATGCAGACTGGTGAGGCCACTGTGGAAAATAATATGGAATTTCCTCAGAAAACTAAAAATGGAACTGCCCTTTGACCCAGTAATTCCGCTGCTGGGATTATACCCTAAGAACACTGAAACACCAATCCAAAAGAATCTGTGCACCCCAATGTTCATAGCAGCACAATTTACAATAGCCAAGTACTGGAAGCAACCGAAGTGCCCATCAGCAAACGAGTGGATCCAAAAACTATGGTATATTTACACAATGGAATTCTACGCAGCAGAGAGAAAGAAGGAGCTTATACCCTTTGCAACAGCATGGATGAAACTGGAGAGCATTATGCTAAGTGAAATAAGCCAGGAAGTGAGGGACAGATACCATATGATCTCACCTTTAACTGGAACATAAGCAATAGAAGAAAAAAGCAAACAAAATATAACCAGAGACATTGAAGTTAAGAACAATCTAACAATAGCCAGGGCGGGGGTGGGGGGTGGGGGCGGGGATAGTGGGAAGAGGGTATTACAGGAACTACTATAAAGGACACATGGACAAAAGCAAGGGGGAGGGTGGAGAGGGGGGAGGGAGGTGGGTTCACCTGGGGTGGGGTAGAGGGATGGGGAGAAAAGGCATACAACTGTAATTGCATAACAATAAAAAAAAAATATTATTATGTTAAAAAAAAAAAAAAAAGAAAACTTCAGACCAATATCGCTGATGAACATAGATGCTAAAATTCTCAACAAAATATTAGCAAACCGCATCCTGCAATACATTAAAAAGATCATCCACCATGACCAAGTAGGATTCATCCCAGGGATGCAAGGATGGTACAATATTCGCAAATCAATAAACATAATATATCACATCAACAACAGCAAAGAAAAACATCTCATGATCATATCAATAGATGCAGAAAAAGCATTTGATAAGATACAGCACCCATTTCTGATAAAAACACTCAGCAAAGTGGGAATAAAGGGAGCATTCCTCAACATAATAAAGGCCATATATGAGAGACCTACAGCCAACATCACACTCAAAGTACAAAACCTTAGAGCTTTCCCACTAAGATCAGGAACAAGACAAGGATGCGCTCTCTCAGCACTCCTATTCAACAGAGTATTGGAAGTCCTAGCCACAGCAATCAGACAAGAAAAAGCAATAAATGTCATCCAAATTGGAAAGGAGGAAATGAAACTGTCACTGTTTGCAGATGATATGATAGTGTACATGGAAAATTCTATAGACTCTACCCAAAAACTACTCGACCTAATAAACGAATTTGGCAAAACAGCTGGATACAAAGTCAATACCCAGAAATCAAAGGCATTCCTGTACGCCAACAACGAAACTGCAGAAACAGAAATCACGAAAAACATCCCATTTGATATAGCAACAAGAAAAACAAAGTACCTAAGAATCAACCTAACTAAGGAGGTAAAAGACCTGTACTCAGAAAACTACACAACACTGAAGAAAGAAATTAAGGAAGACACAAACAAATGGAAGCATGTACCATGCTCATGTATTGGAAGAATTAACATCATCAAAATGGCCATACTACACAAAGCGATTTATAGATTCAATGCAATCCCTATTAGAGTAACCAAGACATATTTCACAGATATAGAACAAACACATCAGAAATTTATATGGAACCATAAATGACCCCGAATAGCTGCAGCAATTTCGAGAAAGAAGAACAAAGCAGGAGGGATCACAATACCTGATATCAAACTGTATTACAAGGCCACTGTAATCAAAACAGCCTGGTACTGGCATAAAAACAGGCACATAGACCAATGGAACAGAACAGAGAGCCCGGAAATAAACTCAAGTCTTTACGGTCAATTAATATTTGACAAAGGAGGCAGGAGCATAAAATTCAGCAAAAACAGCCTCTTCAACAAATGGTGTTGGGAGATCTGGACAGCTGTGAAAAAAAATGAAACTCGATCACCAACTTACACCATACACAAAAATAAATTCAAGATGGATAAAAGACTTAAATATAAGTTGTAACACCATAAAAGTCCTCGAGGAAAACATTGGCAGGAAAATCTCAGACATTCCACGCAGTAACATCCTCACAGACACATCCCCTAAAGCAAGGGACATAAAGGAAAGAATAAACAAATGGGACCTCATCAAAATAAAAAGCTTCTGCATGGCTAAAGAAAACAGCACCAAATTACAAAGAGAACCAACAGTATGGGAAAACATATTTGCTAATGATACCTCAGACAATGGCCTGATCTCCAAAATATATAAAGAACTCACACGACTCCACTCCAGGAAGACAAACAACCCAATTAAAAAATGGGCAAAGGACTTGAACAGACACTTCTCCAAGGAAGACATACAGAGGGCCCAGAGACATATGAAAAGATGCTCAGCATCACTAGCCATCAGAGAGATGCAAATTAAAACCACAATGGGGTACCATCTCACACCAGTCAGAGTGGCCAACATAAACAAGTCCACAAACAAATGTTGGAGAGGATGCGGAGAAAAGGGAACCCTAGTGCACTGTTGGTGGGAATGCAGACTGGTGAGGCCACTGTGGAAAACAGTATGGAATTTCCTCAGAAAACTAAAAATGGAACTGCCCTTTGACCCAGTAATTCCGCTGCTGGGATTATACCCTAAGAACCCTGAAACACCAATCCAAAAGAATCTGTGCACCCCAATGTTCATAGCAGCACAATTTACAATAGCCAAGTACTGGAAGCAACCGAAGTGCCCATCAGCAAACGAGTGGATCCAAAAACTATGGTATATTTACACAATGGAATTCTACGCAGCAGAGAGAAAGAAGGAGCTTATACCCTTTGCAACAGCATGGATGAAACTGGAGAGCATTATGCTAAGTGAAATAAGCCAGGAAGTGAGGGACAGATACCATATGATCTCACCTTTAACTGGAACATAAGCAATAGAAGAAAAAGGCAAACAAAATATAACCAGAGACATTGAAGTTAAGAACAATCTAACAATAGACAGGGTGGGGGTGGGGGGTGGGGACGGGGACAGTAGGTAGAGGGGATTACAGGAACTACTATAAAGGACACATGGACAAAACCAAGGGGGAGTGTGGAGATGGGGGAGAGAGGTGGGTTCAGTTGGGGTGGGGTGGAGGGATGGGGAGAGAAGGCATACAACAGTAATTGAATAACAATAAAAATTTTTAAAAAACTAGTTTGAATTACCAATTTGGTTATACAAATTGTAAATGAGAAGGTCATTTTCATGAGAGGAACTGTTATACTTCAAATATCTAAGTAAGTCTCACTGGATTTCAGGGAGTGCATGTTTTCAAAGTTTTACTTTAATCATGTTGTTTTCATTTTTAACTTTATCTTTTGTGAATTCAGTAAAACATACAATCATTTTTTGTTAGTTTCCATATTTGTTCTTATTAAATGGAGATTAGTACAAAATCTTTATAAAATACACTTCGTAACTAGATCTTCTTTTTCTTTTTTTTCATATTTAATGATAAATTATCACCAAGTTTACATGTCTGTTCATTGAATATAGCCATTTGAAAACAATACATGTCATATTATATTAGTAACAAATGAATACCTCCTCTAAGTCTACTTGTTATACTCAATGAATTTAGCATCCCATTGAAAAAAAATGCCCTAACAAACCCCAATAAATCAGATATTTTAATGCTTTATTAATTTATTGTTTGGTCCTATTTTATACTTCTGACTTTCATAGATTTCCCATCAGAATTACTTTGGAATGTGGAAAAAACTAATAATACATCAGCATTGTTACTATTCAGTAAAAATGAGAACATTTCATTTTATTCTAAAGTTGAAATGTAACTAATAATAAAAATGTCATTTGAAAATAAATAAATCAAATCTTTCTAGTCTAGGAAAATATAACAACTATAGTAATGCTCTACCAATTACACAAGCATTAAGGTGCAGGTTGGCTGGGAATCTGACAGAGTACCCATCGCTCACTCAAATATAAGAATGTCTTTGGATTTCATGGTTGATCCCACAGAGATTAGAAAGATTGAGTTAAGCCAAAGAAAAATTTAGAAAATCCACAATATCTTTGGAGATTCCGTGATGGTGGTTCTGCAGCTGATACTAAGGCCCTAATATGTTATCATATGTGCCTGGAGTATTGGGATTTAGTGATATAGTGTTGTATATGGACAAAAGTCTTAGTTTTATGATAGCCCTATGAATTTTAAGTATCTGATATTATAGTGAGGAGCACATCAGTGTCTTTACAGGTACTGCATATAACCCAGTACGTATTTACCACAAGCAATAAGCAGCTGAGGTAGTAAGTACAAGTAGCACATTTTAATGCATTTGTATAATTCAGCAGCTTATTTTCCTCTTGTGTCTTAAAGAAATTGTACTAGCCATGACACATCTATCTAAAACATAAACAACTTTTGTTTTCTCACAGACAAGCCACAACCAGGGAGAAAATATTTACAAATGACACATCAGATAAACAACTGTTACCCAGAATACACAAACAACACTTAAAATTCAACAGTAAGGCCCTGGTTGGTGTGGCTTAGTGGATTGAGTGCTGACCTGTGGACCAAAAGGCTGCCGGTTTGGTTCTCAGTCAGGGTAAATGCTTGAGTGTGGGCCAGATCCCCACTTAGGGGCATGCAAGAGGAAGCCAATTGATGTTTCTCTTCACACATCAATGCTTCTCTCCCTTTCTCCCTCATTTCCCCTCTCTCTAAAAATAAATAAATATAAAATTCAACAATAAGTAAGCAAAAAACCCAATTAAAAATGGGCTAAAGGCCTTAACAGATACCTCACCAAAGAAGATATACAGATAGTAAGTAAGCATATGAAATGATGCTTCACATCATTTATCACCAGGGAAATGAAAATTAAAACAATAATGAAATACCACTACATACCTATTAGAATGGCCAAAATCCAAAACACTAACAAGCACCAAAAGCTGGTGAGGATGTGGAGTAACAGGTCCTTTCATTTTGCTGGTAGGAATGCAAAATGGTACAGTCACTTTGGAATAAAATTTGGTGGTTTTCTACAAAACTAAACATACTCTTACCATATAATCCAACAACCAAGTTCCTTGGTATTTACCCAAAGGATTTGACAAATATGTACACACAAAATCCTGCATATGGATATTTATAGCACCTTTATTCATAATTGGCAAAACTTGGAAACAACCAAGATGTTCTTTAGTAAACAAATGGATAAACAAACTGTGATACATCCAGACAATGGAATATTACTCAGTGATTAAAAGAAGTGAGCATTCAAGTCATGAAAATATATGGAGCAAACTTAAATATATATTACTAATTGAAAGAAGCCAATCAGAAAGGCTACAGACTATATGATTCCAACTACGTGTCATTCTGGAAGGCGCAAAGCTATGCAGACAATAAAAAGATCAGTGGTTGCCTAGGATGAAGGGGGAAAGGTAGATATAAATAGAGCACTGAAGTTTTCTTTCTAAAATACTCTGTATATTATAAACAGGGGTGTATGTTATTCTACATTTTGTACAATACCAAGAATGAACACTAAGGTAAACTATGTGCTTTACATGATTATAATGTCAGGTAAATTCATTCTTGGTTTTAAAAAAAGTTCATTCTGGAAAGTGGTAAAGGATGTTGGTAAAAGGGAAAACTATACTTAATATGAGGCAGGGAATATATGGAAAATCTCTGTACTGTCCTCTCAATTTCACTGTAAACCGAAAACTGTTCTAAAAAATAAAGTATTAAGCCCTGGCTGGTGTAGCTCAGTGGATTGAGCATGGGCCAGTGAACCAAAGGGTTGCCAGTTCTATTCCCAGTCTAGGGCACATGCCTGGATTGCAGGCCAATTCCCCAGTAGTGGGCACATTAGAGGCAACCACAGATTGATGTTTCTCTCCCTCTCTTTCTCCTTCCATTCCCCTCTCTCTAAAAATAAATAAACAAAATCTAAAAACAATAAAGTATTAAAAATTAAGTAGTCTGATTTGTGAATATGAACCAATTGTTTTAATAGCCTGATCTTCAGATTGCATTCACTGTAAACCTGTAATGTATCCCTGGAACCAGTATTCTGACTGCACTTGGCACTAAAGAAATGACCTTTATTCCCCAAAATATATCAAACTTTTTAAAAAGCATATTTGATACCAGCATATTTAACATTTATGGTTTTGAGTAGGCTAAAAGACCCAAACTATGACGTGTAGTAATTTGTAATTTCATTTAATCCTTAATCTGAATGATTGTATTTTGAAGTTGAGTAAATTTAGCTGGTAGCTCAGCACTTACATATTTGAGAGAAACAAACAATCAATAAAAACAGCTCCTGAAATTCAGAAACTGGCCTGGTACTATCAATTAGGTCTTGGTGTGACTACGAGGTTGCCTGTCATTTGCAGCAAACTCTTGGTGTTCTCCCATTGAACAAATTTCAGTGAGTATCAACACTAAACTGTGTCACTCTGTGACCATAAAGAAATGAGATAAAAATATCATACTATAAATATATCAAAGCTAAGAAAAAGAATACATAAACCCATCAAATTCCAAAATATCCATCTAGCTGTATGAATTTTATATTGCTGCCATAACAAATTACCACAAATTTAGCACCTTCAAGCAACACCCAATTATTATTATTTTTGTTCACTATAGAATATCCTTTCTTAAAAAATTTTATTGTTATTCAATTACAGTTGTTGGCATTTTCTCCCCATCCCTCCACCCCACCCCAGCCAATCCCACCTCCATCCCCTGCCTCCACCCTCCCCCTTGGTTTTGTCCATGTGTCCTCGATAGTAGTTCCTGTAAACACCTCTCCCCCCTGTCCCCTCCCAACTCTGGCTATTATTAGATTGCTCTTAACTTCAATGTCTCTGATTATATTTTGTTTGCTTTTTTCTTCTATTGATTATGTTCCAGTTAAAGGTGAGATCATATGGTATTTGTCCCTCATCATCTGGCTTATTTCACTTACCATAATGGTCTACAGTTCCATCCATGCTGTTGCAAAGGGTATAAACTCCTTCTTTCTCTCTGCTGCGTAGAATTCCATTGTGTAAATATACCAAAGTTTTTGGATCCGCTCATTTGCTGATGGGCACTTCGGTTGCTTCCAGCACTTGGCTATTGTAAATTGTGCTGCTATGAACATTGGGGTGCATAGGTTCTTTTGGATTGGAGTTTCAGGATTCTTAGGGTATAATCCCAGCAGCAGAATGGCTAGGTCAAAGGGCAGATACATTTTTAGTTTTCTGAGGAAATTCCATACTGTTTTCCACAGTGGCCTCACCAGTCTGCATTCCCACCAACAGTGCACGAGGGTTCCCTTTTCTCCGCATCCTCTCCAACATTTGTTTGTGGATTTGTTTATGCTGGCCACTCTGACTGGTGTGAGATGGTACCTCATTGTGGTTTTAATTTGCATCTCTCTGATGGCTAGTGATGCTGAGCATCTTTTCATATGTCTCTGGGCCCTCTGTATGTCTTCCTTGGAGAAGTGTCTGTTCAAGTCCTTTGCCCATTTTTTAATTGGGTTGTTTGTCTTCCTGGAGTGCAGTCGTGTGAGTTCTTTATATATTTTGGAGATCAGGCCCTTGTCTGAGGTATCATTAGCAAATATGTTTTCCCATACTGTTGGTTCTCTTTGTAATTTGGTGCTGTTTTCTTTAGCCATGCAGAAGCTTTTTATTTTGATGAGGTCCCATTTGTTTATTCTTTCCTTTATGTCCCTTGCTTTAGGGGACGTGTCTGTGAGGATGTTGCTGCGTGGAATGTCTGAGATTTTCCTGCCAATGTTTTCCTCGAGGACTTTTATGGTGTTACAACTTATATTTAAGTCTTTTATCCACCTTGAATTTATTTTTGTGTATGGTGTAAGTTGGTGATCGAGTTTCATTTTTTTGCACGTAGCTGTCCAGATCTCCCAACACCATCTGTTGAAGAGGCTGTTTTTGCTGAATTTAATGCTCCTGCCTCCTTTGTCAAATATTAATTGACCATAAAGACTTGGGTTCATTTCTGGGCTCTCTGTTCTGTTCCATTGGTCTATGGGCCTGTTTTTATGCCAGTACCAGGCTGTTTTGATGACAGTGGCCTTGTAATACAGTTTGATATCAGGTATTGTGATCCCTCCTGCTTTGTTCCTCTTTCTCAAAATTGCTGCAGCTATGCAGGGTCGTTTATGGTTCCATATAAATTTCTGATGTGTTTGTTCTATATCTGTGAAATATGTCATGGGTACTCTAATAGGGATTGCATTGAGTCTATAAATCGCTTTGGTCGGGATGGGGTGGAGGGAAAGGAGAAAATGCAGACAATTGTAACTGAATAAAAGTAAATAAATAAATTTTTAAAAAATTAAACACAAAACAAAAACAAAAAAACAAAAGAAGGACAACAACAACTTTTAAAACAACCAGAACTGACAGAAAATCGAACTGTGTGGAAGTCCGACAACCAAAGACTTAAAAAAAATAAATAAATAAAAATAAATAAATAAATCGCTTTGGGTAGTATGACCATTTTCATGATGTTAATTCTTCTACTCCATGAGCATGGCACTTGCTTTCATTTGTTTGTGTCTTCCTTAATTTCTTTCTCCAGTTTTGTCTAGTTTTCTGAGAACAGGTCTTTTACTTCCTTGGTTAGGTTTATTCCTAGGTACTTTATTTTTCTTATTGCTATATCAATTGGGATTTTTTTCCCTGATTTCTGTTTCTGCAGTTTCGTTGTTGGTATACAGGAATGGCTTTGATTTCTGACTATTGACTTTGTATCCAGCTGTTTTCCCAAATTCATTTATTAGCTCAGGTAGTTCTTTGGTAGATTCTATAGGATTTTCCATGTACACTATCATGTCATCTGCAAACAATGACAGTTTCATTTCCTCCTTTCCAATTTGGATGCCTTTTATTTCTTTTTCTTGCCTGATTGCTGTGTCTAGGACTTCCAATACTATGTTGAATAGGAGTGGTGAGAGAGGGCATCCTTGTCTTGTTCCTGATCTTATTGGGAAAGCTCTAAGTTTTTGTCCATTGAGTATGATGTTGGCTGTAGGTCTCTCATATATGGCCTTTATTATGTTGAGGAATGATCCCTTTATTCCCACTTTGCTGAGTGTTTTTATCAGAAATGGGTGCTGTATCTTATCAAATGCTTTTTCCACATCTATGTATATGATCATGTGGTTTTTGAATTGCTTTTGTTTATGTGGTGTATTATGTTTATTGATTTGCGAATATTGTACCATCCTTGTTTCGCTGGGATGAATCCCACTTGATCATGGTGTTTGATCTTTTTAATGTATTGCTGGGTGCAGTTTGCCAATATTTCGTTGAGGATTTTAGCATCTACATGCATCAGCGATATTGGCCTGAAGTTTTCGTTCTTTGTTATGTCTTTATCTGGTTTGGGGATTAGGATGATGTTGGCTTCATAAAAAGAGTTTGGGAGTTTTCCATCTTCTTGAATTTTTTGAAATAAATTGTGGATGGGAGTTAGCTCTCCCTTAAATGCTCTGTAGAATTCTCCTGTGAAACCATCTGGTCCAGGGCTTTTGTGTATTGGGAGTTTTTTGATGACTGCTTCAATTTTGTCTGCTGTTATTGGTCTGTTCAGGCTATCTGCTTCTTTTCAATTGAGTTTTGGAAGGTTATATTTTTCTAGAAATTTGTCCATTTCATCTAGGTTTTCAAATGTCTTTGCATACAGTTCTTCATAGTAATTTCTTACAATCCTTGTATTTTGTTGGTATCAGTTGTAATCTCTCCTCTTTCATTTCTGATTGCGTTTATTTGGGTCCTCTCTCTTTTTTTCTTGATGAGCCTATTAATGGCTTCTTTATTTTATTTTTTCAAAAAACCAGCTCCTGGATTCATTGATCCTTAGAATTATGCTTTTAGTCTCTATATAATTTAATTCTACTTTGAACTTGGTTATTTCCTTCCTTCTACTTGCTCTGGGTTGTCTTTGTTGTTGTTCCTGGAGTTCTTGTAAGTGTAGGATTACGTTGTTTGTTTGAAATGTTTCTATCTTTTTTAGGTAGGCCTGTATTGCTATGAGCTTCTCTCTAAGGTCTGCCTTTGCTGTGTCCCATAGGTTTTGGATTGTGGTGAGTTCATTTTCGTTTGTTTCTAGAAACTTTTTGATTTCTTCCCTAATCTCATTCTTCACCCATTCATTGTTTAATAGCATGCTATTCAATCTCCATGTTTTTAGTGTTTGGGTTTTTTTTCCTTGAGATTTGTTTCTAGTTTCAATCCCTTGTGGTCAGAGAAGATGCTTGATATGATTTCAATTGTCTTGAACTTGTTGAGGCTTACTTTGTGTCCTATCATGTGGTCTATCTTTGAAAATCTTCCATGTGCATTTGAAAAGAAAGTGTATTTTGCTTCTTTGGGATGAAAGGCTCTATATATATCAGTTAAGTCTATTTCATCTAAGACGTTGTTCAATGTCACAATATCTTTGTTGATATTTTGTTTGGAAGATCTGTCCATCTCCAACAGTGGAGTGTTAAAATCCCCTGCTGTGATTGTGTTGTTGTCAATATCTTTCTTGAAATCCTCCAAGATTTTCTTTATGTATTTGGGTGCTCCTATGTTAGGAGCATACATATTTACAATGTTTATGTCTTCTTGGTGGTTTCTTCCTTTGAGTATTATGAAACGACCTTCTGGGTCTCTCTTTATGGCCCTTTTTTTGAAGTCTATTTGTCTAATATGAGTATCGCTACCCTGACTTTTTTTTTTTCCTGTCCATTTGCTTGGAAAATTAGTATCCAGCCCTTCAGTTTCAGTCTGTGTAGGTCTTCTCTCCTGAGGTGGGTCTCTTGTAGGCATCATATGTGTCGATCATGCTTTCTTATCCATTCAGCTGTTCTATGTCTTTTGATTGGATCATTTACTCCATTTGTATTTAAGGTTATTATTGATAGGTACTTATTCATTGCCAATATTTTGTACCTGTGTTTCTTTTCTCTCTCTCTCTCTCTCTCTCTCTCTCTCTCTCTCTCTCTCTCTCTCTCTCCCTTCCTTTCCTTAAAGGAGGCCCTTTAGCATTTCTTGCAGAGCTGGTTTGGTGGAGGTGTATTCGTTTAGTCTTCTTTTGTCTGGGAAACTCCTTATTTGGCCTTCTATCTTGATTGAGAACTGTGCTCGGTAAAGTGGTCTTGGTTGCAGGCCTCTGGTTCTCATTAGTTGGAATATTTTTTGCCATTCTCTTCTGGCTTGTAGGGTTTCCATTGAGAAGTCAGTTGCTAACCTTATTGGGGCTCCCTTGTATGTTACTTCCTGTTTCTCCCTTGCTGCCTTTAAGATTCTTTCTTTTTCTTGGAATTTTGCCGTTTTAATTATGATGTGTCTTGCAGTGGGTCTCTTTGGGTTCCTCTTGCTTGGGACTCTCTGTGATTCCTGGGTTTGGGTGACTTTTTCTCTCATAAAATTAGGGAAATTTTCCATCATTACTTTTTCAAACAGGTTTTCTATCCATTGCTCTTCTCCTTCTCCTTCTGGTATCCCTATTATACAGATATTATTACATTTCATGTTGTTCTGCGTTTCACTTAACCCGTCTTCATTGTTTGTGAGCTTCTTTTCCTTTTCTTGCTCATTCTGTGTATTTTTTTCTACCTTGTCCTCCAGTTCACTGATCCAGTCCTCTGCTTCATAGAGCCTGCTTTTGATTCCTTCTACTGTGTTCTTCAGTTCATAAATTGTTTTCTTCATTTCCTCTTGGCCCTTGTTGATAGTTTCTATTTCCTTTTTCATGCTGATATAGTTTTCAGTTAGTTTATTGTAGTTTCCCTGTAGTTTTTAGTAATTCTGTGTGAGCTAATTAAGCTTCCTTATAACCAATGCTTTGAACTCAATGTCCGATAGTTGACTTGCCTCTTTTTGATTTAGCATTGTTTCTGAGACTTCTTCCTTTCCTTTCATTTGAGGATTGTTTCTTTGTCTTCCCACTCTTTGTGAGTCTCTTCCTGTTAGCCTCTGCTTCTTTTGTTGCTCTGTTCTGACCCCCTGAGTTTATGATGTAAACTTCTGTGGTAGAATTCCTGTGAGATTCAATGGTACAGTCTTCTTGATCTCCCAATCTTACTGATCTTGGGCTGTGGTTTATATTGGCTCTGTGTATGTCTTTAGTTTTTAGTTCTTGTTGGGTCTTTCTTTGGTGGGTCTTTCCCACCAGCTGGTTATCTGAGGGTCAGTCTGTCCACCACCTCTTGTTTTCTGTTGTGCAAGTGTAGGTAGGTTTTGTTGGAGCTGGTTCTTCGATAAGTACAAGGTTTTGAGGCTTTTTCTTCCTCTTGTTCAGTTGCTTTTTCTCAGTAATTCCTTCACTATTTAGTTGTATTTTCAGATAGGTCCTAGGTGGAGTTAGTATGACTTCCACTCCCTCCTTCCCCTTCTCCTGTTCTTAGCTGTTGGTGTTTCCTTTGTTGGTGGGTTTCCTCTTCCAGGAGGTATCCTGGTGTTCACAGCTTCTACCTACTCTTTTTTTTATGGTTGGTTGTAGGGGGAAGTTGAAATGGTTAAAGTAGCAGGAGTGTATTATATGATATTTAACGTACCAGCCCTTAGAGAAAAGATAGGAGATCCTTTGGATATATATAGTGTTAACCATGATAATTCATCCACCTATCCACTTTTTAGAAAGGGCGGAAAGAAGATAAGACTCTTGTTGAGGGGGAAGGATTATGAATTGGATCTAGAAAGCTGTGAGTTTGTGGGAGGTCAGATTATGAGGTAAAGTGAGAGTAAAGTGTAGAAAATAGGTGTAATGTGTGAGAGAATAGATTTAACCACACCAGTAATAAAGTTCAAGAAACAGTGAAGTGGGCTGAGATCTGGAAGGTGTTCTGTGTAGTATTTACAGATGTATGGAACAGCTATTATTTACAATAGTAATGGAGCAACAATCATATGACAAAATCTATGTGATCTGAATAACTAGAATAGGGAGTATAGGTCCTGGAGTAGTGTGCTAATGGAACACAAGTGAAGTGGAAGAAAGTTAATTAACAATACACTGTGAGAGAGAGAACAAGGGGAAACCAGTCAAACAATGCAAATTAAGCAGTCAAGCAAAGAAGACTAAACATAAAGGAGTTGCAAAAGTACTAATAAAATGAGTGATTTAAGAATAATGAAAAGATAATATTAATAAAAATATACAATATCTTGCAAGTTCGCTGGAGTAGCAAAGTGAAATTTGTTTCACTGTCTCAGCTGTTGGGATGCCCCCTCTTTGTGTCCAGCTTTAGTCTTTTCACAGTTACCAGTTTTATTGTCTCATTTGTGGGGATTAAAAAAAAAAAGAGACGGAAGGAAGAAGAGATATAAAGGGAGAGAAAGGAGGAGTAGAACAAGAAAGAAGGAAAGAGAGGAAGAAAGTGTTAAAAGAAAGAAAAAATAATAAAGAATAATAACAAGGAATTACTTTAAGAAAAAATTTAAAAAAAAAAAAAAAAAAAAAAAAAAAACAAGCCTGCTGTCTTCAATCTGTCCAAGCCAGTTTTGTTGGTCTTTTTGTCTGCAGCCAACTTAGGTAGCCTAGCCCAGCTCTTCTCTGTTCGGGACCAGCACTCGGGCAGCTCCAGCCCAGCTCTCCAGAGGCCCCCAGACCCACAGGTTCAGGCACTCACCCTCCTCCAGGCTATGGGTGTGCGTGTGTGCGTGGCCTTCCTTGATTCACACTCTCCCTGGTGCCTGTGGTCTCAGTTCCCTCCGAGGTGTGGTGATCACACTCCCCAGTCTCGGTGCTGTGGTCTCAGGCCCCCCGAGGTGTGCACTCCCTCCCTCCCCGTGCTTCGGATTTGGGCTTGATTCCCCCCACACCTCCACAGGAGCTCCGGCTGGGTGGAGACAAGACTGGAGCTGTTGCTGCAGGAGAATTTCCCCAAAGTGCCCCCAGGGTGTTTTTCTTTTTGGGAAAATCCTCCTGCTCAATCCTGCCTCTCTCTTTGTAGGAGGAAGGGCCTGTCCTCTCACACAGCCCACCTCACCAGCTAGAACCGAACAGTCCGGGTCAGGACCCCACACGGCCCAACTCTCAACTCTCCCCAGCCAGGCGCCCACAGTCTCCGTGCGTTTACCACTTCATCCTTATTCCCCTCCCTGCAACTTCAAGCAACCAGGTCTCTCTCAGTGCTGCTCAAGCCTTGTTTGGCAGGGGAGGGAGCTGTTAACCCGGCTCTCTCCCAGGAGTCTTGAGGCAGGCCCTGCAGGCAGGGGCCTGGGGCTGTAGTAGCCCAGTTCCCCGTGCTGGTCCCAGGGACCTTTTTGTCCTGAAGCAATCCCCTTACCTTCTGTTTTTTTCAGTGTCCTCTATACTTTTTGGTCTCCTGTCTTCATAAATGCTGGTGTGCTGTTGGCTGTTCGCTTTGTTCCTCAGTAGATCTGATAGGTGTTTTACCCATGTGCAGGTGGAAGTGGACTCTGCTCCCACTTATCTCACCACCATCTTTCTGGCCCACACCTATATATTTTTTAAAATCTCAAAAACTAACCTAACTTTATAGCTCAAAAGGAACTAGAAAAAGGAGAACAAAGTCCAAAGTTAGCAGAAGTAAAGAAATAACAAAAATTATAGCAGAAATAAATATGAAAACATAGGTAGATTTGAGGGCATTATATTAAAATAAAATAAGTCAGGCTGAGAAAAGCGGGGTATGATATCATATATGTGGAACCTAAAAAATGCTGAGCTCGTTAAAAAAAAAGAGTTAGAATCATATTCACCAAGGGCTAGGGGTTGGGGAAAATGGGCAGACATTGATCAAAGGGTACGAACTTTCTGTTATAAAATTCTCTGAGGATCCAATGAAGAGCATGGTAATTATAATTAATTATACTGAATTATGTACTTGGAAATTGCTGTGAGAATAGATCTTGAATGTTCTCACAACAAAAGTAAAATGGTAATTAAGTGACATGATGGATGCTAACACTATGGTGATAATCATTTTGCAATACATAATCGATTTGACACATTGTATACCTTAAGCCTATTACAATATTACATGACAGTTATAGCTCAATAATGCTGGGAAAATTACATAAGTAAAAAAATTAAATAAAAAGAGAAAATGGAAAATTGCAGTCAACTTTACATTTATTTGAAAAATACCTGGACTTTTATCTGATCCTTTGTACATGCAAGATGCCTAGCATTGTGTGAACTGGCATCTAATTATTGATCCCAAACCACCTTGATTATTTTTGTCTAAAACTGGTAAAACTCGAACTTTTAATTCTGCTTCTAGGACTCTGAAAATTCCCCTTTGCGTTATGGAAAGTCATTGGAAGAGAGGACATTTTTAATAAGGGTCCCACCTTTCCCCATATTCCTCAAAGGACACAAGTGCACTTCCTAGGTAATTTTGAACTTAGTAGGTCCTTTAATTTTTTTCTATCCACTAATCTATATTTATAAATAAATGTTCCTACTGAAGTCAGGAAAATGTTTTGGATCTGGGTAATAATAGAAAGCACACTATGCAAAACAGGAAAAATGTGTTTGTGTAGATGAACAGGAGGTGCAGGCAGCTGATGGATGGATAATGGGGTAGGAATCCAGTTTGACTAGTAGAGTTAGACAGATTATAAGCATCTTTAACCAGAATATTTCAGAAGATAAACACAATCAAAGAGGTGAAGAATAACTTTTCAAACTATAAAATTAGCAAAGGAAATGAAAGAAGTCTTTTCTCATTTTCTATAAACATACTTTTCAGGATAAGGAAATGGATTTGAACATAAACCAGGTTAAATTTATTGTGTTTGTGGCAGTAATAATTCTCTTGTAAGGCAGAAAGCAAGGATCCTAAGGTAATATGTGAAGTTCTGATTTTTATCCTCAGTCACTACTATGGTATTTATTCAAGAAAGACTATCAAGCTCCCCTATTGTGCTCAGTCTGTAATAGATATGGTGGCCCTGCATTCTAGACCCACTGGGATAGGTAGAGTCACCTTCCATATGCTGGGTTACAACCCTGCCCCTGAAGCTTGGCCTAATAAAAGTGATGAAACCATTCTAGGTCACACAATAGGCAACCACACATTGATGTTTCTCTCCCTTTCTTTCTCCCTCCCTTCCCCTATCTCCAAAAATAAACAAATGAATTTTTTTTAAAAGCAGTATGTTGGCAGAATTCCTTATTGCTCAGAAGAAGTCAGTCTTTGTTCTATTAATATCTTCAACTGATTTGATAAGACCCACCCACACTATGCTTTGCTCAAAGTCCACCAATTTAAATTTTAATGTCATCCAAAGAACACTTTCACAGAACCATCCAGAATAATGTTTGACCAAGTATCTGGGCATTGTGGCTCAGCCAAGTTGACACAAAAATTAACTAACACAGTCTTCCAAAAACTCATGTTCATCCTGAACCTCAGAATGTTACCATACTTGAAAAATAAGGCCTTTTCAAATGTCATAATGGGTTAGGTAGGCCCTAGTCTAATACAACCACTATCTTTATAGGAAGGAAAAAGGGCATACAGACACACAGTGATGAAGACTATATGACTATGGGAGAAAGATGCAGCTACAAGCCAAGAAATGCCAAGACTTGTTGGCCATCACCAAAAAATAAGCAGAGGAAAGGAGGTATCCTCCCATACAGTTTTCAGGGTGAGTATCGCCATGCTCATACATTGTTTTCAGACTTTTAGCCTAAATAATTGAGATAGAGTAAATTTTTATAATTTTAAGGAATCAAGTTTGTGGCAATTTGTCTTTGGAGCACTAGCAAACTAATACACATATTATCTTTTGTATTTGGCATATTCTACAGGTAAGGCAAATAATTTATACCAGCCCTTAAAATTTCTAAGAGGAAGAATAATACTAATTCTTGGCTGTGACATAACTATGGGGAATCACACTTCTAGGTAGTGGAATCTTCTGGGGCTTTCCTTGTAAATATGTATTATCAGAAGATAATGTAAAAGTAGGTAATGTATTTTCAGAAGATGTAAACTTACATCTCTTCTCTCCAAACTAAGAATTGTAAAATGTGAGGTTTGTCTCCATATTAAAAAAATTGAGGGATTAGTCATTTTAGAATCTCTGGTTTATTGGATTATAAAAGGAATAGAATGCACTTCCAAATGGTACAAATCAAGGCAAAAGTACAAGAAAGTAACCTTAACCTGAGGCATGGGCATGAGGTGGAGTTGTGGAAAATATTCCTCAATTATTGGGGAAAAATAATAATGTAAATTTTGTCTTAAAACTTCTGTGACTGTTGATACGCATATGTGTAGGTATGTATAATGAGGATAATGATTAAAAGATGTATGATTACAGGGGACATTTCAATGTTGGTATGGATTTTAAACACTAGCAATCTAGCAAATTGAGAAACAAAATTGTTACTTGGGTTTATAAAAGTGTTAGCAATTAATGTCATTTATTTGAAGTGCCTACTATTGATCCTAATTATTATGCAGTTCAATAACAATTATGCATATTTTAAAATATATGTCTTAACATTAACTTTGTGATACACTGTGTGTTTGGTTATGGCACTAAATTCCATACCTGTATACTTCATCCTCCCTAGTTCACCTCTCTGGTTATCTAGTCACAATTTAAGAAACATGAGAAGGAACAACAGAGGATATAAGATATGGTTTTATGAAAGTGACTGAGAGATAACTGAGAAGGCCTATCAGAGGTATATTTTCAGGCAGAATCTGCTGGTGCCAATTTCATCAGAAGTTAAGTATTAGTACTTTGCAGGTACTCCTCAGACCTCAGTTTAGTAAGCTGATTTGTAGATGCCAAGAATGACAGCACCACATCGGAGGAATGAAATATTACCTGACTCTCTCTGCAACATGCCTTCACCTTCAATACACCCCTCCCCCCAAACCCTGCCACCATCAGCTATAAAGCTAATCATATTAATACCAATAAACTCCTCCTAGGTCAATTTCAAGATTGAAATGAATTAACTAGGTTGATAGACTTCTGAAAAACATTTCTCTTGACCCAAAGAAATAACCAATAAATTTTTTTAAAAGAAATAAAGATAAAGACCTAACTAGTTTGCATTACTTGGTGACATGTATTAGAAACAAGACACTGAATTCTCTCAGGTGGTCTCTTACAATAACCTTGAAAATTCAGAAAAGTGACAATAGCCTCCTATACTATCAACTCCATAAGAGGGATCACAGTCATTGCCTAGATAATAGTTCAGAGAAGTGAGCCTACACACTGATTCAAGGGTATTCTTTTAAATCATAAATGTGCATTTGACTCCAATTATGGCACATAAGCACTTGACTGTTTTCCATTTGGAAGACTATAAATCACCATATTTCATGTATTAAATCGAGAATTAGGCTCCAATTATGCAGAATATCCTAGTTATTATATGTCCCTCAAGCAGTATTCATTTTGAATTGAGTTGTATAAGAATAATGCAGATTTTTGAAAATACTATTTTCATTTTTTTATTTTTCCAGACACCTTCTTCTGTTCTAATTAATTTTTGTAGCCTTTAGCTTCACTTGGAACATCACTTCCAATGTGCCAAGTCCATGTTGTTGGTATTTATTTGTTCTGCCCTTAGCACAGGAAGATCAATAATGCCAGCCAGAATGTATCAAAAATGTGTTGGTGCAGTCCTGGCTAGTGTGCTTCAGTTGGCTGAGCATCATTCTGCAAAGTGAAGGGTCACCAGTTCAATTCCCAGATAGGGCACATGCCTGGGTTGGAGGTTCGGTCCCCAGTTGAAGCATGTGAGAGGCAACCAATCAATGTTTCTCTCTCACATTGATGTTTCTCTCTCCCTCCTTCTCCCTTCCTTCCCTCTCTCTAAGAAAATACATAAATAAAAAATTTTAAATATGTGTTAATGCATGTAGTTCTCAACATTATCCAGGACTGATCTAAACTTTTTGATAATGGAAAATTATTAAAGAACATTTTTGGACTCCATTCTTTAGGAATCCACACACCCATTGGCAGTATTAGCAAGACTTTAGCCCTCCAAGCAATTTATATTTGTCAAATTAAATCATTTAATAAGAAATTACTAAATTTAATAGTGATAAGTTCCCATCTTCAGTATTTCTAAGTGGAAGTCCATATAATTTTTATTTTAAGTAATATTTCCAGGAGCTCAGACTCCTGTGCCAAAAGAAGAGAGAGTAAAACTTCTATTTTCCAAGAATGTTCTGCAGTTTCCCAGATCTGCAAATGCAAAAGTTCAAATCATGATCAGAGCTTTCTCGATGGCATCATTTTACTTTTATGGTCTGTGTTCTCAAATGAATGTACATTAAAATTTTTTCTGCAACACTTCCTGGACCTGCCACATGCTGTTTTTATCAAATGAAAAATGTGCAAAAATCACAGGACTTGCTTATCCAATCAACCTGTAGATTCTAAAGAAATTGACCAAAGCTCCTAGTTAATGGAGCTACTAATTACCTGCAAAGATCCAGGATGTGTGTCATTGCTGGAATTAATTTACTACACAATACAGACGGACTGTTCACTCCAAGGAAGCAAATACTGTTTGTTTTAAATAGTTCTTACTGGGGCATTTTCTTTAACAGTGAAGATATAACTCTAGCAACATCAATGTGAGAAGAAGGAAAAAAATAAACACCAAACAAAAAAAGTAGAAAATTCCAGAAAAAGAAATTCATCATCAGTTGGAAAAAGCAACTGATTCCCAGATTCACTTATGTAACTTTACTATGCAAAGTTACATAGTATTGTGGCACCCTTTTTCCCTTCATAATCAATAGAACAGATATGTGACAGGAGGTTCAGCACACACTGGGAATATCACAAATATTGAATAGTTGTGCACCTGCCTTGATTACTTTTACTGTACTAAACTACTTCTTCCAAAGAGAATGGAGAGTTCCAATTGCTAATAGGATGTTAATTAAGCCATGAAAATTTACCCTACAGCTATTGCATTTTGTAATTTAATGTTATATTTAGTATAATAAACTGAGGGAAACTGGTTTAAATTTGGGGGAGTAAAAAGGAATAAGAACATTTTTCATCTATGATATATATATATATTTTAATTTTAGTTTTTTATTGTTATTCAATTACAGTTCTGTGCCCTTTCTCCCCATCCCTCCACCCAACCCCGGCTAACACCCTCCCTCCCCCACCTCCACCCTCCTCCTTCATTTTGTCCATGTGTCCTTTACAGTAGTTCCTGTAATACCCTCTCTTCACTGTCCCCTCCCCACTCCCCCCTGCCCATTGTTAGATTGTTCTTAACTTCAATGTCTCTGGTTATATTTTGCTTCTGTTTTTCCTCTATTTATTATATTCCAGTTAAGGGTGAGATCATATGGTATTTGTCCCTCACCGTCTGGCTTATTTAACTTAACATAATGCTCTCCAGTTCCATCCATGCTGTTGCAAAGGGTATAAGCTCCTTCTTTCTCTCTGCTTCATAAAACTCCATTGTGTAAATATACCATAGTATTTGGATCCACTCGTTTGCTGATGGGCACTTAGGTTGCTTCCAGTTACTTGGCTATTGTAAATTGTGCTGCTATGAACATTGGGGTCCACAGGTTCTTTTGGATTGGTGTTTCAGGGTTCTAAGGGTATAATCCCAGCAGCGGAATTGCTGGGTCAAAGGGCAGTTCCATTTTTAGTTTTCTGAGGAAATTCCATACTGTTTTCCACAGTGGCCTCACCAGTCTGCATTCCCACCAACAGTGCACTAAGGTTTCCTTTTCTCCGCATCCTCTCCAACATTTGTTTGTGGATTTGTTTATGTTGGCCACTCTGACTGGTGTGAAATGGTACCTCATTGTGGTTTTAATTTGCATCTCTTTCATGGCTAGTGATGTTGAGCATCTTTTCATATGTCTCTGGGCCCTCTGTATGTCTTCCTTGGAGAAGTGTCTGTTCAAGTCCTTTGCCCATTTTTTAATTGGGTTGTTTGTCTTCCTGGAGTGCAGTCGTGTGAGTTCTTTATATATTTTGGAGATCAGGCCCTTGTCTGAGGTATCATTAGCAAATATGTTTTCCCATACTGTTGGTTCTCTTTGTAATTTGGTGCTGTTTTCTTTAGCCATGCAGAAGCTTTTTATTTTGATGAGGTCCCATTTGTTTATTCTTTCCTTTATGTCCCTTGCTTTAGGGGATGTGTCTGTGAGGATGTTGCTGTGTGGAATGTCTGAGATTTTCCTGCCAATGTTTTCCTCGAGGACTTTCATGGTGTTACAACTTCTATTTAAGTCTTTTATCCATCTTGAGTTTATTTTCGTGTATGGCGTAAGTTGGTGATCGAGTTTCATGTTTTTCCACGTAGCTGTCCAGATCTCCCAACACCATCTGTTGAAGAGGCAGGTTTTGCTCCCTTTTATGCTTCCGCCTCCTTTGTCAAATATTAATTGACCATATAGACTTGAGTTTATTTCTGGGCTCTCTGTTCTGTTCCATTGGTCTATGGGCCTGTTTTTATGCCAGTACCAGGCTGTTTTGATGACAGTGGCCTTGTAATACAGTTTGATATCAGGTATTGTGATCCTTCCTGCTTTGTTCTTCTTTCTCAAAATTGCTGCAGCTATTCGGGGTCGTTTATGGTTCCATATCAATTTCTGAAATGTTCGTTCTATATCTGTGAAATATGTCATGGGTACTCTAATAGGGATTGCATTGAATCTATAAATTGCTTTGGGTAGTATGGCCATTTTGATGATGTTAATTCTCCCAATCCATGAGCATGGTACATGCTTCCATTTGTTTGTGTCTTCCTTAATTTCTTTCTTCAGTGTTGTGTAGTTTTCTGAGTACAGGTCTTTTACCTCCTTGGTTAGGTTGATTCCTAGGTACTTTATTTTTCTGGTTGCTATATCAAATGGGATTTTTTTCCTGATTTCTGTTTCTGCAGTTTCGTTGTTGGTGTACAGGAATGCCTTTGATTTCTGAGTATTTACTTTGTATCCAGCTGTTTTGCCAAATTCATTTATTAGGTCAAGTAGTTTTTTGGTGGAGTCTATAGGATTTTCCATGTACACTATTCTGTCGTCTACAAACAGTGAGAGTTTCACTTCCTCCTTTCCAATTTGGATGCCTTTTATTGCTTTTTCTTGTCTGATTGCTGTGGCTAGGACTTCCAATACTCTGTTGAATAGGAGTGCTGAGAGCGGGCATCCTTGTCTTGTTCCTGATCTGAGTGGGAAAGCTCAAATTTTAGTTCATTGGGTATGATGTTGGCTGTAGGTCTGTCATATATGGCCTTTATTGTGTTGAGGAATGCTCCCTTTATTCCCACTTTGCTGAGTGTTTTTATCAGAAGTGGGTGCTGTATCTTATCAAATGCTTTTTCCGCATCTATTGATATGATCATGTGATTTTTGTCTTTGCTGTTGTTGATGTGATGTATTAATGTTTATTGATTTGCGAATATTGTACCATCCTTGCATCCCTGGGATGAATCCCACTTGGTCATGGTGTATGATCTTTTTAATGTATTGCTGGATGCGGTTTGCCAATATTTTGTTGAGAATTTTAGCGTCTATGTTCATTAGCGATATTGGCCTGAAGTTTTCTTTCTTCATTGTGTCTTTATCTGGTTTATGGATTAGGATGATGCTGGCTTCATAAAAAGAGTTTGGAAGTCTTCCATCAGTTTGGATTTTTTCGAATAGTCTGTGAAGGATAGGGGTTAGCTCTTCCTTAAATGCTTTGTAGAATTCTCCTGTGAAACCATCTGGTCCAGGGCTTTTGTGTGTTGGGAGTTTTTTTTTGACTGCTTCAATTTCGTCTGCTGTTATTGGTCTGTTCAAGTTTTCTGAACAATATTCTACTGTATGTATACCTGTATATCAGCACAAGATGTCTGTCCATAAAGTATCCAGCTATGTAATGTGCAAAATCGGGCCATTTATTGAAGAAGTTACAAGAAACATTGTACATAGGACAATGATGCCACAGTCTCCTTCAAAGTAGACACCTTGGGACCTCACACAGTTTTCCCAGTGTCTCTTCCACTGTTCAAACACTCTGCAAAACCCTTTGTTGGAATCGCTATCAGCTGCCCCATACTATTTTCCTGAATTTCACTGATGGTTTGAAATCTTTTCCTTCTCAAAGGTGATTTTATTTTGGGAAGAGCCAGAAGTCTCAGAGTACCAAATCTTGGCTTTAGGGGGGACTGAGTCATCTTGGTGATTTGATGTTTCATCACAAGCTCTGCATGGATGTGGCGCATGAGCAGGCACATCGTTGTGATGTAGCTGCCAATCACCATTAGCTCATAGCTGTGGTCATTTTCATTTATTGCATTTCCTTACCAGTGAAGAATATTGAGGTAGTACTCCTTATTAATTGTTTGACCTGGATGGGCGTACTTGTGATAGACAACACCTACCCAATCAAAAAACACAGTTACCATGGTCTTGATCTTGTTGTGACTTTGCCACACTTTCTTTGGGCGTGGAGAAGCAGGTAACTTCCATTGGGATGACTGGGCCTTTGTTTCCAGATCTTAGACATAGACCCACAATTCATCTCAGGTTATGACCTTCTTGAGGAAATCTGGTTTATTGGTAGCAGTTTGAATAAAGTCATTAGCAACTGGAGCACCATGTTCCTTCTGCTCTGGTAGCAGGAGGCACAGAATCAATTTTGCCATGACATATTTTATGCCAAGATCCTGCATTAAAATCTCAGGCATAATAGTTTTTGGAGTGCCCAGATAAGCTTCTAGTTTTTGCATTGTCAGACACCAATCTTTGTTGATTGCAGCCCATACATGTTTAACATTCTTAGGTGTTCTGCTTGTTGCAGGCCTTCTAGAATATGGATAATTTTCAACAAATTATTGGCCATCTTTGAAATATTTGTGCTACACTTTTATTTGTGCCACACTTATTGCATCGTCCCTGAAAGCCTTCCAAATCATCCGAATAGTTTCCATTGAGAAATGTTCAAGCTTAATGCAAAATTTGATGCAGATTTTTTTGCTCTACTTCCTCAGTCATTTTGAATGTGATGGCCACATAGGATACATGCTTACTCAACGGTGTATACTACCCACTGACTAGTACAGGGAACTCATTGTTCACACATGTGCATTCCAGTCCACTCTCTTTGGATGCTAGGTTACATTGATGTCACCCAAACTATTCTCATTATATTAACAATGGCTGAACTTTTTCCAGACAGACCTCATAGACTCTAATACCACTACACAGTGGAACGTACCTGTCCAATACTTGCATGGAGAGAATAGCAAGGCACAGAATAATAGAAAGTGGATATGGGGCAATAAAATAACCTGGACACCACTATTTAATACAAATATAACAATCTACACATTACCTCATAATTTGAATAAATGCACAGATGACAAAAATTGCCTAATAGACTCAAATATGAGAATTGGGTTAAAGCTCCATTCATTAACAAACCAGCCTGGAGTGCTGAGGATCAAACCAGAGACAGAATAGGACAAAACATATGGATAGCTTGTGGTCATTATCAAGAAGATCATGAGGCAATCCAAATGTCACCATTGATCAATGGACCATGGGTATCCCAAACTACACAATTTAACATATCATATATTTTTGATTGGACCAAAATTAAGTTATACTCTGATGTTGATTATAATACATCTAGAAAATTCCTTAATGGCACATATGATATGAGAACATATACAAATACTGCAAATTGGACAGTGACAGGAATCACATATAAACTCTTAGGATTAACATTAGCATTTTTCCCTAGGGAAGATAAAGATGATGTATTCTTCATTTTTGAAAATGCATCACAAGCAATCCAACACAAAAATGCCCACTGTTGGAAAATTTTAGGACACACATGACTTTTTCAGGTAGATGTATCATTAGAACCATGCAACTTCTCAAAGCTACAACCCCTAGTGGGAGATTGGGTAATGCTAATTTGGGTGGCACAACATCCAGTGAAAAACCATGCAGCCTATATACCAATTTACCAATCTTTGTTAAGCCATTTTCCTTCCAACATTACTATGTTCCAGATCATAGTTCTGGAGCACGCATAACAGATAGAGGATGCTATAACAGCACCATGTGCCTTAGAACAGAACATTGGAAACCAGCATGCCAGAGGGCTTATTAAATCAGAACTGAAAATTACAAAAGAAATCAGACCATCTAAAGATGGGAGACATCCAGTAAGGATACTATATAGACCCAAGCTAACCAAATTAGAAATAACGGTTAATAAAGAACCGTTTAAGCTTACTAACCTAACACCACAATGCAAAGGCATAGAAAACCTAAAATTCCAGAAATATCTGTTAATTGAATTACCAAATCTGAGACAACCTAGAAGAAAATTGTTACAAATAGGACTTAAAACAGGCCTAGTAGCAAATTTAATCATACCAGGTATACAGGAAGGTGAAATAACAGTACTGAGATCACAACTGTTCTTAACTGAAGAGAAAAATTACCAACATTTTATTTTATTTTTTGTTGTTTTTCAAGTAGTTGTCTCAATTTCCCCCCCACCCCACCCATCTCCGCCTCCCACCCTCAATCCTACTCCCTTTGGCTTTGTCCATGTGTCCTTTATACAAGTTCCTTCATGACCCATCGCCTATTTTCCCCATTATCCTTCTCCCCCCTCCTCCCTGGTTACCATAGGTTTGTTCAGAATGAAATAGGTATTATACTACCTGCAATAAAGGAAATTAGATAAACATTAGATCAGTTCCAGGACTATCACAAAATAATGGAACAGACAAAATAATGGATTATTGAATAGGACTGATATATTACAAACTGATATTTTAACCTTAAGGGCTGAAGTACTAAATAACAAGATTCATCTAAAATGTGAAAGCATATACTCATCCTTAAGATTGCTGGTAGAAAGCTTAAGAGAACTAATGACCTTTGGTAAATCACCAGATTT
Source organism: Desmodus rotundus (assembly GCF_022682495.2). NCBI lineage: Eukaryota > Metazoa > Chordata > Mammalia > Chiroptera > Phyllostomidae > Desmodus > Desmodus rotundus. The sequence goes on along the minus strand of NC_071400.1, from coordinate 33,936,106 downwards.
ATACTATACAGTCAAATCTATGTAATCCTACACAGGTCAGAAAAATCAGGTTGCTCCCTGGAGGGAAACTGCATACTATACTTTCTAAGCATACAAGATACTGACTTAGCTGTAGCTTATCTGGTGATGCCAACACCTATAACTATTGTAAACAAATTTTACACAATCCACAGAGACATATTATACCTAAATGGATATTACATTAACAAAATAGATCTATCACATTTATCAGAAAATGTCTATTACACATATACACTAATTAAACTCTCATTTTTGACCTGGGCCTTACAGAAACTCATAGGCATAACATTGTACATAACAATGGAGAAGGCAAATGGATCATTTGCTTAGATGACCAGACATTGACTTACTTTAACTAAACGAATTTGTCAAAAGCCAACATAGCAATTCTAGGCTGCTACTTTCTACAGAATATTATCAACATCAGCATCTCCAACCCTCCCCCCATCCCTATCATATGAAAAACTTGAATTATGCTATAGATACCTACCACCAACAGTGAAAGGCCACATAGATAATATTACATGGATAGACTCCTCACATATCACTAAGACTCTTAACCAAAATAAGCACATATTAAAAAGAAAGGGAAATAATAAAACTAAATCTATAGAGTCCTTCAGGATACAGGAAAAATCATTAGAAAAGGCAGTATAAACAATCAGTCAGAGATTGTCAATGGAAGAAACTGCCCTGCCACTCAATAAAAATGTTCACCATGGGAACTCATTAAAAAAGACTGCACTTAGAAATGTGCTCAGGCTCATGGGATGATTTTAATCCTTTTGCAGCAATAGCTGCAAATTCAGTCTCCCACATTCTAAGCAACATGCGGAGTGGCTGGTATAAAGGAGGCAATATTGAATGCTTTGGTATTTGTGTTTGGAATTGTGTATATCTACTACTTCATTATGTGGTTATGTACCACCCAATGCAGGAAAATAGGAAAAAAGAGAAAATAATACTTTGGTGTATAGTAAAAATTTTGAGTGTAACTGCATTAATATAAAAATGTTTGAAGAAACCAACCTGTAATTGTTTGATTATATTCTTGTAAATGTACAGGGCACTACAGTTGTACCTATACAGGCACAACACTCCTGACATGAAGGAAAAATAATTTCATAAAATTTAAAATATATTAACCATGCCACTAGGAATACCTTGGGATGCTTTTTGCATAATTCAATGTAATTATAATTTTTCTATCAGAACAAACCCTGTATCATCAGGAACTCTTGCATATTGTATTTTATTGATACTCACTCCTACCCTCCAAACATTGCAAATAGTATGAATCTTACTACAGTCTCGAATGTACATGTAGGTATTGGCACCCATTAGAATACAAAAAACAGGTCATATACAAATTGGCTACAAGCTTTACCATAACAAACTTATTTTCAAGTGGTTCCTTCAATGTTTATAGCTCTGAGCACTGGAGGAATCAAGGGGTAGAATATGGAGAGCAGGACTGAACTAAGATGGCATCAATCCTGTCAAATAAGAAGCCATGTTTAGAACATGCACAGTGTAGCAATGACTCAGAGGGATAGTGCAACCCCTTGAGCATGTGTAGTACAACTTGGTAGACAGCACATGCTTATCTGAGGGGTAACACCATCCTTTCAGAGTATGCACAGTGGAGCAATGTAATCCTCATGTGTTCATAAAGGTGGCACAAGACATGTGTTAATCAAAGGCTGCTATATCATTAAATTGTACAAGAATATGAAAGAAAAGGCCTTCAGTCAGACAGCTGAGACAGCCGAGAGGGAGAACAGCATGCCACTGCTCTGACTGACCCTGCCCTAGCTAACTCTGAAGCCTCTGCAGACTGTGCTTTGCAAGATGCTGACCCACTGTCTCCTAGACCCAGACTTTGATCTGGACTCGTGGGACTCAGGTTTGTTATCCTCCAATTCTTTGTGTGATGCTATTGCTGATTGTTCCTGAGTGATTAATAGTGTAATTAGGTTATTATAAATTTGGATTGAATCTGCATTAATAAAAGCTGAATGAATATCACAGTCACTTGTGTTCACCCACTGTTATTCCTTGTTACTGGTATTACCTGCAGGGCTGGCAGCCATATAGGTGGCCCAGTGCTTTCAAGTCCTAAGGCTCAGGTCAGATGACCCAAGTGGGAGTAGGGAGTGAGGACTGACTTATAGGAAAGACAATATCATAAAAATATTTGCTCATGACAACTGGCCAGGGTGATAAACATTTTTATTTTTATTTTTTAAAAATTTTTATTGTTATTCAATTACAGTTGTCTGCATTTTCTCCCCGTCCCTCCATGGGATAAACATTTTTAGAAGAAAATAAGCCCTGGCTGGTGTAAGTCAGTGGGTTGAACATGGGCCTGTGAAGCAAAGGGTTGCTGGTTCGATTCCCAATCAAAGCATATGCCTGGGTTGTGGACCAGGTCCCCAGTAGCGGGTGTGCAAGAGGCAACCACACATTGATGTTTCTCTCCCTCTCTTTTGCTTCCCTTCCCCTCTCTCTAAAAATAAATAAATAAAATATTTTTAAAAATAAAAGAAGAAAATAAAAATGCTCTGAACTGGTCATGCTATACTGAGAGGAGAGACAAGTAGTTACTCTGATTCTGATTCAAATCTGCCATTTCCTTGGTTCACTGTGTTTATCCCTGGAGCTTGAATATATTCATTAAACTTTCAGTGATAACTAAGTCAAGCTGCAGAAAATGGAGAAATACTTGATGTTAAGCAGTCTTTTTCCATCTTCAATGAATAGACCCCATAATTTCATTGGGATATAGCAGGGGTGTCAAACTCATTTTCACTGGGGGCCACATCAGCCTCACGGTTGCCTTCAAAGGGCTGAATGCAACTTTAAGACTGCATAAATGTAACTACTCCTTAACAGTTAAGCGAGAGGTTGGCACTGCCACCAGGTAGAAACAAGGTGCCAGGCTAGATAAAACAAGGCGGAAGTCCCATGGGCCTTGTGTTTGCCCCTGTGGAATAGAGAGTATGTTCATGTGGGATTCAAATAAGACCCAACCTGTAGTATTTGTCAACTAAATGGCAGTGCAGAGGACAGGTTCTTGAAAGATAAATGGTGAAAATCTTGGGGTGAAATTTATATAAAGATACCAACATTAACATAACTCCCCTTTTTCCTATGCCCTTTTAACATTTTGGTTTTCAGAATGGTTTTGCCATAGTTTTCTCTTTGCACTTTTTTTTGTGTGTTAATTTTTAAAAACCCATACTGCACCAATACCTATAGTGCTCTCAAAATTTAATAACTTCATAATTTTTTTTTAAATTTCAGGGACCCTATCATCTCTTCCTGAAGGCATCTCTCTTTCATTTGGTTTGTATCATTTTGTGGCCTTATAAGTGATGGATTCAAATAATTTTTATGAATTTTCAGATTGTATGGCATTTTTTCTTTTTGTTAAGTGTACAGGTAGTACTCTTCACAGCTTTCCACATCGTAAGTTGATGGTGACACTATAAAGCCTCATTTTTATAAAAGTTGACTAGTAAAACAAGATATTGGTGTTTCCAAGTACTTAAATACTTAATATTTTTACATTTATTGATTTTTTGACATTATATATTTTTAAATTTTTATTGATATGCTATCAGAGTTGTCCCAATTTTTACCCCTTTGCCCACTTCTGCCCAGCCCACCCCCTTCTCCCATAGTCTTTGACAAAACCAGCTTTTAGTTATTTTAAATCAGATCCCTGAATTTATATCAACTTAACTTTCAGGTGATCGATATTAATATTGGTCCTATGCAGTAGTAAAAATGTTAATACAGATAGTTATTCTTACCCATCTTTCTCAGGGTTTTCTTAATAAAAAGAATAATTGACCTTCAACTTGTAGAAGTTCTTGATCTCAAAAACCAATTTATCTTGCATTAGCCTGTTGATAGTAGCAGAATGTTTACCATTAGAAATTCATTTTTTTCTAATCATTGTTTTATATGTGAGACACAAGCATCAATGTCTATTACAACTTTACTCACTATCAAAGTCTTACCAGTTGGTGAAACTAGTTCCCTGAGAAATTGCAGTACAGTCCAAGGTCAATAATTCAGACCCAAATGTTTTGATGGATAATATCAATCCTGGATGTAATCACTAGATCTAAATCAGAAATAGAAATAAAATAAAATTATTAAAGACTTTGAATATTCACATTTCTCTTTCTAGAAACATTCTTCTTTTTTTAATTTTTATTGTTATTCAATTACAGTTGTCTGCATTTTCTCCTCATCCCTCCACCCACCCCAGCCAAACCCACCTCCCTCCCCCGCCTCCACCTTCCCCCTTGATTTTGTCCATGTGTCCTTTATAGTAGTTCCTGTTAGAAACATTCTTCCGACTTGACCTTCTCTTTCCCACAGTTAATTCATTACTGGTAACTTTGCACTGCTCTTTGAGTGTCTAATCCATATTTACTGTAGAGTACTGCCTAAAATTAAACATAATAGGTGCTCAAACATGTTTTCTTGTGGTTTATCATAAATGAAAGCGAATATCTAAGTCAAAAAGAAGGAAATCTGTAACCATAGATCCTGAGCTGCCAATTGTGTACAACTTTAGATAATTGTCTCACACTTTTTCTCAGTAGTCCTCTAAGTTTCTAAGTACTTTCTAAGTTTCCTCAGTAGTCCTCAGTAGTTTCTAAGTACTCAATCTTACTCAGGACTAAAACATATCCTATTGTTTGTATCTGATTTAGTTCTTATTCTACAGATTCTGAAGGTAGGAATTTATTGTGAAGGCAACAATAATTATGCATACCATTAAAGATTTTGAGACCTCTGGCTGGTGTTGCTCAGTTGGTTGGAGCATCATCTCATAACCAAAGATTTGCGGGTTTGATTCCCATCAGAACACATAATTTAGTTGTGGGTTCCATCCTCGGTCTGGGTATAGGCATGTGGACCCCCAGTCAGGATGTATACAATCTCCAAACATCTATCCCTGATACAGGCACATATGGGAGGCAACCAATCTCTCTCACATTGGTGTTTTTCTTTCTCTTTTAATCCTGCCCTTCCTCTCTCTCTAAAAGCAATAAATCTGTCCATTTTTTCAAACACCACTTATTGAATAAACTATCTTTAACCAATTTGTATGTGCTTGCTTCCTCTGTCAAATATTAATTGACTATAAAAGGCAACCACATAGTGGGTTTATTTCTAGGCTCTCCATTCTGTTCAATTGATCTGTGTCTGTTTTTATGCCAGCACCATGCTATTTTGATTACTACGGCCTAATAGTATAGTTTGATATTAGGTAGCATAATTCCTCCAACTTTATTCTTCTTTCTCAGGATTGCTGTTGCTATGCAAAGCCCTTTGTGGTTTCATATAAATATTTGAAATATTCTAGTTCTGTGAAGTACATTATTGGAATCTTGATAAGAATCACATTAAATATATAGATTGCTTTGGGTTAGTATGGACATTTTTATGATGTTAATTCTTCCTATCCATAAACACAGTATGGGCTTCCACCTACTTATGTCTTCTACAATTTCTTTCTTCAGCATATTATCACTTTCTATGTACGAGTTTCTACATCCTTGGTTAGGTTTATTCTTAGGTATTTTATTCTTTTCAAAGCAATTGTGAATGGGAATGTTTTCTTCATTTCCTTTCTGTTAGTTATTGACAAAAAATGCAACTGATTTCTGGATATTAACTTTGTATCCTGCTACTTTCCTGAATTAATTTATCATTTCTAGTCATTTCTTGGTGGAATCTTTGGGGTTCTCTATGTACAGTATTATGTTGTCTGCAAATAAGACAGTTTCACTTCTTACTTTCTAATTTGGACGCCTTTTATTTCTTCTTGTTGTCTGATTGCTGTGACTAGGACTTCGAGTATTGTGTTGAACAACAGAAGTGAAAGTAGACATGCCAATCTTGTTCTTGATTTTAAGGGGAACAGTTGTAGTTTTTGTCCATTGAATATGATGCTGGCATTTGGTTTGTAATATACGGCCTTTATTATGTTTAGGTATGTTCCCTCTACCCACTTTCCTGAGAATTTTTTATCATAAATGGGTGCTGGATTTTATAAAATGCGTTTTCTGCATCTATTGATATGATCATATGGTTTTTATATTTCATTTTGTTTATGTGATGAATCACATTTATTGATTTGCAAATGTTGTACCCACCTTGCATTCCCAAGATAAATCCCACTTGATCATGGTGTATGATCTATTTGATGCATTGCTGTATTTGCTTTGCTAATATTTTGTTGAGGATATTCATCAGAGATATTGGCGTATCCTTTTCTTTCTTTGTAGTACCTTTATCTGGTATTAGAATTTGGATAATGCTGGTCACATAAAATGAGTTTAGGAAACTTCCCACCTATTGAATTTTATGAAATAGTTTGAGAAACAGAGGTGTTAATTTGACAAATGGTTTTGAGAAAATTGGACAGATACGTGAAGAAAAATGAAACTAGACCACCTTCTTATGTCACACACAAGAATAAATTCAAAATGGATTAAAGACTTAAATGTTAGACCCAAAACCATACAAATACTAGAAGAAAACATAGGCAGCAAAATCTCAGACATTGCTCGCAGCAATTTGTCGGATATATCTCCTCAAACAATGGAAACAAAAAATAAATAAATGGGACTATATCAAGCTAAAAAGATTTTTCACAGAAAAGGAAATCATTGACAAAATAAAAGGGCAAGCCATAGAATGGGACATATACACTGATATATCTGATAAGGGGTTAATATCTAATTTTTATTTATTTTTTATATTTTTTATTGCTGTTCAAGTACAGTTGTCTCCATTTTCACCCCACCCATCCCTGTCTCCCACCCTCAAACCTACCCCCTTTGGCTTTGTCCATATGTCCTTTATACATGTTCCTTGATGGCCCTTCTCTTATTATCCCCTATTATCCTTCTCCCCGCTCCTCTCTGGTTAGTGTCAGTTTGCTCTTTATTTCAATGTCTCTGGTTGTATTTTGCTTGCTTCTTTGTTTTGTTAATTATGTTCCCTTATAGGTAAGATCACATGGTATTTGTCTTTCACCTCCTGGCTTATTTCACTTAGCATAATGCTCTCCACTTCCATCCCTGCTATCGCAAAGAATAGGAGTTCCTTCTTTCTTTCTGCTGCATAGTACTCCATTGTGTATAATTACAGAACTAAACACCAAAAAAACCACAACACAATTAAAAAGTGGACAAAAGACCTGACTAGAAACTTCTCCAAAGAGGATATAGAGATGGCCAATAGACATATGAAAAGTTGCTCAACATCACTACTCATCAGAGAAATGCAAATTAAAACCACAATGAGATACCATTTCACACCTGTCAGAATGGCCATCATCAATAAATCAACAAACAACAAGTACTGGCAAGGATGTAAAAAAAGGGGAACCCTAGTGCGTTGTTGGTGGGAATGCAGACTGGTGCAGCCACTGTGGAAAACAGCATGGTATTTCCTCAGAAAACTAAAAATGGAACTGCCCTTTAACCCAGCAATTCCGCTGCTGGGATTATACGTATACCCTAAGAATCAGTTTATTTTTTGTAGCTCAAGCCAGAAACAATTCCTCTAAGTAAAAAAAAAAATTCAGATATCCACTCAAAGAAATAAAATTTTTAAAGATTTTATTTATTTATTTTTAGAGAGAAGGTAGGGGAGGAAGAAAGAAAGGAAGTGAAACATCAATGTGTGCTTGCATCTCACATGGCCCCCTCCAGGGACCTGGCCTGCAACCCAGACATGTGCCCTGACTGGAAATCGAACCAGGGACCCTGTTGATGACAGGCCAGTGCTCAATCTATTGAGCCACACCTACCAGGGCTTGTTCCTGATCTTAACAGGAAAGCTTTTAGTTTTTGCCCATCGAGTATGATGTTGGCTGTAGGTTTCTCACATATGACTCTCAGTATGCTCCCCCTACTCCCACTTTGCTGAGTGTTTTTATCATAAATGGGTGCCGTACCTTATAAAACATTTTTTCCACATCTACTAATATGGTCATATGATTTTGTCTTTCCTATTGCTTATGCAATATATTACTTTCATTGATTTGCAAATATTGTGCCATCCTTGTATCACACTTGATCATGGTGTATGCTGTTTTAAAAAAATATTTTTATTTATTATGCTATTACAGTTTTCCCAATTTTCCCCCTTTATCCCCCCTCTGCCAGTCCACCCAACCCTCCAGCATCCCCCCCTTAGTTCATGTCCATGGATTGTACATACAAGTTCTTTGAGTCCTCTGTTTCCTATACCATTTTTTATCTCTCCACGTCTATTTTGTGCCTACTAATTATGCTTCTTCTTCCCAGTACTTTTTCCCCCCTCTTCCTCTCTTCCCCCTCCCCACTGAAATCCTTCTATGTGATGTCCATTTCTCTGGTTCTATTCCTGTTCTGGTTGTTTACTTAGTTTTTGTTTTCCTTGTTTTCCTTTTCTTTTAGGTTCATTTGTTGATAGTTGTGAGTTTGTTGTCATTTTATTGTTCATATTTTTTAACTTTTTCTTGGATAAGTCCTTTAACATTTCATATAATAATGGCTTGTTGATGATGAACTCCTTTAACTTGACCTTGTCTGGGAAGCACCTTATCTGCCCTTCCACTTTAAATGAAAGCTTTGCTGGATAGAGCAATCTTGGGGGTAGGTTCTTGCCTTTCATGACTTCAAAAACTTCTTTCCAGCCCCTTCTTGCCTACAAGGTTTCTTTTGAGATGTCAGCTGATAGCCTAATGGGCATTCCTTCATGGGTAACTCTCTCCTTTCCCCTTACTTCTTTTAGGATTTTCTTTTATCTTTAATCTTGGGTAACTTAATGATGATGGGCTTTGGTGTGTTCTTCTTTGGGTCCAAATTCTTTGGGACTCTCTGGGCTTCCTGGACTTCCTGGAAGCCTATTTCCTTCACCAGATTGGGAAGTTTTCCTTCATTACTTGTTCAAATAAGCTTTCAATTTCTTGCTGTTGTTCTTCTCCTTCTGGCACCCCTATTATTTGGATATTGGAATGTTTCAGGTTGTCCCAGAGGTTTGTAAGACTCTCTTCACTTTTTTGAATTCTTTTTTCTTCATTTTGTTCTGGATGGATGTTTATTTTTTCCTTTTGTTCTAAATCATTGCTTTGAGTCCTGGTTTCCTTCCTGTCACTGTTGGTTCCCTGAATATTTTGCTTTATTTCACTTTGGGTATCCTTCATTTCTTTTTTCATTTTTTGACCAAGCTCAATCAGAACTGCAAGCATTTTGATTACCAGGGCTTTAAATTCTCTATCAGTTAGGTTGGCTATCTCCTCATTGCTTAGTTCTAAGGTTATGCTCTGTTCTTTCATTTGGGCCATATTTCTTTATCTTGGCACAGCTGATAGGTTGTAACGGGGCAATGCCTTAGGTATTCACACAGGCAGGGCAACCTTTTTTGCTGCTCTGCAGCGCTGCCTGTGGGGGAGAGGCCAGAGAGGGAAGAGTGGGGCTCGCCTGCTTGTCTCTAGCACATTTTTCAACAGCCTTTCGTGTGAGACTGGGAGTTTCTCCCACAGCGTAAGGAAACCCCAGCAGTAGCACACAGTCAGGTCTGAGTCTCAGTTCTCCCCTTAAGTCATCCCCTCCTGTGCAGCCCACGAGCTTGGCAGCCAAACCCACCCCAAAGTCCGCTGCATCGCTGCAATTTTTCTGAGTCAGCCCGCGTGGTCTGCCACCTTAGCAGTCTGGTTGTTCTGCTTGATTTTTCCTTTAATTCCTTGGTTGTTGGAGTTCCATGCAGTTTGATTTTTCTGGCGCTTTTGGTTGTTTATTGATTTAAGACTGGTTGTTATCCTCCTTTTGGTTGCGCGAGTAAGCGAAGGGTTTCTACCTATGCCTCAATTTTGGTGGGAACCGTGTATGCCCTTTTTAATGTATTCCTGGATGTGGTTTGCCAATATTTTGTTGAGGATTTTAGTATCTATGTTTATCAGGAATATTGGCCTGTAGTTTTCTTTCTTTGTTGTGTCTTTATCTGGTTTGGGGATTGAAATGATTCTGGCTATGTAAAAAGAGTATGGGAGTCTTCCCTCCTCTTGAATTTTTTGGAATAGTCTGAGAAGGATAGGAGTTAGCTCTCCTTTACTTGTTTAGTAAAATTCTCCTCTGGAACCCTCTGTTCAAGAGTTTTGTGTGCTGGGAGTTTTTTGATTACTGCTTCAGTTTCACAATTTGTTATCAGTCTGTTCAGGCTTTCTGTTCTTATTCATTCAGTTTTGGGAGCTTATTTTTTCTTGAAATTTCTCCATTCCACCCATATTTTCAAATTTCTTGGCATATAGTTGTTCATAGTAATTTCTTACAATCCTTTGTGTTATTGTTGTATCAGTTGTAATCTATCCTTTTTCATTTCTGGTTGTATTTACTTGAGTCCTCTCTCTTTTTTTCTTGATGAGTCTGCTTAAAGGCTTGTCGATTTTGTTTATTTTTTCAAGGAACCATCTCCTGGATTTATTGATCCTCTGGATTATGCTTTTAGTCTCTGTGTTTCATTCTGCTCTGATCTTGGTTATTTCCTTCCTTCTCCTCACTCTGGGCTTTGTTTGTTGTTGTTCTTCCAGATCTTGTAAATGTAGTGTTAGGTTGTTTATTTAAAATGTTTCTATCTTTTTTAGATAGACCTGAATCACTATGAGCTTCCCTCTCTGTACTGCCTTCCCTGTTTCCCATAAGTTTTGGACTGCTGTATGATCATTTTCATTTGTTTACAGAAATTTTTTATTTCTTTCTTGATCTCATTATTAACCTATTCATTGTTTAATAGCATGCTACTCAATCTCCATGAATTTGAGTGGTTTTGAGTTTTTTCCTTGAGGTTGGTTTCTAGTGTCACGTCCTTGTTTCTGAGAAAATGCTTGCTATGATTTCAATTTTTCCTGAGTATGTTGAGGCTTGTTTTTTGTCCTATCATGTGGTCTATCTTTGAAAATGTTCCATGTACATTTCAAAATTGTGTATATTTTTCTTCGTTGGGATGAAAGGTTCTATATACTGCAGTTAGGACCATTTGTTCTAGGGTATTGTTCAATGCCAAAATATCCTTCTTGATATTTTGTTAGGAAGACCTATCCATTTTTGACAGTGGGGTGTTAAAATCCCCTCGTATAATTGTGTTGCTGTTCATATCTTTTTGTAGTCCTCCAAGATTTTGCTCATATATTTGTGTGCTCTTATGTTGGGTGCATATATTTTTAATTTTTTTCTTGATGGATTATTCACTTTAGCATTTTCAATTGCTCTCTTTGACTCTTTTTATGGCCTTTGTTTTGAAGTCTATTTTGTCTGATATAAGTGTTGCTACCACAGGTTTTTTATCCTGTCCAACTTCTTGGAATATTTTTTTCCAACCCATCACTTTCAGTCTGTGTAGGACTTTTTTTCTTAGGTGGGTCTCTTGTAAGTAGCATATGTGCAGTGATATTTTCTTATGCATTCATCTACACTGTGTCTTCTGATTGGAACACTTAATCCATTAACATTTAAGATTATTATTGACAGGAAATTATTCATTTTTCCATCTTTGTACCTGTGTTTTGTCTTTTTCACTGTATACTTTCATCTTCTTAAAGCACTCCCTTTAACATGTCTTGCAATGCTGGTTTGGTGGAGGTGGATTCTTTTAATCTTCTTTTGTCTGGCAAACTCCTTACATCACCTTCCATTTTAATTGAGCACTTCCTGGGTAGAGTAGTCTTGGTTGCAGGCCTTTGCCTTTCATTACTTGGAATATTTCTTGCACTCCCTTCTGGCTTGTAGTGTTCCTGTTGAAATATCAGCTGCTAGCCTTATCAGGGCTTGCTTGTATGTTACTTCCAGTTTCTCCCCTGCTGCTTTTAAGATTCTGTCTTTGTCTTTAAAACTTGGCATTTTAATTATGATGTGTCTTGGAGTACGCCCCTTTAGGTTCATCTTCACTGGGCCCTGTGTGCTTCCTGAACTTGTATGGCTTTTCCCCTCTCCATGTTCGGAAAGTCTTCTATCATTATTTTTTCAAACATGTTTTCTATCCCTTGATCATTTTATTCTTCTGGCATTCCTATGATTTGAATGTTGTAGTGCTTCATGTTCTCTTGCAATTCCCTTGAACTGTCTTCATATTTCTTGAGCCTTTTTTGTGTTGCTGCTCTACCTGTGTATTTCTTTCTACCTTGTCTTCCACCTCACTAATTCGGTCCTCTGCTTCACCCAGCCTGCTTATAATAACTTCTAGTGTATTTTTTTATTTCAGATATTTTATTCTTCATTTATTCCTGGTTGTTGTTTACACTGTCTATTTCTTTTTTCATTCTGTTGTAGTTCCTACCGAGTTGCTTGTAGTTGTCAGGAGTTAATTCAGCAAACTTATAACCACTTTATTTTTTTTCCATATATATACTTTTATTTTTATTTTTTCTAATTTTATTGTTATTCAAGTACAGTTCTTTGCTTTTTCCCCCACCCCAGACAGACCTCCAGCTCTCCCCACCTCCCTCCCACTTCCACCCCCCTACTCCTCCATTATGAACCATGTGTCCTTTATAATTGTTCCTACAAACCCTTCACCCTTTTCCCCTGAAATTCCCTCCCCTCTCCCCTCTGGTCACTGTTGGCCTGTTCTCAATTTCAGTGTCTTTGGTCATATTTTCTTCTTTGTTTGTTATGTTGATTAGATTCCTGTTAAAGGTGAGATCATATGGTATTTGTCTTTCACTACCTGGCTTATTTCACTTAGGATAATGCTTTCCAGTTCCATCCATGCTGTCGCAAAGGGTAGGAGCTCCTTCTTCCTTTCTGCTGCATAGAATTCCATTCTGTAAATGTTCCATAGTTTCTTGATCCACTCATTTACTGATGGGCACCTAGGTTGTTTCCAGCACTTCGCTACTGTAAATTGTGCTGCTGTGAACATTGGCGTGCATAGGTTCTTTTGGATTGGTGTTTCAGGGTTCTTAGGATATAATCCTAGGACTGGAATTGCTGGGTCAAAAGGCAGATCCATTTTTGGTTTTCTGAGGAAATTCCATACTATTTTCCATAGTGGTTGCACCAGTCTACAATCCCACCAATGTGCACTAGGGCTCCCTTTTCTCCACAACCTCTCCAACACTAGATGTTTGTTGCTTTGGTTGCGATGCCAATTCTGACCGGTGTGAGGTGATATCTCATTATGGTTTTAATTTGCATTTCTCTGATAGCTAGCAATGCTTAGCATCTTTTCATATGTCTCTGGACCCTCTGTATGTCCTCCTTGGAGAAGTGTCTGTTCAACTCCTTTGCCCATTTTTTAATTGGATTGCTTACCTCCTTAGAATGGAGATGTGTGTGTGTTCTTTATATATTTTGGAGATTAAACCCTTGTCTGAGGTATCATTGGCAAATATGTTTTCCCATACAGTTGGTTCTCTTTTTATCTTCATACTGTTTTCTTTAGGCATGCAGGAGCTTTTTATTTTGATGAGATCCCATTTGTTAATTCTTTCCTTTATGTCCCTTGCTCTAGGGGACATATCATTGAAAATACTGTGGCATGAAATATCTGAGATTTTACTGCCTATATTCTCCTCTAGGACTTCAATGGTGTCACAACTTACATTTAAGTCTCTTATCCACCTTGATTTTATCTTTGTATGTGGTGTAAGCTGGTGATCAAGTTTCATTTTTTTGCATGTACCTGTCCCGCTCTCCCAACACCATTTGTTGAAGAGGCTATTATTACTACATTTTATACTGCTGCCCCCTTTGCCAAAAATTAATTGACCGTAGAGACTTTGGTTTATTTCTGCACTCTCTGTTCTATTCCATTGGTCTATCACTCTATTTTAATGACAGTACCAGGCTGTTTTGTATTACAGTGGCCTTGTAATACAGTTTGGTATCAGGTATTGTGATCCCTCTACTTTGCTCTTCTTTCTCAAAATTGCAGCGGCTATGCAGGGTCATTTATGGTTCCATATAAATTTTGAACTATTTTTTTCTATATCTATGAAAATGTGTCCTGGGTACTTTAATAGGTATTGCATTGAATTGATAAATTGCTTTGGGAAGTATGGACATTTTTTAACATTTTTTACTGTTATTCAATTACAGTTGTATGCCTTTTCTCCCCATTTTGATCATGTTAATTCTTCCGATCCATGAACATGATATATATTTCCATTTTTTTGTGTGTCTTCCTTGATTTCTTTCCTCAATGTTGTGTAGTTTTCTGAATATAAGTCTTTTACCTCCTTGGTTAGGTTTATTCCTAGGTATTTTATTTTTATTGTTACTATACCAAATGGGATTTTTGTCCTGATTTCTGCTTCTGATGTTTCATTGTTGGTATACAAAAATGCCTTTGATTTCTGGTTATTGACTTTGTATCCAGCTGTTTTACCAAATTCATTTATTACATTGAGCAGTTTTTTGGTGGAGTCTATAGGATTTTCTATGTACACAATCACATCATCTGCAAACAATGACGGTTTCATTTCCTCCTTTCCAATTTGGATGCCTTTTATTTCTCTTTATTGTCTGATTGCTGTGGCTAAAACTTCCAATACTATGTTGAATAGAAGTGGTGAAAGTGGACAATCTTGTCATGTTGCTGATCTTAGTGGGAAATATTTTAGTTTTTGCCCATTGAGTATGATGTTGGCTGTAGGTCTCTCATATATGGCCTTTATTGTGTTGAGGAATGCTCCCTCTCTTCCCTCTTTGCTGAGTGTTTTTATGATAAATGGGTGTTGTACCTTATCAAATCCTTTTTCTGCATCTGTGCTTTTTGTCTTGATCATGTGCTTTTTGTCTTTGCTGTTGTTTATGTGATGTGTTACGTTTATTGTTTTGCAAATATTGTACCATACTTGCATCCCTGGGATGAATCCCACCTGGTCATGGTATATGATCCTTTTAATGTGTTGCTGGATGCGGTTTGCCAATATTTTGTTGAGAATTTTAGCATCTATGTTCATCAGTGATATTGGCCTGAAGTTTTCTTTCTGTGTTGTTTCTTTATCTGGTTTTGGGATTAGGATGATGCTGCCTTCAGAAAAAGAGTTTGGGAGTCTTCCACTATTTTGGATTTTTTTGAATAGTCTGTGAAAGATAGGGGATAGCTCTTCCTTAAATGCTTTGTAGAATTCTCCTGTGAAACCATCTGGTCCAGGGCTTTTGTATGTTGGGAATCTGCAGATTACTGCTTCAATTTCGTCTGCTGTTATTGGTATGCTCAGGCTTTCTGCTTCTTCTTCATTGAGTTTTGAAAGATTATAATTTTTAGAAATGTGTCCATTTCACCTAGGTTCTCAAATTTCTTGGCATACAGTTCCTCATAGTAATTTCTTACAATCCTTTGTATTTCTGTGGTATCACTTTTAATCTCTCTTTCATTTCTAACTTTGTTTATTTGGACCCTTTCTCTTTTTTTCTTAATGAGCTTCCTTAAAGGCTTGTCGATTTTGTTTATCCTTTCAAAGAACCAGCTCCTGGATTCATTGATCCTTAGAATTGTGTTTTTAGTCTCCATATCATTTAACTCTGATCTGATCTTGGTTATTTCCTTCCTTCTACTTGCTCTGGACTGTCTTTTTTCTTGTTCCTTGAGTTCTTGTAGGCGTAGGTTTGAGCTGTTTGTTGGAAATATTTCTATCTTTTTAAGGTAGGCCTGTATTGCTATGAAGTTCCCTATCAGGACTGCCTTTGCTGTATCCCATGAGTTTGGGGTTGTTGTGAGTTCCTTTTTCTTTGTTTCTGGAAATTTTTTATTACTTCCCTAATTTCATTCTTGACCCATTCATTGTTTAGTAGCATGCTATTCAATCTCCAAGATTTTCAGTGTCTTGGAGTTTTTTCCTTGGGGTTGGTTTCTAGTTTCAGTCCCTTGTGGTCAGAGAAGATACTTGATATGATTTCAATTTTCTTGAATTTGTTGAGGCTTGTTTTGTGTCCTATCATGTGGCTTATCTTTGAAAATGTTCAATGTACATTTGAAAAGAAAGTGTATTTTGCTTCTTTGGGATGAAAGGCTCTCTATATATCTGTACTATATACCTAGTCTATCACATACATCTAGGGCATTGTTCAGTGACACAATGTCTTTGTTGATATTTTGTTTGGAAAATCTGTCCATTTTTTGACAGTGGGGTGTTAAAATCCCCTACTATAATTGTGTTGCTGTCAATATCTTTCTTGAAGTCCTCCAATATTTTCTTTATATATTTGGGTGCTCCTATGTTGGGTGCATATATATTTACAATGTTTATGTCTTCTTGGTGGATTCTTCCTTTGAGTATTATGAAGTGACCTTCTGGGTCTCTCTTTATGGCCCTTTTTTTGAAGTCTATTTTGTCTGATATGAGTATAGCTACCCCAGCTTTTTTTTTTCTGTTCATTTGCTTGGAAAATTTGTTTCCAGTACTACACTTTCAGTCTGTGTAGGTCTTTTGTGGTGAGGTGGGTCTCCTGTAGGCAGCATATATGTGGGTAATGCTTTCTTATCCATTCAGCTATTCTGTGTCTTTTGATTGGAACATTTAATCCATTTATGTTTCAGGTTATTATTGATAGGTACTTATTCATTGCCATTTTTTCATATCTGTGTTCCTCTCCCTTTCTCTTTTTCCTTCCTTTCCTTAAAACACTCCTTTAGCATCTCTTGCAGAGTTGATTTGGTGGAGGTGTATTCTTTTAGTCTTCTTTTGTCTGGGAAGCTCCTTATTTGGCTTCTATCTTGATTGAGAGCCTTACCGGGTAAAGTAGCCTTGGTTGCAGGCCTCTGGTTCTCATTATTTGGAATATTTTTTGCCATTCTCTTCTGGCTTGGAGCGTTTCCATTGAGAAGTCAGCTGCTAACTTTATTGGGGCTCCCTTGTCTTGGAATTTTGCCATTTTAATTATGATGTGTCTTGCAGTGGGCCTCTTTATGTTCCTCTTGCTTGGGACTCTCTGTGTTTCCTGGATTTGGGTGACTTTTTCTATCTTCAAATTAGGGAAATGTGAGCACCAAGATGTCGGCATAGGTAGAGACACCGCCTCCTCGCATAACCAGAACTGACAGAAAAATCGAAGAGCAAGGTAGTCCGACACCAAGTAGATAAAAAAGAAACATACATCCAGACCGGGAGAAGGGGCGGAGATGGAAAACTGGGTGGAGAGGACTCATGTGGCCGTGGCAGGACCAAGACTGGCGGAGTGTGGGACAAACGGGGCAGGCAGTCTGACCACTAGCAGACCCTGCGGCCCTACAGTCATGCACAGATAAACCGAGAGGGCCAGACTCGGAGTGGCGAAGAGTGGGGCAGGCAGAGTGCGGGTAGCACACCGCAGCCCCACATTCGAACATAGATAAACCGGACGAATGGCGGGGAGCGAAGCAGACCGCGCAACCCAGGGCTACAGCTCGGGGAAATAAAGCATCAAACCTTTGATTGAAAACGCCCATGGGGGTTGGGGCGGCAGCAGGGGAGACTCCCAGGCTCACGGGAGAGGTCGTTGGAGAGACCCACAGGGGCCTAGAGTGTGCACAAGCCCACCCACTCGGGAACCAGCACCAGAGGGGCCCAGTTTAATTGTGGGTATCGGAGTGAAAGATTGAAATCCGGAGGAGAGTGAGGCGGGCACCATTGCTCCCTCTTGGCCCCTCCCCCACGTACAGCATCACAGCACAGCAACCAGCGTTACCCCGCCCCGGTGAACACCTAAGGCTCCGCCCCTTAAAGTAACAGAAGCGCCAAGACAAAAAAAGAAAAAAAAAATGGCCCAAATGACAGAATACTTCAAAGCTCCAGAAAAAATACAATTAAGCGAGGAAGAGATAGCCAACCTATCGGATGCACAGTTCAAAGCACTGGTTATCAATATGCTCACAGAATTGGTTGAATCTGTTCAAAAAGTAGGTGAAAAAATGAAGCCTATGCTAAGAGAAACAAAGGAAAATGTACAGGGAACCAATAGTGATGCAAAGGAAACTGGGACTCAAATCAATGGTGTGGACCAGAAGGAAGAAAGAAACATCCAACCAGAAAAGAATGAAGAAACAAGAATTCAGAAAAATGAGGAGAGGCTTAGGAACCTCCAGGACATCTTGAAACGTTCCAACATCCAAATTATAGGGGTGCCAGAAGGAGAAGAGGAAGAACAAAAATTGAAAACTTATTTGAACAAATAATGAAGGAGAACTTCCCTAATATGGCAAAGGAAATAGATTTCCAGGAAGTCCAGGAAGCTCAGAGAGTCCCAAAGAAGCTGGACCCAAGGAGGAACACAACAAGGCACATCCTAATTACATTACCCAAGATTAAACGCAAGGACCTACATCCAAGATTACTGTATCCAGCAAAGCTATCATTTAGAATGGAAGGGAAGATAAAAGTGCTTCTCAGATAAGGTCAAGTTAAAGAAGTTCATCATCACCAAGCCCTTATTATATGAAATGTTAAAGGGAGTTACCTAAGAAAAAGAACATAAAAAATAGGAACAGTAAAAATGACAGCAAACTCACAGTTATTAACGACCACACCTAAAAGAAAAACAAGAGCAAAGTAGGCAAACAACTAGAACAGGAACAGAACCATAGAGATGAAGATCACATGGAGGGTTGTCAATAGGGGAGCGGGAGGGGGAGGGGGGGAAGGTACAGAGAATGAATAGCATAAATGATAGGTGGAAAATAGACAGCGGGAAGGTAAGAATAGTGTAGGAAATGTAGAAGCCAAAGAACTTATAAGTATGACCCATGGACATGAACTCTAGGGGGAGAATGTGGGAGGGAGGGGGTGGGCAGGATGGAGTGGAGTGGGGGTGGAAATGGGACAACTGTAATAGCATAATCAATAACTATATTTAAAAAAGAAAAAAACAAAAGAAAAGGTCTGTTATTGTTGATGTGTATTATGTAGTGAGGTCTATGGTGGTTGCCTCTGCAGTGAACATAGACAGACTTGTCATTATTCCCTAAACAATACAGTATAGCAACTATTTACATTAAATTTACATTGTGCTAGGAATTAAAGTAATATGGAGATAATTTAAAGTATAAGGGAGGATATAACAACAAGAAAAATAAAGTACCTAGGAATAAACCTAACCAAGGAGGTAAAAGATCTGTACTCAGAAAACTGCACAACACTGAAGAAAGTAATTAAGGAAGACACAAACAAATGGAAGCATGTACCATGCTCATGGATTGGAAGAATTAACATCATCAAAATGGCCATACTACACAAAGCGATTTATAGATTCAATGCAATCCCTATTAGAGTACCCATGACATATTTCACAGATATAGAACGAACATTTCAGAAATTTATATGGAACCATAAACGACCCCTAATACCTGCAGCAATTTTGAGAAAGAAGAACAAAGCAGGAGGGATCACAATACCTGATATCAAACTGTATTACAAGGCCACTGTAATCAAAACAGCCTGGTACTGGCATAAAAACAGGCACATAGACCAATGGAACAGAACAGAGAGCCCAGAAATAAACTCAAGTCTTTACGGTCAATTAATATTTCACAAAGGAGGCAGGAGCATAAAATGGAGCAAAAACAGCCTCTTCAACAAATGGTGTTGGGAGACCTGGACAGCTATATGCAAAACAATGAAATTTGATCACCAACTTACACCATACACAAAAATAAATTCAAGAGGGATAAAAGACTTAAATATAAGTCGTAACACCATAAAAGTCCTAGAGAAAAACATTGGCAGGAAGATCTCAGACATTCCACACAGCAACATCCTCACAGACACGTCCCCTAAAGCAAGGGACATAAAGGAAAGAATAAACAAATGGGACCTCAAAATAAAAAGGTTCTGCAGGGCTAAAGAAAACAGCGTTAAAATACAAAGGGAACCAACAGTATGGGAAAACATATTTGCCAATGACACCTCAGACAAGGGCCTGATCTCCAAAATATATAAAGAACTCACACGACTGCACTCCAGGAAGACAAACAACCCAATTAAAAAATGGGCAAAGGACTTGAACAGACACTTCTCCAAGGAAGACATACAGAGGGCCCAGAGACATATGAAAAGATGCTCAGCATCACTAGCCATCAGAGAGATGCAAATGAAAACCACAATGAGGTACCATCTCACACCAGTCAGAATGGGCAACATAAACAAATCCACAAACAAATGTTGGAGAGGATGCGGAGAAAAGGGAACCCTCGTGCACTGTTGATGGTAATGCAGACTGGTGTGGCCACTGTGGAAAACAGTATGGAATTTCCTCAGAAAACTAAAATTGGAACTGCCCTTTGACCCAGTAATTCCGCTGCTGGGATTATCCCCTAAGAACCCTGAAACACCCATCCAAAAGAACCTATGCACCCCAATGTTCGTAGCAGCACAATTTATATTAGCCAAGTACTGGAAGCAACCTAAGTGCCCATCGGCAAATGAGTGGATTAAAAAATTATGGTACATTTACACAGTGGAATTCTACGCAGCAGAGAGAAAGAAAGAGCTTATACCCTTTGCAACAGCATGGATGGAACTGGAGAGCATTATGCTAAGTGAAATAAGCCCGGCAGTGAGGGACAAATACCATATGATCTCACCTTTAACTGGTACATAATAAATAGAAGTAAAAAAAAAAACAAAATATAACCAGAGACATTGAAATTAAGAACATTGTAACAATAGCCAGGGGGAGTGGGGAGGGGATAGTGGGGAGAGGGGTCTATAGGAGCTACTATAAAGGACACAAGGACAAAATCAAGGGGGAGGGTTGAGGTGGGGGAGGGAGGTGGGACTGTCTGGGGTGGGGTGGAGGGAAGCGGAGAAAATGCATACAATTGTAACTGAATAAAAATAAATAAATAAATTTTTAAAAAGTATTAGGGAGGATATATATAGTTATTTATATACAAATATTATGGCACTTTATATAAGGGACTTGAGCATCTATGAATTTTGGTATTCACAGAGTAGGAGGGTCCTGCAACCAATTCCCCAATATATGGGAATATCATCCCTAACCAAGTCATGCTAACTGAATTGATTTTAGGAACTTTGGCAGGTAAGTGAGAGGCACAGTGAAATGTATCTCACCTAGGGATAGATTATAATGTCAGCATGTATGGTCAAAATTAGTCTTAAAATACCTTAAGAAGGCATCATGTTGAAAAATAATAAATAGAATTTTATTAAGTCTCATATGACCAGTTTGTCTGCCAGTATTGGAAGAGAGTACTATTTTCATACCTGAGCATAGGTAGTTATTGGCTTATTGTCAAGGACAGTGGACTATAAAATTATGTATCTTCGAACACTTAGATTTGTATTTGGGATGTCAGGAAACTTACACAATGGAATTCTACGCAGCAGAGAGAAAGAAGGAGCTTATACCCTTTGCAACAGCATGGATGAAACTGGAGAGCATTATGCTAAGTGAAATAAGCCAGGAAGTGAGGGACAAGTACCATATGATCTCACCTTTAACTGGAACATAAGCAATAGAAGAAAAAAGCAAACAAAATATAACCAGAGACATTGAAGTTAAGAACAATCTAACAATAGCCAGGGCGGGGGTGGGGGGTGGGGGCGGGGATAGTGGGAAGAGGGTATTACAGGAACTACTATAAAGGACACATGGACAAAACCAAGGGGGAGGGTGGAGAGGGGGGAGGGAGGTGGGTTCACCTGGGGTGGGGTAGAGGGATGGGGAGAAAAGGCATACAACTGTAATTGCATAACAATAAAAAAAAATTTAAAAAAAAAAAAAAAAAAAAAAAAAAGCCTACAGAGCCACTGACTGAAGAATGAAAACAGTTCATCATTCTCGGTCTAATTCTCAATGGGTACACTGGCAGACAAAATTTCCTACACACCTGTACTAGTCCCTTTCCCTTTCTCTCTGGCTGTCTGTCTATCTGTCTCTCTCCTCTTTCTCTCTCTCTCTGTTCATTAGTGCGGAAATTGCTATCAGTTTTTAAAAGATGAAAATGCATATTTTTGGTCTGAATTGATATTTTAATGGTCCACAAATTATGTAGGGTTTTACACATGAGTTTATCTGTGTGGGATACAGGGACCAAATCAATGAATATTTATTCGATTATTTGTATAGTGTTTATGATATGTAAGCAGGGATGGGGTATGAAAAGGTTTTCTCAAGCCTTTAACATTTCTTTGCAGATTCTATCATCAGTTTTAAATAATGCAACACCACCATTGTTAGTTCCTCAAATATTCACTACCATTTAGAAAAACTTAATAAATAATTAAGAATTCTAAGAAGTGACACAATAGAGGTCCAAGTTATGGGAGTGGACAGATGGTGACATTTTGGCGTGGAAAGAAATGTAGAGAGCGGTTAGTCTTCATTTTATGGGTTAAGACACACCAGTCCAGAGATATTAGATTGATGACTTATTTGTGTAAGGCCATAATTTAAGTAAGTTCCACAAATTTATTCCATCTTGTCTATTCAGTCATCATATATTGAAATTTTGTATGTACCAGGAATGGAATAGGGCACTGGTGAGGAACAAATATGAAACCTCAAGAGTCTTATGCCCTAGAAAGTGAGACACATATATAAAAAAGGCATTTTCTGTGCTATATTGAAATGATAGGAAATGCAGGGGGATATATAGGAGTATAGGAAAAGGTTACATTACTTAACCTGCAGTGGGTCGAGCTGCCAGGTATACAATATTTAACATAGAAGCTAATGAACAAATTAGAATAAACCAAGAGGAAATTGGTGAGGTGAAAAAAGAAGAATGTATGACAAAAGACATGGTGTGTGTGTGTGTGTGTGTATGTGTGTATGAGGGAACCGCATGTAGTTAAGCCTTGTTGGATTAGGAGAATATATTGTCAGTCAGATTTGAGGGTGGGAGGGCAAGGCTGAAGATTATAGCAGAGAAAATAATAATGAAGACACTAATATTTTAGGTTTAAAGACTTGGGCTTTATTCCCTCGAGTTTGTTCAGAAATCACTCTTCTTGTGTTTTATATAAAATGTCTCAAAAATAAT
Source organism: Desmodus rotundus (assembly GCF_022682495.2). NCBI lineage: Eukaryota > Metazoa > Chordata > Mammalia > Chiroptera > Phyllostomidae > Desmodus > Desmodus rotundus. Next base: position 33,913,081 of record NC_071400.1, on the reverse strand, counting down.
TTAAAATGTTTCTATAAATATTTTTAATGTGTGTAACACATCATAGTCATAGTATTAAAGCTCCAATAACAAAACTACTCTACTAAAAATAATAGTAAGAAAGATTTTGGAACCACATGAATTTTAGGATATATTGACCAAATCAGAGCCTTATCCAATTTAAAGTTTTTTTGGCTAAAACTACACATGGCAATATTAGAGTAAGATGTGGGGTACCCATGAGTAACACAAGACCTGTCACTACAGTCCTCACAGAGAAAAATTAGTTTATCTCCAATCTATGATAAAGAAATATGCTATGGGAAAACAAATACAGATAAATATTTCTTACATTATAAATAGATTATGTGTATCTCTTTTATGTATCATGTATTGTTTATTAGACTAATTATGGTAAAAAGCTTCTGCACAGAAAAGGAAACAATCAACCAAGAGAAGAGGCAAACTAGACTTCTGGTATCTGGTTCCACATGTAAAGAACTTGGAAGACATCACTATATTCAAACAACAAGTAGAAAGCTAAGACTGAAAAATCAACAACTCCTTTGGATCCATAAGAGAAGGGAAGACACAGGGCACACCACAGTCTCCAGACAGAGAGACAGACAGGCAGTACAGGGAATTGAAAGTTATTAGAGCAGAGACTCATGAGTGGAAACCTCCACAGGAACCAGAGGGGCACTAAAATCCTTGAGTAGATGGAAATATTCTGCATTTTGGTCAGGGTATTGAACTGTACCCTTAAGATCCATGCATTTCATTATTATGTAAATTATTCCTCGCTATAAAAATATAAAATTTTTTTTCACAGAATTTTGAATGTATGGAAAAATGACTAAGCTTACAATGCTAAATGTGAAAATAATTCAAAATTGTACATAAAAATGATTCGTGTGTGTGTGTGTGTGTGTGTGTGTGTGTGTGTGTGTGAGAGAGAGAGAGAGAGAGAGAGAGAAGGAGGGAGGGAGGGAGGAGAATAGACACCATGAAGAATTCGCTAACATTTTGCGAACAGTGGTTTCAGTAGGATTGAATTATTTTGTTTAACACTTTTCTATTCAAAAATTTCTAAAATGAGCATGCAATGCATTTTATAATAATAAAAATGACTAAATATATAGCTATTGGATTTGAACTTTGGGTTGTTTCATGTTAAGCTAAGTCAGAGGCTATCAACCACACACTTCACTGTTCCCTTAGCTCTCTGGGTTCCTGAGATAAAGGAAAATGAAATAGCACTTAGTGCACATTATTACTTGAACGTCATTAAACATCTGCATGCATAAAATTCTGTTTTTCTCCATTGGCTCTTGCCCCCCAAAAACTGGATTTTAGGAGTTTGAGTCTCTCAGTTTGTCCCTGTATACTTTATTTCAAATAACATTTTTAAAAAACTTGCCTTTCTATCTGGTCTGCATGTTGCTAACTAATATATTAGTTATTCCTGCCCCTTCTACTGGAACAATCTTGGGTTATGTTCATTCATGAATAACTATTTAATTATTATAATCTTGTTATTTGCAGGGTACTGGCAGTATATCCAGAGCTATGTAAACAAAGACATGTTCACTGACTAAAAGGCTTACTATTGAACAAAAGATAACTCACTGACTACAAAGAACATGCTTTGAGAAATGAAGGATTTTGCTGTGGGGCTTCAACTATTATATGTTGTGTCAAGTAGCAACCACTACAATGAGGGTGCGGTCACTTAATCAATATTGCTTTTAGGACTTGCTTTGTTCTTTTTTTCTTGGAGTGCTACAGTGAGTTTATGATCTCTCTTAGAAATTGAAGTGGAATTAAAGTTTGTAAATGATTTAAATATGGAGGAATTGATGTGGCCTTAATTTAATGTTAGTGCTACTTCTCAGCTTCATGGGAAATTTTTAAATCTGTAAGTACCTTCTTATGTCTAAATAATCTACTTTGTGAACTTCAGAAAGTCAGGGAGTATACCTTCTTCATCTTTGCATCACCAGTGCCTGCTGATCCACTGGTAGGAACTCAGTAAATACATATTGATTGGCATAAAAATTGATAGTGGGAGCATTCTGATTTTGTGATTAATGTAAATTAACAGTCTTATTAGTAGACATTCCACATTTTTTTCATATCCCTGATAAAGATATACTATAACATACTTTATATGTATAGATCACAATTTTTGTGTAAACATAATGGAAGCATAATTTTTAGATCATATATTATTTTATTTATTTGTTAATCCTAGTTACCCTCCTAACTTCCCAAAGTCTTATCTCCTGCTATCTAGCGTATGTTCATGTGATCAGATTCCTGCCAACCCTCCTTTGCTTCAGACTTTTCTGAACTTCCTTCTTAACGTCAACCTTTCCTATTCACTAGTTCTTCCACAGAATCCTGCTAGTTGAGCATTAGGACAATGAATAAATCTGTGTTTTGAGCTCAGTGGCTGATCATGGGTTATTATGATATCCTTCCTTGTTAATTCACATGGTTTATGATTGATCTTGGAACTTCAGGCTCCATGCCTGGGCTAGTAGGGAAGGTATGTTTGTCTATCATCCCTGAAATGACACCATGTGGGTAACTAGCAATATTCTGCTACTCTGACACCATTTGTCATTTGGTTAGTTGTACAGTTGTAATTCCCCATCTTCAGATCTGCCACTGCTGCGCCTCAGCATCTGATTCACAGATTTTGTGAAAAAATGTGAGAGGTAGGACACCAGTAAGCCTCTTAGTTGTTGTCTTAAAGATTTTATTTATTTATTTTTAGAGAGAGGGGAAGGGAGAAAGAGAGGGAGAGAAGCATCAATGTGTGGTTGCCTCTCATGTTCCCCCTACTGGGGACCTGGTCTGCAACCCAGGCATGTGCCCTGATTGGGAATCGAACCAGCAACCCTTTGGTTCACACACCAGCGCTCAGTCCACTGAGCCATACCAGTCAGGGATCTTAGTAGTTATTTTTGAGTTGCCCATGTTTTTTATGATCTTAGAGTGAAAAATACATCCCCTCTGCTCTTAAATATTTACATACACTTTTCTCATTAAGCTACCAGATAGAATGGATAAACAAATTAGCAACTTAACATAAAATGTCCTTGATTACATTATGAGTCACTATTTATGGATGAAGGATATTTCTCCTTGACACTTCTTCAGTAAGTAAAAAAGACATGTAAAACCTGGTGTTTTGTTAAGATAACCTCGTGTATTGGGAAAGCTATAGAAAATTTTAGAAGTTTAATTTTTTTCTGTCCCAGTTACTACTTAATTATTTGGAAAGCAGCTTGTTTTCTGAATTTTGGCAGATATTAGCACACCCATTCTGTAAGGGTCATTATAGTAAAATATAGTTTACTCAGTAATTCCCTAATTTGAATGTTTTCTGGTTTTTTAAAGGCATAATCTTGTGCAATCTAAGACAGAAAATATACTTCTACATGCTGTTTATTATTGCTTCTATTTTTATTATATTATAGCTATTATCATTAGAGGCTTCCTCTTCTAATAATTTTTGTATTCTTCTGGGTTTTAGTTAGCTATTATTTTTTATTTAGATAATTATGATAGTACCATATTGCAAAGTTTCAGGCTTCTTCTCTGGAACTGAATTTTGGTTTTAACTAAGGACTTTCTATCCTTAATCAAAAGCAGTAAGGTATGTGGGGACCCCAAACCCTGTGATAGTGCATTTTGTAGCCAAGACTGCCATTGGTCTCCAATATATGTCTTTCTCTTTATCCAGAGTATGTAGATACTAATTTTTATTGATTGTTTTATTATTCCTCTTTTATTATAAGACAAGTAATTACTACCTATTATGGCCCAGGTGCCATATTAGGTACTACTAATGTAGCAATGAAGTCATATTCCTTCACCAAAGTTTTCATAATTTAATTTAGTGTTTTTTAGTAGTTTTTATTTTTCAATTACAGTTGACATACCATATTATATTAGTTTTAGGTTTATGACTCAATGATTAGACATTTGTATAACTTATGAAGTGATCATCTCAATAAATCTGACCCATCTCAACCCATCTGACACCATAGATATTTATTACAATACTACTGACCATATTCCCTATACTGCACTGTACATGCCCGTAACAATTCTGTAACTACCAAATTGTGCTTCTTAATCCCTTCACCTTTTTCACCCATCCCCTTAATCCCCTCCCATCTGGCAACCCTCAAAATGTTCTCTATATCTATGAGTCTGTTTCTGTTCTGTTTGTCTGTTTGTTTGTTTTCTAGATTCCACAAATAAATGGAATCATATGGTATTTGTCTTCCTCTGTCTGAGTTACATCACTCAGCACAATGCTCTCTAAGCTCATCCATGTTGTTGGAGATGGCAAGATTTCATTCTTATTTTTTTAATGGCTGAGTCATATTTCAGTGTACATGTGGACCAGCTCTTCTTTATCTATTCATCCATCGAGGGACTTTGGTTGCTTCCATATCTTGACTATTGTAAATAATGCTATGATGAATGTATCGATGTTGAGTCCTTTGCTGTCTCTTGTTATAATCTTTGATTTAAAGTCTATTTTGTCTGGTATAAGTATTGCTACTCCATCTTTTTTATTTTGTTTTGTTTCCATTTTCATGACATATCTTTTTCCACTACTATACTTTCAGTCTGTGTGCGTCTCATCTGAAGTGAATCTCTTGAAGACAGCATATGTAAGGATCTTCTTATATTACTCATTCAGCCTTCATATGTCTTTTTTTCTTGTATTTTTCCATTGTCATTTGTCCCCCTTACGCCCCCTTCCCCTGATCAGTCACCACACTATTGTCCATGTCCATGAGTCTTTTTCCCTTTTTGCTCAATCCCTCCACTCCCTAATCCCTCCTATAGCTGTCATCTTGCCCTCTATCTATGAGTCTGTCTCTTTTTTGCTTGTTAGTTCAGCTTCTTCATTAGATTCCACATATGAGAGAAATCATGTGGTATTTGTATTTCTCTGACTGGCTTATACACTTAGCATAAGGTTCTCTAGGTCCATCCATGTTATCACAAAGGGTAAAATTTTCTTCTATTTTAGGGTAGAGTAGTACCCCATTTTGGAAATGTTCCATATTTGTTTTATCCACTCATCTACTGATGAACACTTGGGCTGCTTCCAGAAATTGATGATTGTAAATAATGCTGCAATAAAAATAGGGGTGCTTATGTTCTTTTGAATCAGTGTTTGGGGTTTCTTTGGATATATTTCCAGAAGTGGGATTGCTCAGTCCAAAAGCAGATCTATTTTTAATTTTTTTGAGGTATCTTCATACTGCTTTCCACAGTGACTGCACAAATCTACATTCCCACCAACAGTGCAAAAGGGTTCCCCTTTCTCCACATCCTTATCATAACTTGCTTGTTGATTTATTAATGATAGCTATTCTGACCAGTTTGAGTTGATATCTCATTGTGGTTTTAATTTGTATTTCTCTGATGATTAGTCACATTGAGCATGTTTTCATATGTCTATTGGTCATCTGTATGTCATCTTTGAAGAAGTGTCTATTCAGGTCCTTTGTCTATTTTTTAATTGGGTTGTTTGGTTTTTTGGTATTTAGTTTCATAAGTTCTTATATTATTAACCCCTTATCAGCTGTATCAGAGAATATAGGTTTTCTTTTTATTTTGTTGATGGTTTCCTGTGTTGTGCAAATACTTTTTTTTTTTCTGTTTTCAAATTCTTTTTTTTTTTTATTGTTATTCAATTACAGTTGTATGCCTTTCCTCCCCATCCCTCCACCCCACCCCAGCTGAACCCACCTCCCTCCCCCCTCTCCACCCTCCCCCTTGGTTTTGTCCATGTGTCCTTTAAGTAGTTCCTGTAATCCCCTCTACCCACTGTCCCCGCCCCCACCCCCCACCCCCGCCCTGGCTATTGTTAGATTGTTCTTAACTTCAATGACTCTGGTTATAATTTGTTTGCTTTTTCCTTCTATTGCTTATGTTCCAGTTAAAGGTGAGATCATATGGTATTTGTCCCTCACTTCCTGGCTTGTTTCACTTAGCATAATGCTCTCCAGTTTCATCCATGCTGTTGCAAAGGGTATAAGCTCCTTCTTTCTCTCTGCTGCGTAGAATTCCATTGTGTAAATATACCATAGTTTTTGGATCCACTCGTTTGCTGATGGGCACTTAGGTTGCTTCCAGTACTTGGCTATTGTAAATTGTGCTGCTATGAACATTGGGGTGCACAGGTTCTTTTGGATTGGTGTTTCACGTTTCTTAGGGAACAATCCCAGCAGCGGAATTACTGGGTCAAAGGGCAGTTCCATTTTTAGTTTTCTGAGGAAATTCCATACTGTTTTCCACAGTGGCCTCACCAGTCTGCATTACCATCAACAGTGCACGAGGGTTCCCTTTTCTCCGCATCCTCTACAACATTTGTTTGTGGATTTGTTTATGTTGGCCATTCTGACTGGTGTGAAATGATACCTCATTGTGGTTTTAATTTGCATCTCTCTGATGGCTAGTGATGCTGAGCATCTTTTCATATGTCTCTGGGCCCTCTGTATGTCTTCCTTGGAGAAGTGTCTGTTCAAGTCCTTTGCCCATTTTTTAATTGGGTTGTTTGTATTCCTGGAGTGGAATCGTGTGAGTTCTTTATATATTTTGGAGATCAGGCCCTTGTCTGAGGTATCATTGGCAAATATGTTTTCCCATACTGTTGGTTCTCTTTGTAATTTGGTGCTGTTTTCTTTAGCCCTGCAGAAGCTTTTTATTTTGATGAGGTCCCATTTGTTTATTCATTCCTTTATGTCCCTTGCTTTAGGGGATGTGTCTGTGAGGATGTTGCTGCGTGGAATGTCTGAGATTTTCCTGCCAATGTTTTCCTCTAGGACTTTTATGGTGTTACGACTTATATTTAAGTCTTTCATCCATCTTGAGTTTATTTTCGTGTATGGCGTAAGTTGGTGATCGAGTTTCATTTTTTTGCACGTAGCTGTCCAGATCTCCCAACACCATCTGTTGAAGAGACTGTTTTTGCTCCATTTTATGCTCCTGCCTCCTTTGTCAAATATTAATTGATCGTATAGATTTGAGTTTATTTCTGGGCTCTCTGTACTCTTCCATTGGACTATGGGCCTGTTTTTATGCCAGTACCAGGCTGTTTTGATTACAGTGGCCTTGTAATACAGTTTGATATCAGGTATTGTGATCCCTCCTGCTTTGTTCTTCTTTCTCAAAATTGCTGCTGCTATTCGAGGTCGTTTATGGTTCCATATGAATTCCTGCAATGTTTGTTCTATATCTGTGAAATATGTCATGGGTACTCTAATAGGGATTGCATTGAATCTATAAATTGCTTTGGGTAGTATGGCCATTTTGATGATGTTAATTCTTCCAATCCATGAGCATGGTACATGCTTCCATTTGTTTGTGTCTTCCTTCATTTCTTTCTTCAGTGTTGTGTAGTTTTCTGAGTACAGGTCTTTTACCTCCTTGGTTAGGTTTATTCCTAGGTACTTTATTTTTCTTGTTGCTATATCAAATGGGATTTTTTTCCTGATTTCTGTTTCTGCAAATTCATTGTTGGTGTACAGGAATGCCTTTGATTAATGGGTATTGACTCTGTATCCAGCTGTTTTGCCAAATTCATTTATTAGGTCGAGTAGTTTTTGAGTGGAGTCTATACGGTTTTCCATGTACACTATCATGTCGTCTGCAAACAGTGACAGTTTCATTTCCTCCTTTCCAATTTGGATGCCTTTTATTGCTTTTTCTTGTCTGATTGCTGTGGCTAGGACTTCCAATACTATGTTGAATAGGAGTGGTGAGAGAGGGCATCCTTGTCTAGTTCCTGATCTTAGTGGGAAAGCTCTAAGTTTTTGTCCATTGAGTGTGATGTTGGCTGTAGTTCTCTCATATATGGCCTGAATTATGTTGAGGACTGCTCCCTTTATTCCCACTTTGCTGAGTGTTTTTATCAGAAATGGATGCTGTATCTTATCGAACGCTTTTTCCGCATCTATTGATATGATCATGTGATTTTTGTCTTTGCTGTTGTTGATGTGATGTATTATGTTTATTGATTTGCGAATATTGTACCATCCTTGCATCCATGGGATGAATCCCACTTGGTCATGGTGGATGATCTTTTTAATATATTGCTGGATGCGGTTTGCTAATACTTTGTTGAGAATTTTAGCGTCTATGTTCATCAGAGATATTGGCCTGAAGTTTTCTTTCTTCGTTGTGTCTTTATCTGGTTTTGGGATTAGGATGATGTTGGCTTCATAAAAAGAGTTTGGGAGTCTTCCATCAGTTTGGATTTTTTCGAATAGTCTGTGAAGGATAGGGGTTAGTTCTTCCTTAAATGCTTTGTAGAAATCTCCTATGAAGCCATCTGGTCCAGGGCTTTTGTGTGATGGGAGTTTCTTGATGACTGCTTCAATTTCCTTTGCTGATATTGGTCTGTTCAGGTTTTCTGCTTCTTCTTCATTCAGTTTTGGAAGATTATATTTTTCTAGAAATGTGTCCATTTCATCTAGGTTTTCAAATTTCTTAGCATACAGGTCTTCATAGTAATTTCTTACGATCCTTTGTATTTCTGTGGTATCAGTTGTAATCTCTCCACTTTCATTTCTAATTCTGTTTATTTGGATCCTCTCACTTTTTTTCTTGATGAGCCTACTTAAAGGCTTGTCGATTTTGTTTATCTTTTCAAAGAACCAGCTCCTGGATTCATTGATCCTTACAATTGTGCTTTTAGTCTCTATGTCATTTAGTTCTGATCTGATCTTGGTTATTTCCTTCCTTCTGCTTGCTCTGGGCTGTCTTTGTTGTTGGTCCTCCAGTTCTTGTAGGCATAGGGTTAGGTTGTTTGTTTGAACTGTTTCTAACTTCTTAAGGTAGGCCTGTATTGCTATGAACTTCCCTCTCAGGACTGCCTTTGCTGTGTCCCATAGGTTTTGGGTTGTTGTGAGTTCGTTTTCATTTGTTTCCAGGAAGTTTTTGATTTCTTCCCTAATCTCGTTCTTGACCCATTCATTGTTTAATAGCATGCTATTCAGTCTCCATGTTTTTGAGTGTTTTGGTGTTTTACCCTTGGGGTCAGTTTCTAGTTTCATACCCTTGTGGTCAGAGAAGATGCTTGATATGATTTCAATTTTCTTGAATTTGTTGAGGCTTGCTTTGTGTCCTATCATGTGGTCTATCTTTGAAAAAGTTCCATGAACACTTGAGTAGAATGTGTATTTTGCTTCTTTGGGATGAAAAGCTCTGTATATATCAGTTAAGTCCATTTCCTCTAAGGTATTGTTAAGTGACACAATATCTTTGTTGATCTTTTGTTTGGAAGACCTGTCCATTTTTGATAGTGGGGTGTTAAAATCCCCTACTATAATTGTGTTGCTGTCAATATCTTTCTTGAAGTCCTCCAAGATTTTCTTTATGTATTTGGGTACTCCTATGTTGGGTGCATATATATTTATAATGTTTATGTCTTCTTGGTGGATTCTTCCTTTGAGTATTATGAAGTGACCTTCTGGATCTCTCTTTATGGCCCTTCTTTGGAAGTCTATTTTGTCTGATATGAGTATTGCTACCCCTGCTTTGTTTTCCTGTCCGTTTGCTTGGAAAATTTGTTTCCAGCCATTCACTTTCAGTCTGTGTAAGTCTTTTGTCCTGAGATGGGTTTCTTGTAGGCAGCATATGTGTGGGTCATGTTTTCTTCTCCATTCAGCTGTTCTATGTCTTTTCATTGGAGCATTTAATCCATTTACGTTTAAGGTTATTATCGATAGGTAGTTATTCATTGCCATTATTTCCTACCTGTGTTCCTCTGTCTTTCTCTTTTCCTTCCTTTCCTTAAAGTAGTCCCTTTAGCATCTCTTGCAGACCTGGTTTGGTGGAGCTGTATTCTTTTAGACTTCTTTTGTCTGGGAAACTCTTTATTTGGCCTTCTATCTTGATTGAGAGCCTTGCTGGATAAAGTAGCCTTGGTTGCAGGCCTCTGGTTCTCATTACTTGGAATATTTTTTGCCATTCTCTTCTGGCTTGGAGCGTTTCCATTGAGAAGTCAGTTGCTAACCTTATTGGGGCTCCCTTGTATGTTACTTCCTTTTTCTCCCTTGCTGCCTTTAAGATACTCTCTTTGTCTTGGAAATTTGCCATTTTAATTATGATGTGTCTTGCAGTGGGTCTCTTTGGGTTCCTTTTGCTTGGGACTCTCTGTGATTCCTGGATTTGGGTGATTTTTTCTCTCCTCAGATTAGGGAAATTTTCCATCATTACTTTTTCAAACAGGTTTTCTATCCCTTGCTCTTCTTCTTCTCCTTCTGGTATTCCTATTATACAGATATTGTTACGTTTCATGTTGTCCTGCATTTCCCTTATTGCCTCTTCATTCTTTCTGAGCCTCTTTTCCTTTTCTTGCTCCTTCTGGGTGTTTTTTTCTACTTTATCCTCCAGCTCTCTGATCCGATCCTCTGCTTCATCAAGTCTGCTTTTAATTCCTTCTATTGTGTTCTTCAATTCAGAAATTGTATTCTTCATTTCCTCTTGGCTCTTGTTGATATTTTCTATTTCCTTTTTCATGTTGATATAGTTTGCAGTGAGTTCATTGTACTTTCCTTGTAGTTTCTGGTAGTTCTCTTTGAGCTCAGAGAGCTCAGTGAGCTTCCTGATGACCATTGCTTTGAACTCAGTATCTGATAGTTGAGTTGCCTCTTTTTCGGTTAGTATTCTTTCTGAGACTTCCTCCTTTCCTTTCATTTGGGAATTGTTTCTTTGTCTTCCCATTGTTTGTGAGGCTCTTCTTGTTGGCCTCTGCTTCTTAAATTGCTTTGTTCTGACTCCCTGGATTTATGATATGAACTTCTATGGTAGAATGCCAATGGGATTCGGTGGTGCTGTCTCCTTACTCTCCTGTGCTCACTGGTCTTGAGGTGACATTTATGTGTTTAACACGGTCTAACTCTAGTCTTTTCAGCCCTCCAGGTTTTGTTGTCTCATCTGTGGGAAAAAGAGAAAGGGGGGGAGAAAGGAAAACACACACACGCACACACACAAGAAACCACAAAAAAAAAAAAAACACCCCAAAAAAACCAAAACAAAGATGGGAAGGAGGGAAAAAGGAACTAGGAAAGGAGGAAAGGAAGGAAGGCGGGAAGAAGGAATAAAGAAAGATCGTAGACAAGATAAGAAGGAATTTTAACAAAAATTAAAACATAGAAATAGATAAGAGAAGGCAGGAAGAAGACATAAAAATGGTAAAGGATGGGAGGAAGAAGGAATGAAAAAAAAGAAAAAAAGGAGAGAGGAAGAAGGAATTCAGGGGGAAAGGAAAGAAAAGAAAAAAAAATAAGAAAAAATAAAAGAAATCTTCTGTTGGCTTTGAACCGGTCAGGTTATATCTGCTGGTGTCCTGTCTGTGCAACTGGAGGGGGTGGTTGGAAGGACTGGTTTCACCTTTCTCCCTTCCTGGGTCACACTCTTTGCTGTTTTGTAGGTGTTGTCCCTGGCAGTCAATCAGGCCGTTGATCAGCCACTCCAGCAGCTTTGTTCTTGGGACACGCAAGCAGCGGCTCCTGCCGCTTTGGCTTTGTAGGCGTGCGCGCGCAGCAGGGGAATCCAGCCGCTTTGGGTTTGTGACGTATTTTGTGCCCTGAGCGCGCCGCCGGCCGACGAATCGAGCCGCCCGGGCTTGGGACTCTGGAGTTAGTACGCTCGCCAGCAGCTTTGTGCCCGGAAAACGCGCACCCAGCTGGCCCTGCGCTCGGCGAGCGCGCAATCCGCTGCGCCTGAGGTTCTATGCTTGGGGGCCAATCCAGCCGCCCTGGGCTTGAGTCTCTCGAGCGGGCGGGGCCGCCCCGGGACTGAACCACAAGGCACTCGGCTCCAAGGTCCTGGGCCCGTGGGTGGAGCAGCTAGCCTCAGCTGCAAATGATCTCGGAGGTTTCAGGTGTGGGCGCCCCTCCGGGGTTTCATGTATGGGCCCCGTTCGCTAATCTGCGCACGCGACCGGACCTCGGCTGAGCGCCCTCACTTTTTGTGCTGTTTATCCCCCCCGCTCGCAGTCCAGGGGCGGAGGGGGGAGGGGCACCAGTGGCCTCGGTTACTACCGAGAGTTCTCTAACTAGCCCCTGAGTATCTCTATTTTCTTTTTCTTTTTGAGAAATTCCTCCTTTTCAAGCTCCCCTGGTCCAATCAAGCACCTGGCTGCTCACAGTGCAGCCTGGCCCTCTCCCAAGACTCCTGCAGCCGCCCCTGCGCCAGGGCTGGCGCTTCTGCCGCCCTTGTACCGCGCGTTCCCGGGACCAGGGGACCTTATTGTCCTTGAGCACTCTTCTTACCGTCAGATCTTTCAATGTCCTCTATCTTTGGTCTCTAATCTTCGTATATGCTGGAGTACTGTTGGCTGTTCGCTCTGCTCCTCAGATCAGCTAGGTATTTCCCTGGCGCTGAGGGGAAGTGGATTCAGCTCCCACCTATGTTGCCGCCATCTTCCCTCACAAATACTTTTTAGTTTGATGTTTTGTTAGCCATTCAGCCTTTTTATGTCATTTGATTACAACATTTAATCCATTTGCATTTAAAGTAACTGTTGCTAGACATGTATTTGTTGCCATTTTATTATTCATATGTTTAATCTTTTTTCTTCTTTTTCTAAAGAGGACCCTTTGACATTTCCTGTAATACTGGTTTGGTGGTGATAAATTCCTTTAGTTTTTTCTTCTCTGGGGAGCTCTTTAACTCCCCTTGGATTCTAAATGATAGCTTTGCTGGATAGAGTAATCTTTATTGTAGGTCCTTGCTTTATATCACTTTGAATATTTTGTGTCAATTCCTTCTGGCCTGCAAAGTTTCTGTTGAGAAATCAGCTTTTAGTCGTATGGAATCTCTCTTGTAGGTAACTTACTGTCTTTCTCTTGCTGCTTTTAATACTCTCTTTTTGTTTTTAATCTTTGGCATTCTAATTATGATGTGTCCTAGTGTCAGCAACTTTGGGTTCATCTTGGTTAGGATTCTCTCTGCACTTCCTGGATGTGTATGTCTATTTTCTCTGCCAAGTTGGAGAACGAGTCTTGTCATTATTTTTTTCAAATAGATTTTCTTTTTTTAATTGTTGTTCAAGTACAGTTGTCTCCATTTCCCCCCACCACTCTCCCCCACCCACACACCCCCACCTCCCACCCTCAATCCTACCCCTCTTCGTCTTTGTCTATGGGTCCTTTATACATGTTTGTTGATTTTCCCCTTCTTTCCCCCTTTATCCCTCTCCCCCTCCCTTCTGGTTACTGTCAGTGTATTCTTTATTTCAATGTCAAATAGATTTTCAATTTTTCCTATCTCTCTTCTCCTTGATGCAAATGTTAGTATGTTAGACTTGTCTAAGAGGCTTCTTATACTATTATCATTTTTAAGATTTATTTCCTTTTTCTGCTTTGATTGTGTTTTCTGTTTCCTTATCTTCCAATCACTGATTTGATCCTCTACTTTATCTACTCTACTATTGATTCCCTATGTATTCTTCATTTCGGTTAGTGTATCCTTAATTTATGACTGGTTCTTTTTATGTTTTTATCTCCATTTTTATATTTCCTAACTTTCTGTTAAAGTTCTCATTAAGTTCACCTACTTTTCCCCCTAATTCACTAAGCATTCTTATAACCAGTGTTTTGAACTCTGTATTGGTACACTCCTTCTTTCCATTTTGTTTAGTTCTTTTCTGGAGTTTCTTGCTGCTCTTTCATTTGGGATGTTTCTTTTGTCTCCTCATTTTAGTAGCCTCCTTGTGTTTGTTTCTGTGTATTAGGTAGAGCTGCTATGTCTCTACTTAGCAAAGTAGCTTCATGTAGTGGGTATCCTGTAGGGCCCAGTGGTGCAGCCTCCTGAGTCACATAAGCTGGGCACTCCAGGTGCACCCTCACCCCCATATGGTCTCTGTACACCATCATGTTGTAGTTGAGCCTTGATTGCTGTTAGCATGTCAATGGGAGGGATTCACCCCCAGGAAGATAGGGTGTGAGGACTGGCTGAAGCTACATACTACAAGAGAGGACCTTCTGTGCAGGGATTGACCCTATGGAGCAGAACTGGCTTCAGCAGGACTCTGGCACCCTATGAGTCTGCCCCTTGATTGTTTTATTCTTGGAAGTGGTTGGGTGGTGCTCTTATGTGGTCTGAGGCTGACTACATCATACTATGGCTCTGGGGCCTCCCAGGAGGTACAGGCCAAGGTCAAACACTGCCTGTGCCCTGTCAGGTGCCACCTAGCATGGGATACAGAAAGATATGTATATGGCAGAACTTTTATGCTGGGCTTGGAGGTCCCAGGGAGTAGCCACACTTTGAACAAAGGCTGGCTGCCACTAGTGCCAGGCCTGGGGCCACTTAGCAAGAGGTATGGGGCAGGACAAGGCCAGATGCTGTTTTGCAGGGGGGGGGGTTGAACCTTTGAGAGGTTTTAGGCAAGTTTGCAACATGAGCCACTGCAGATCACTTATATGGAAAATCCAATGGAAATGGTTTGAGAGGTCCTGCATGTGGAGTGGGGTGGAATCTCAGGAATCACTGGGATGGGGCAAACAGTGTTAGCCAGGTTAATGGACTCAGATATGGTACCCTCCTGCCAGCTTTGTTAGGGGGGCTGCTCAGCAAAGAAACAATGGCCTCTGCCAAAATTTTTGCCTGGGAGAAAGCTGTCCCTCCAGCCCTTGCCCTGTTGCCATTCAATTCAGTTCTTCCTCCTAAGTCCCTGGCACCTTTGGAGCTGTTGCCTTAGTGCTGGAGCTCAGAGTGAGTGAGTCCTAGTAAGTCTATGTGCCAGCCCTTTAAGAGGAACTGCCTGGGACTCCAGAAACACTCTGTCTCACTCAGCCACAATTCCTACTGGTTTTTACATGCAGAATTTATGGGGGCTTCTCTTCTCAGCACTAGAACCCTGGACCAGGGGACCTGATATGGGACTAGGACTCCTCACTCCTGAGGGGAGACCTCTGCAGCTGAGATATTCCTGTTGATTTTTAACCACCTTGAATGTGTGTAAGTGGAGAAACCAGCCCATTCTTAGTCTCCACCACTTCTACCAGTCTAGAAGTGGCTTTTTTATATACTTAGTCATGGGACTTCTGTTCAGATAGATTCCAGGCAGTTCTTAATGATAGTTGTTTTGTAGGTTAGTTGTAATATTGATGTGGTTGTGGGAGTATGTAAGTATTGCATTTAACTATCCTGTCATTTTCACCGGAAGACTTACTTAGTCAAATAGATCCTAATTTTTATCAGTGCACACTGACACTCAGAATAAAATGTATTATTTCCCATAATTTCTTACAGTTCTGTATAGCTAATTGACAACTATATGATCAATTAGACTTAAGCATGAGTATTGTGTGAGTATTTTGGAAAGTTTCTTTAAACCAGAGAAAACGCCTACTTCCCTCTCATTCTTGAATGCAGATGTAATTTAGGGACAGTGAAAACCCTCAGATCATTCCCCAGAAGTCACACCCTGGATAGGTTCTGTTTACTGTGGCTGAGTTACAAAATGAATTTTTATCATGGTTCACTTTGTCATGGAGCAGGATACCAATACTTTTCTCTTTCAGCTAGGCATTTTACTTCACCACAAAATAAAAACAGGACACTTGCTATCTTGGATACAGAAGATCCAGAAGAAAATATTTGAGACCCAATTTGTCAAAGTAGTCCCTTTACATATATAATGTACCCCAATTAGGGTATGTGAATAATTTCCTGCATAATGTCCATGGGCATGACAGTAAGAACTATCCTAGGCAAACAATGAAGTTGTCTGTGGTAGTGCCCAAAAAGTATACACACGCTCTTGACTCCTTGGGACACCCTGCCATTGTTTTTATGCCCTTTTCCCTTCACGTCAACCTTTCCCTTTCTTAGTTCTCTCTCTTCAGGACCCTGTTCCCTTATTTAATAAACTGAATCAAGTTGAAGTTTTAATGGTTAATAATGGCTAATAATGGCTTAATGTGCAACTCTTCTCAGATAATATTTGCCCTTAATAAAACATTCAGTATTTTAACCCATGGGAATTTTAGTAAAATTAGTGGAAAGATATAGAATATTACAGCTGGACTGGACCTTGGAATACTATTGAAAATGTTATATTTCAAAATTGAGGAAATTAAGGCCAGGAAGAAAAATCACTTGCTTGTGATCTAAGTACTTATTAGCAGCAAATCAAATACTAGTTATTAGATCTATGAATTCTCAGTACAGACCTCTTTTCATCTCACCACATCAGAGAAAGGAAGCTTTTGGGTAATAATCAAATCACTATCTGGAAGGACATTAAATCTATAAGCCTGCTCACTTTACCAATCTTCACCATAGTTTGCAGTCATGTCTACTATGTAGTCCTAGAAAAATTTCTGTAACAATGATTAAAAAAAATTAAATGTATTTACTAAACATCACATTTCATATGATCTTTTAATATTAGTTGAAATTAAAAATAAGTTAAATATTACCTCTAAAATAAAATGAAAATAATTTTAATTTTAGAATATACTTTTTCTAGGAACATATGTTCTTGTGTTCAAGGTAATGGTTTCTAAGCAGAAGTCCTCTGGCATTTGGCATGGACTGAATGACTACATATGACTGACAATGGTCATTTCAAGCACAGGCATGATATTACTTCACTTAAATAACCATGAGTAAGAACATATGTGTTATTTTTAACTTTAATACCTACTATGGGGATTTTTGTATGACTATTTTATAACACATGTCTCATTTACAAATGTTTTGTCCCAAATGGAGCAATTGATGTCCAACACTGGTCACTGAGGTTCCTTTGTTACCACAGGTATTATTGACTGTGAACACGATTTCAGTCTTAAATGTTCAAAATCCTAAGAAAGTAAATCCTTAGAAATAAAATCTCATTAAGTATTTTAATTGATCTTTTTTAGACAGAGAGAGAGGAAGTGGGAAAGAGAGAGAGAAACATTGATATTTGTTGTTCTACATATTTATGCATTCACTGGTTGTTTCTTGTATGTGCCCTGACTGGGAGATTGAACATACAATCTTGGCATATTGGGATGACACTCTAATCCACTGAGCTACCCAGCCAAGGCCAAATCTAATTAAATATTTGACTGATGTTTATGGAGATAACACTGAAGTAAAATGCTGGAAATGTTCAATATTTACTATGCTTTGGTTATCCACTGTTGTGTAACAACTACTTTCATATGTTGTGGCTTAGCAGATATTTTATTATATCTAAAATTTTTGTGTGCAAGGTATTTACATTTAAGTGGATTTTAGCACTTAATTGTGAATGGAAATGGCTATAAATGTAAACAATATGGCTCTGTACTCCTGGGTTTCTTTAAAGATCTCATTTATTTTTGCCTCCATTCACAATGAAGTTACTATTATTATACTCTTCAAACATGTTTTTAAAAGGCAGTGCTTTACCCTACCCTGGCAGCTCAGTTGCTTAGAGCATTATCCTGATGCCCCAACGTTGTGGTTTGATTCCCAGTCAGGTGATCCTGGTCTCCTGCTGGCCTGGGAGCCTGAGCCTCCTGTGTCTGACCAGTGAGGGGAGGGGGCTGCAAAGTGCATGGCCCTTCGGCATGCTCGGTTATTTAAAGACTGTCACCTATAATCCCCCATGTGGCAGAAGTGGACAAGAGGGAATGTCCCTCTATCCAATCACCTCCCTAGCTCTAGCGTACTTTTTTTTTCAATCATGTGCAACTCAACTCCTACACATTGTCCCAGTTACTGGGGTGATGCATGTATTTGTAACTCAAACCTCTTCCCTATTTCCAAGGAGGAGTGTCCCCCATTAAAGCCCCCCCTTTAACACTAGGGCTAGTTGTAATCTTACAAGGGCAAATGGATGAAGGTTTGTTTTTATGTAAATACTTCCTGCTAGCCAAGGCCACAGTCCTACCTATTCCCAGTCCAGAGATCCCTAACATAGGGAGTCTAGAGTGGAAGGGAGTCTTCACACAAGGGAAAGGATCTTGCAAAGTCCAAGTCAGTTACTTGTCCCTGGAAAGGACCATGAGTGATGTCCAAAAGATGGCATTAATGGACAAATTGCTATCCTTGTCATATTCTGGAGGTGAAAAATTTGACAAGATGGTTAGAACCCACAATCAGAACGACAATAACTGGATAACCAAGGTAAGACTGTTACCATCTCTCCCATTTAACACTTTTGGATATTTTCTGTCCAAACCATTCAGGCAGAAAAGAAAACCAGTTTCAAAACAAAGCTGATAGACCACCCCATATTTCACCAACACAACCATCTAGTCCAGCCAAATCACTGAGTTTTAGGAGTTGGTGATGCAGCTGGGATTCTCAAGGGGATCCTACACTGTCTCTGAGTCCACAAGACTGTCTTTTGAGAAGATATTCAACTGAAAGGCCATTGCTGGAATATCAAGCAGTGACAATTTGACAAGTCCTCCATGTCAACTTCTAAGTGAAAACAAACTTTTTACAAAAAGATTTTATTTATTTTATTTTTAGACAGTGGGGAAAGAAAGAGAAAGAGAGAGAAACATCAATGTGTGGTTACCTCTCTCGCACCCCCTACTGGGGACCTGGCCCACAGCCCAGGCACGTGCCCTGACTGGGAATAGAACTGGTGACCCATCGGTTCACAGGCCAGTGTTCAATCCACTGAACCACACCAGCCAGGGATGAAAACACACTTTGAGGACAGTTAACTGCACTAAAGTCCAATACTCACAATTATCTCTATGCCTTATATCTTTTGTTACTTTACAACTTAATGTGAAGTTTTAACCTTTAGAAACCTCCATTTCTTTTCAAAACAGCCAAAGCAAAGACAGAGTTCCAGGAAAAAAAGGAGAACAAGGATCGGAACTAGTTTTATTTTATTTTATTTATTTAATTTTTTGGAGCAAAATGTAAAATATATGATTTGTTTATTTCTTGAACTATCTTTTTTAATTTTTTTATTGTTCAAGTACACTTGTCTCCATTTCCCCTAGCACTCTCGCAAGCCCCACTGACCCCCAACTCCCACCCTCAATTCTATCCCCCTTTGGCTTATATGTGTTAATTGATGACCCTTCCCCTTTTTTCTCCCATTATGCCCCTCCCACCTCCCCTCTGGTTGCTGTCAGTTTGTTCTTTATTTCAATGTCTGGTTATATTGTGCTTCCTCATTTGGTTTGTTGATTAGGTTCCACTAGGTGAAATTGTCTTTCACCATCTGGCTTACTCCACATAGTATAATGCTCTCCTATCCTTCATGACAGCATGGACGAAACTGGAACTAGTTTTAGAATCTTGTCTCACACCTACTGGCCATACTAACCAGTTACACAGACAACCTCTCCTAGGTCCAAATGGCATGAAACCTAAATGGCAAACATTCTCTTGACCCAACCAGTACTGCAAACAACTTTTACAAGGTCCAGAAGGCACAAAGTCCTAATGACAGAGACATTCTTTCACCACAACCAGCACTACAAACGACCCTGACAGGGTCCAAATGACATAAATCCCAGACATCAGAGATAAAAGAACTAAGTTCTCCCTAGTCCCCACAAGATCAGAAAGAACCAAGAACTGAGGTTTCTTTCAATTCAAGTTAAAACTCTTACAACTCTCTGTACTCATTTATATCAAGCAGCCCAAAGTACCTAGATTTGCAAACACCTAAATAAAATGAAGGGACATTGTAACTTTGCACTGGGAGTTGCTGTCTTCTTCCAAAAGAGAAATTTCAAATCTCTTTCCAGAATGGAGGTTCAGCTTTCCTTTAACATCAACTATAGCAGCAAGGTTTGAGTACTCCTCAGACAGTGACAATTCTATCAGTGTGTGGTGGATCCAAGGCTTAATTCCTGTGAGCTTTAAAGAAAGGTGTCTTTTTTAAAAATTTTTATTGTTATTCAATTACAGTTGTACGCCTTTTCTCCCCATCCCTCCACCCCACCACAGCTGAACCCACCTCCCTCCCCCACCTCAACCCACCCCGTTGATTTTGTCCTTGTGTCCTTTATAATAGTTCCTGCAATCCCCTCTTCCCACTGTCCCCACCCCACTCCCCCCTGGCCACTGCTAGACTGTTCCCAACCTCAATGTCTCTGGTTGTATTTTGTTTGCTTTTTTCGTCTATTGATTATGTTCCAGTTAAGGGTGAGATCATATGGTATTTGTCCCTCACCGCCTGGCTTATTTCACTTAGCATAATGCTCTCCAGTTCCATCCATGCTATTGCAAAGGTTATAAGCTCCTTCTTTCTCTCTGCTGCGTAGAATTCCACTGTGTAAATATACCATAGTTTTTGGATCCACTCATTTGCTGATGGGCACTTAGGTTGCTTCCAGTACTTGGCTATTGTAAATTGTGCTGCTATGAACATTGGGGTGCATAGGTTCTTTTGGATTCTTGTTTCAGGGTTCTTAGGGTATAATCCCAGGAGCGGAATTGCTGGGTCAAAGGGCAGTTCCATTTTTAGTTTTCTGAGGAAATTCCATACTGTTTTCCACAGTGGCCACACCAGTCTGCATTACCATCAACAGTGCACTAGGGTTCCCTTTTCTCCGCATCCTCTCCAACATTTGTTTGTGGATTTGTTTATGTTGGCCACTCTGACTGGTGTGAGATGGTACCTCATTGTGGTTTTCATTTGCATCTCTCTGATGGCTAGTGATGCTGAGCATCTTTTCATATGTCTCTGGGCCCTCTGTATGTCTTCCTTGGAGAAGTGTCTGTTCAAGTCCTTTGCCCATTTTTTAATTGGGTTGTTTGTCTTCCTGGAGTGCAGTTGTGTGAGTTCTTTATATATTTTGGAGATCAGGCCCTTGTCTGAGGTATCATTAGCAAATATGTTTCCCACAATGTTGGTTCTCTTTGTAATTTGGTGCTGTTTTCTTTAGCCCTGCAGAAGCTTTTTATTTTGATGAGGTCCCATTTGTTTATTCTTTCCTTTATGTCCCTTGCTTTAGGGGACATGTCTGTGAGGATGTTGCTGCATGGAATGTCTGAGATTTCCCTGCCAATGTTTTCCTCGAGGACTTTTATGGTGTTACAACTTATATTTACGTCTTTTACCCATCTTGAGTTGATTTTTGTCTATGGCGTAAGTTGGTGATCGAGTTTCTTTTTTTTTCATGTAGCTGTCCAGATCTCCCAACACCATCTGTTGAAGAGGCTGGTTTTGCTCCATTTTATGCTTCTGCCTCCTTTGTCAAATATTAATTGACCGTAAAGACTTGAGTTTATTTCTGGGCTCTCTGTACTCTTCCATTGGACTATGGGCCTGTTTTTATGCCAGTACCAGGCTGTTTTGATTACCATGGCCTTGTAATACAGTTTGATATCAGGTATTGGGATCCCTCCTGCATTGTTCTTCTTTCTCAAAATTGCTGCAGCTATTCGGGGTCGTTTATGGTTCCATATAAATTTCTGAAATGTTTGTTCTATATCTGTGAAATATGTCATGGGTACTCTAATGGGGATTGCATTGAATCTATAAATTGCTTTGGGTAGTATGGCCATTTTGATGATGTTAATTCTTCCACTCCATGAGCATGGTACATGCTTCCATTTGTTTGTGTCTTCCTTAATTTCTTTCTTCAGTGTTGTGTAGTTTTCTGAGTACAGGTCTTTTACCTCCTTGGTTAGGTTGATTCCTAGGTACTTTATTTTTCTGGTTGCTATATCAAATGGGATTTTTTTTTCCTGATTTCTGTTTCTGCAGTTTCGTTGTTGTTGTACAGGAATGCCTTTGATTTCTGAGTATTGACTTTGTATCCAGCTGTTTTGCCAAATTCATTTATTAGGTTGAGTAGTTTTTTGGTGGAGTCTATAGGATTTTCCATGTACACTATCATGTTGTCTGCACACAGTGAGAGTTTCATTTCCTCCTTTCCAATTTGGATGCCTTTTATTGCTTTTTCTTGTCTGATTGCTGTGGCAAGGACTTCCAATACTATGTTGAATAGGAGTGGTGAGAGAGGGCATCCTTGTCTTGTTCCTGATCTTAGTGGGAAAGCTCTAAGTTTTTGTCCATTGAGTTGATGTTGGCTGTAGGTCTCTCATATATGGCCTTTATGATGTTGAGGACTGCTCCCTTTATTCCCACTTTGCTGAGTGTTTTTATCAGAAATGGGTGCTGTATCCTATCAAATGCTTTTTCCGCATCTATGGATATGATCATGTGATTTTTGTCTTTGCTGTTATTGATGTGATGTATTATGTTTATTGATTTGCGAATATTGTACCTTCCTTGCATCCCTGGGATGAATCCCACTTGGTCATGGTGGATGATCTTTTTAGTGTATTGCTGGATACAGTTTGCCAATATTTTGTTGAGAATTTTAGCGTCTATGTTCATCAGAGATATTGGCCTGAAGTTTTCTTTCTTCGTTGTGTCTTTATCTGGTTTTGGGATTAGGATGATGCTGCCTTCAGAAAAAGAGTTTGGGAGTCTTCCATCACTTTGGATTTTTTCGAATAGTCTGGGAAGGATAGGGGTTAGCTCTTCCTTACAGGCTTTGTGGAATTCTCCTGTGAAACTATCTGGTCCCGGGCTTTTGTGTGTTGGGAGTTTTTTGATGACTGCTTCAATTTCCTTTGCTGATATTGGTCTGTTCAGGTTTTCTGCTTCTTCTTCATTCAGTTTTGGAAGATTATATTTTTCTAGAAATGTGTACATTTCACCTAGGTTTTCAAATTTCTTGGAATACAGTTCTTCGTAGTAATTTCTTACAATCCTTTGTATTTCTTTGGTACCAGTTGTAATCTCTCCTCTTTCATTTCTAATTGTGTTTATTTGGATCCTCTCTCTTTTTTTCTTGATGAGCCTACTTAAAGGATTGTCGATTTTGTTTATCTTTTCCAAGAACCAGCTCCTGGATTCATTGATCCTTAGAATTGTGCTTTTAGTCTCTATGTCATTTAATTATGCTCTGATCTTGGTTATTTCCTTCCTTCTGCTTGATCTGGGCTGTCTTTGTTGTTGTTCCTCCAGTTCTTGTACACGTACGGTTAGGTTGTTTGTTTGAAATGTTTCTGTCTTTTTAAGGTAGGTCTGTATTGCTATGAACTTCCCTCCCAGGACTGCCTTTGCTGTGTCCCATAAGTTTTGGGCTGTTGTGAGTTCATTTTCATTTGTTTCCAGAAAGTTTTTGATTCCTTCCCTAATCTCGTTCTTGACCCATTCATTGTTTAATAGCATGCTATTCAGTCTCCATGATTTTGAGTGTTTTGGGTTTTTTCCTTTGGGGTTGGTTTCTAGTTTCAGCCCCTTGTGGTCAGAGAAAATGCTTGATATGATTTCAATTTTCTTGAATTTGTTGAGGCTTGCTTTGTGTCCTATCATGTGGTCTATCTTTGAAAAAGTTCCATGGACACTTGAAAAGAATGTGTATTTTGCTTCTTTGGGATGAAAAGCTCGATATATATCAGTTAAGTCCATTTCCTCTAAGGTATTGTTAAGTGACACAATATCCTTGTTGATATTTTGTTTGGAAGACCTGTCCATTTTTGACAGTGGGTTATTAAAGTCCCCTACCATAATTGTGTTGCTGTCAATATCTTTCTTGAAGTCCTCCAAGATTTTCTTTATGTATTTAGGTGCTCCTATGTTGGGTGCATATATATTTACAATGTTTATGTCATCTTGGTGGATTCTTCCTTTGAGTATTATGAAGTGACCTTCTGGGTCTCTCTTTATGGCCCTTCTTTGGAAGTCTATTTTGTCTGATATGAGTATTGCTACCCCTGCTTTGTTTTCCTGTCTGTTTGCTTGGAAAATTTGTTTCCAGCCCTTCACTTTCAGTCTGTGTAAGTCTTTTGTCCTGAGATGGGTTTCCTGTAGGCAGCATATGTGTGGGTCATGCTTTCTTATCCATTCAGCAATTCTATTTCTTTTGATTGGAGCATTTAATCCGTTTACGTTTAAGGTTATTATCGATATGTAGTTATTCATTGCCTTTACTCCTACCTGTGTTCCTCTCTCTTTCTCTTTATCTTCCTTTCCTTAAAGAAGTCCCTATAGCATCTCTGGCAGAGCTGGTTTGGTCAAAGCGTATTCTTTTAGACTTCTTTTCTCTGGGAAACTCTTTATTTGGCCTTCTATCTTGATTGAGAGCCTTGTTGGGTAAAGTAGCCTTGGATGCAGGCCTCTGGTTCTCATTACTTGGAATATTTTTTGCCATTCTCTTCTGGCTTGGAGCGTTTCCATTGAGAAGTCAGTTGCTAACCTTATTGGGGCTCCCTTTTATGTTACTTCCTGTTTCTCCCTTGCTGCCTTTAGGATCCTCTCTTTGTCTTGGAATTTTGCCATTTTAATTATGATGTGTCTTGCAGTGGGCCTCTTTGGGTTCCTCTTGCTTGGGATTGTCTGTGTTTCCTGGATTTGGGTGACTTTTTCTCTCCTCAGATTAGGGAAATTTTCCATCATTACTTTTTCAAACAGGTTTTCTATCCCTTGCTCTTCTTCTTCTCCTTCTGGTATTCCTATTATACAGATATTGTTACGTTTCATGTTGTCCTGCATTTCCCTTATTGCCTCTTCATTCTTTCTGAGCCTCTTTTCCTTTTCTTGCTCCTTCTGGGTGTTTTTTTCTACTTTGTCCTCCAGCTCTCTGATCCGATCCTCTGCTTCATCAAGTCTGCTTTTCATTCCTTCAACTGTGTTCTTCAATTCAGAAATTGTATTCTTCATTTCCTCTTGGCTCTTGTTGATATTTTCTATTTCCTGTTTCATGTTGATATAGTTTGCAGTGAGTTCATTTTAGTTTCCCTGTAGTTTCTGGTAGTTCTCTTTGAGCTCAGAGAGCTCAGTGAGCTTCTTGATGACCATTGCTTTGAACTCAGTATCTGATAGTTGACTTGCCTCTTTTTCAGTTAGCATTCTTTCTGAGGCTTAATCCTTTCCTTTCATTTGGGAATTGTTTCTTGGTCTTCCCATTGTTTGTGAGGCTCTTCTTGTTAGCCTCTGCTTCTTAAATTGATCTATTCTGACTCCCTGGGTTTATGGTATGAACTTCTATGGTAGAATGCCAATGGGATTCAGTGGTGCTGTCTCCTTAATCTCCTGTGCTCACTGGTCTTGAGCCTACATTTATGGGTATAACCAGGTCTAACTCTCTGGTCTTTTCAGCACTCCAGGTTTTGTTGTCTCACCTGTGGGAAAAAGAGAAAGGGGGGAAGAAAAAAAAAGAAGGGAAGGAGGGAAAAAGGAAATAGAAAAATCAAGGAAGGAAGGAAGAGGGAATAAAGAAAGATTGGAGGCAAGATAAGAAGGAATTTTAACAAAAATTAAAACATAGAAATAGATAAAAAGAAGGCAGGAAGAAGGCATAAAAAAGGTAAAAGATGGGAGGAAGAAGGAATGAAAAAAAAAAGAAAGGAAGAAGGAATTCAGGGGGAAAGGAGGAAAGGAAAAAGAAAAAAAAAAAGTCTGCTGGCTTTAAACCGGTCAGGTTAGTTCTGCTGGTCTTCCTGTCTGTGGAACAGGAGGGGGTGGTTGGAAGGATTGGTTTCACTTTTCTCTCTTCCTGGGCCACACTCTTCACTGTTGTTCAGCCTCCAGTCCAGTTCCTCAGGGTCCATCTGCTCCCCAGTAGGCCTTTAGTTCACCTGTTGTGCTGTCCTTGAGTTGCACCAATTAGGGGCAACTCACACTCCCCCTTCTTGCTCTTTGCTGTCTTAGATGCTAGGGGCTCTGGGTGCTGCTATGGGGTAGTTCAGCCCCCTACTGGGTCGAGTCTTTCCGCAGAACGCAGTCTCTCCCAACCCTGCAGCTCCCCTCTGCTGGGTGTTCTGCCTTTGTCCTAGAGAGCCAGTAGGCCTTGCAGGGCTCTGTGCGCAGGTGTTAGGTAGGCATTGTAGGTGTGGTACCTGGCAGGCAGCCAGGCTGTTGATCAGCCAATCCAGCTGCTTTGGGCTTGAGTCTCTCCCGTGAGCAGGGCCGCTTTGGGACTGAGTCACTAGGCGCTGGGGTCCGCTTTTTTGGACCTGTGGGTGGAGCAGCTAGCCTCTGCTCCACATGTGCACCCACCTGAGGTTTCAGGTGTGGGCACCCCGCCGGGGTTTCAGGTGTGTGCCCCCAGACCACTAATCTGCGTTCGTGCAACCAGGCTTCAGGTGAGCGCCGGGGCTGCTTATCCCGCATTCACAGTCCAGGGGTGGAATCGGGTGGGGTGCCAGAGGCTGCAGCTGTTGCCGAGAGTTCTCTAACTAGCCCCTGAGTGCCTCTATTTTCTTTTTCTTTTTGAGAAATTCTTCCTATTCAAGCCCCCCTGTTCCAAACAAGCACCTGGCTGCTCACAGCTCAGCCTGGCTCTCTCCCAAGAATCCTGCAGCAGCCCCTGCGCTAGGGCCAGGGCTTCTGCCGCCCTTGTCCCCATGCGGGTCCCAGGGACCTTATTGTCCTTAAGCACTCTTCTTACCGTCAGATCTTTCAATGTCCTCTATCTTTGGTCTCTGATCTTCATATATGCTGGAATACCGTTGGCTATTCGCTCTACTCCTCAGATCAGCTACGTATTTCCCTGGCGTTGAGGGGAAGTGGACTCCGCTCCCACCTATGTTGCCGCCATCTTCCCGTCCCCTTAAAGAAAGGTGTCTTATCAGTCAGATATCACAGGGATGAGTGAATTGCTCAGCTAGCTGCCGTTCAGGGCCCTGAGTCTTCCAGGTGTTTAGTAAGACTCTTTCTCCTGGCTGGAACAGGTGCAGAGGCTCATCAGATGTATAGAAGGACCTGCATTGAGCAAACTTGTGCAAAATGATTAGTGTTTGCCCTAAGTGTTGCATGTATTTTTTAATTTTTGACTCATGTTCCAAATATAAAGAGTGTGGTTCTCAGACAGATTTGGAAGAGTAACCCATAAACTACTTAAAAAGGGGTTAACTTAAGCCCACATCTGGGTGTCACCCTAATTCAGATCATAACAATGGGGAGTGCACAGTTCCATTTCAAATGTGTTTCCTGACATTTTTGCCAGGGTCTTCTTTATTGTGTGATTCATTTTCTCAGTCTTTCCCATAGATTGAGATCTCAAAGATGCCTGAAGTTTCCATTGTATTTGCAATTTCTGTCCAACATTCTGGGAGGTCTCCAAAGTCCATTGTCACTCTGAATGCTGTGAGGAAGTGCAAACGAGGAATCACTTCTTTAAGTAAAAGTTTTGCTACCTCAGTCGTATTCTCAGTTCTAGTAGGTTATGAGACCCATCCAGAAAAAATGTCTAAAGAAACTAATAAAAATTTGAAATTCCCTCTGGTTTTAGGTATCTGTGTAAAGTCTACTTGCCAGTCCTCAAATTGGCATAGCCCTTTATATTTCTTTAATTATTTTATTGTTGTTCAATTACAGTTGTCTGTGTTTACCTCCCATGACTCACCCCAACCCCAGCAAAATGCACCTCCCTCCCTTGCTTCCACCCCCACCTTGGTTTTGTCCATGTGTCTTTATAGTTGTTCCTGAAAACTCTTCCCCCCATTATCCCCTCCCACCTCCCCTCTGGTTACTGTCAGATTGTTCTTAATTTCAATGTCTCTGATTATATTATGCTTGCTTGTTTCTTTTGTTGATTAGGTTCCACTTAAAGGTGAGATCATATGGCATAACTCTTTCACTGCCTGGCTTATTTCACTTAGCATAATGCTCTCCAGTTCCATCCATGCTGTTGCAAAGGGTAGGAGCTCTTTCTTTCTTTCTGTTCTGTTGTATTTCATTGTAAAAATTAACCACATTTTTTTGATCCACTCATTTACTGATGGGAACTTAGCTTGTTTCCTGCACTTGGCTATTGTAAATGGTGCTGCTATGAGCATTGGGGTACATAGGTGTTTTTGAATTGTTCTTTCAGGATTCTTAAGGTATAATGCCAACAGTGGTATTGCTGGGTCAAAAGGCAGTTCCATTTTTAGTTTTTTGAGGAAATTCCACACTGTTTCCTGCAGTGGCTGCACCAGTCTGCATTTCCACCAACAGTACACTAGGGTTCCCTTTTCTCCACACCCTCGCCAGACTTGTTTTTTCTTGATTTGTTTATGTTGGCCATTCTGACCAGTGTGAAGTGGTATCTCATTGTGGTTTTAATTTGCATCTCTCTCATGGCCAGTGATACTGAGCATGTTTTGATATGTCTCTGGGCCCTCTGTATGTCCTCCCTGGATAAGTGTTCAGATCCTTTGTCAACTTTATAGTTGGGTTGTTTGTTTCCTGGAGTGGACTCGTGTGAGTTTGTTATATATTTTGTGTTGGGAACCATCTGCCTGGTTTCAGGAGCTGTAACCCCGCTGACAGGCAAAAATGCCCCACAGCTAGGGGACCTTGGACCATAAGCCACTAAGGAGACAACACTTATCCTCCTGGCAGGGGCACAGATTCTGCCCCCTTTACTTCACCCTGCTTGGCCCATGGAGGATGGCTGGATAGTCAATGATGGGTAAGATTCATCAAGAAAGGAACAACCTAAGATGGACACAATTGTGAAGGAGTCATCAGGAAAAGACTTAGGGGATTGTGGAGAAGGGACAAAAAACCCTCACCCCTCAGCTTTCTCATAGCTTGAGTCCTCATTCCATCTTTAAAAAGTCTCCTAATCTCTTGGCTACCTTGCTTCCCTTGCCTGATTCAGGCCTGAAGCAATGCCGAAGGGGGGTGCAGCCCTGTGCAGGAACCAGCGGTTCCTGACGGGGGGCAATCAGACCTAAGAAAGAATGCATAAAATCCTGTGAAAACTGCTTTGCTAAGAATGTCCTCAATTTAAATGTTAAGGGTCCAAGCACAAAATAAGTTTGTTTCCCAAGGTTTTACAGCCAATTGGCATCACCCTGTCTACTAGACCCTGATTCAAATGGACCCCCATGATCCCAGAAATGTGATCTGTAAACCATAACACCTTTCTTTGATATGTGGCAAGATAAACTCAATAAAAGCTTTTTGAGAGAGAGGCTAATACCTTTCTCCTCTGAGACACTGGTCAGCCTTTCCTCCCCAAGCAGATCATGTCTTGGCAGAATTATTCTCATCTGCAGCAGCCAGGGGGAGCACTTCAGGCAGAACTACCCAAATTTGGAGCTCAAATCCTTGTCCAAGATATCATTTGCAAATATATTTTCCTATACAAATGGTTCCCTTTTCATTTTATTGTTTTCTTTATTTTTAGCCATGCAGCAGTTTTTTATTTTGACAAGATCCCATTTGTTTATACTTTCCTTTATGTCCCTTTATGTCCTTAGGCTCTAGGGGACATATTGGTGAAAATATTGATGCATAGAATATCTGAGATTTCCTGCCTATGTTCTCCTCTAAGAGTTTTATGATGTCATGACTTATATTTAAATCTTACCCACCTTGAATTTATTTTTGTGTGTGGTGCAAGTTGGTGATTGAGTTTCACATTTTTGCATGTGCCTGTCCACATCTCACAACACCATTTCTTGAAGAGGCTATTGTTTACTCCATTTTATACTTGTACTCCCTTTGTTGTATATTAATTAACCATAGAGAGGTAGTTTTATTTCTGGGCTTTCTATTCTATTCCACTGGTCTATGTGTGTGTTCTTATGCCAGTACCACACTGTTTTGGTTACTGTGGCCTTTAATATAGTTTTATATAAGATACTGTAATCCCTCGTACCTGGTTCTTTTCTTTCTCAAAATTGCAGTAGCTATTTGGGGTCATTTATGGTTCCATATAAATTTTTGAAATATTTATTCTATATCTGTGAAATATGTTATTGTTATTTTCATAGGGATTGAGTTGAATCTATACATTGATTTGGATACCATGGACAATTTGATGATTTTTTAAAATATATTTCTTGATTATGCTATTAGAGTTGTCCCATTTCCCCCACCTCACTCGACTCCATCCTGGACACCCTCTCCCTCCCACATTCCCCCCCTATAGTTCATGTCCATGGGTCATACTTATAAGTTCTTTGGCTTCTACATTTCCTACACTATTCTTACCCTCCCGCTGTCTATTTTCCACCTATCATTTATGCTACTTATTCTCTGTACCTTTCCCCCCTTTCTCCCCCTCCCGCTCCCCTATTGACCCTCCATGTGATCTCCATCTCTATGGTTCTGTTCCTGTTCTAGTTGTTTGCCTACTTTGCTCTTGTTTTTCTTTTAGGTGTGGTCATTAATAACTGTGAGTTTGCTGTCATTTTTACTGTTCATATTTTTTATCTTCTTTTTCTTAGATAAGTCCCTTTAACATTTCATATAATAAGGGCTTGGTGATGATGAACTTCTTTAACTTGACCTTATCTGAGAAGCACTTTATCTGCCCTTCCATTCTAAATGATAGCTTTGCTGGATACAGTAATCTTGGATGTAGGCCCTTGCCTTTCATGACTTGGAATAATTCTTGCCAGCCCCTTCTTGCCTGTAAGGTCTCTTTTGAGAAATCAGCTGACAGTCTTATGGGAACGCCTTTGTAGGTAACTGTCTCCTTTTCTCTTGCTGCTCCTAAGATTCTGTCCTTCTGTGTAATCTTGGGTAATGTAATTATGATGTGCCTTGGTGTGTTCCTCCTTGGGTCCAGCTTCTTTGGGACTCTGAGCTTCCTGGACTTCCTGGAAGTCTATTTCCTTTGCCAGACTGGGGAAGTTCTCCTTCATTATTTGTTCAAATAAGTTTTCAATTTTTTGTTCTTCCTCTTCTCCTTCTGTTACCCCTATAATTTGGATGTTGGAACATTTCAAGATGTCCTGGAGGTTCCTAAGCCTCTCCTCATTTTTTCCAAGTTCTTGTTTCTTCATTCTTTTCTGGTTGGATGTTTCTTTCTTCCTTCTGGTCCACACCATTGATTTGAGTCCCAGTTTCCTTCGCATCACTATTGGTTCCCTGTACATTCTCCTTTGTTTCTTTTAGCATGGCCTTCATTTTTTCATCTAGTTTTTGACCAAATTCAACCAATTCTGTGAGCGTCCTTATTACCAGCATTTTGAACTGTGCATCTGATAGGTTAGCTATCTGTTCACTGCTTAGTTGAATTATTTCTGGAGCTTTGAAGTGTTCTGTCATTTGGGCCTTTTTTTTTTTTTTGTCTTGGCAAGTCTGTTACTTAAAGGGGCGGAGCTTTAGGTGTTCACTGGGTCTGGGTAACGCTGGTCACTGCGCTGTGACGCTGTACGTGGGGGGGGGCAAGAGGGAGCAATGGAACCTGCTGCACTCTCCACTGGATTTCAGTCACTCCCTCTGCCACCCACAATCAAATTGGGCCCCTCTGGTGCTGGTTCCCAAGAGGGTGGGCTTGTCCACGCTCTAGGCCACTGTGGGTCTCTCCAACAACCTCTCCTGTGAGGCTCGGCGTATCCCCTGCTGCCGCCCCAACACCCATGGGTTTTTTCACTCAGAGGTTTGAGGCTTTATTTCCCGGCGCTGGAGCCCTGGACTGCACAGTCTGCTTCGCTCCCCGCTGTTCGTCCCAGTTCATCTGTGCGCGAATGTGGGGCCACAGGGTGCTACCCGCTGCTCTGCCTGCCCCGTTCTCCGCCACTCTGAGTCCGGCCCTCTGGGTTTATCTGTGCGCGAATGTAGGGCCGCAGGATCTGCTAGTGGTCAGACTGCCTGCCCTGTTCGTCCCACACTCTCCCCATCTCTGTCCCGCCACAGCAACGTGAGTGCTCTCTGCCCTGGCTGCCCATCTCTGCCCCTCCTAATGGTCTGGATGAATGTTTATTTTTTATCTCCTTGGTGTCAGACTTCCTTGCCGTTTGATTTTCTGTCAGTTCTGGTTGTGCGAGGAGGTGCAGTGTGTCTACCTACGCCTCCATCTTGGTTCTAATTTGTTGATGTTAATTCTTCCAGTCCATGAATAAAGTACATGCTTCCAATTATTTATGTCTTCCTTAATTTCTTTCTTGATTATTGTGTAGCTTTCTGAGTACAGGTCTTTTACTTCCATGGTAAGGTTTGATCCTAGGTACTTTATTTTTTGTGCTATAGAAAATTGGATTTTTTCCGATTTCTGATTCTGATATTTCATTGTTGGTGTATAAAAATGCCTTTGATTTCTGAGTATTGACTTTGAGTCCTGATGTATTGGCAAATTCACTTATTAGGTCGGGTAGTTTTTTGGTGGAGTATAAGGGTTTTCTGTGTACACTATCATGTCATCTGCAAGCGGTGACAGTTTTACATCCTCCTTTCCAATTTGGATCCCTTTTATTTCTTTGTCTTTTCTTATCAGTGTGTCTAGGATTTCCACTACTATGTTGAGTAGAAATAATGAAAGCAGGAGGAAGATGGTGGCGAGATAAGTGGGAGCAGAGTCCACTTCCCCTCAGCACCAGTGAAACACCTAGCTGATCTGAGGAACAGGGCGAACAACCAACGGTATTCCAGCATATATGAAGATCAGAGACCAAAGATAGAGGACATTGAAAGATCTGACGGTAAGAAGAGTGCTCAAGGACAATAAGGTCCCTGGGACCCGGGACCGCGAGGTACAAGGGCGGCGGAAGCGCCAGCCCAGGCGCAGGGGCTGCTGCAGGAGTCTTGGGAGAGGGGAAGGCTGAGCTGTGAGCAGCCAGGTGCTTGATTGGACCAGGGGGGCTTGAATAGGAGGAATTTCTCAAAAAGAAAAAGAAAATAGAGACACTCAGGGGCTAGTGAGAGAACTCTCCGCAGCAGCCGCGGCCCCTGGCGCCCCTCCCCCCTCCGCCCCTGGACTGTGAGGGCCAGATAAGCAGCCCTGGCACTCACTGCGGCCCGGTTGCGAGCGTGCAGATTAGCAAACTGGGGGCACACACATGAAACCCCGGAGGGGCGCCCACACCTGAAACCTCCGAGAGCATCTGGAGCAGAGGTTAGCTGCTCCACCCACAGGCCCAAAACCTCGGTCCCAAGTGCCGCGTGATTCAGTACCACGGCGGCCGTGCCGCCCGAGAGACTCCAGCCCAGGGCAGCTGGATCGGCCGGCTGCGTGCTCCAAGCACAAAGCTGCTTGAGAGCGTCCCAAACCCAGAGCGGCTGGATCCCCCTGCTGCTTGCGCATGCGACCCAAGCCAAAGCGGCTGGAGCCCCCGCTTGCGCATCCCAAGAAAAAAGCTGCTGGATTGGCTGATCAAGGGCCTGATTGCCTGCCAGGGACCACACCTACAACGCCTAACTAACACCTGTGCACCCTGGAGGACCTACTAGCTCTCTAGGACAAAGGCAAACACCCAGCAGAGGGGAGCTGCAGGGCGAGGGGACACTGCAGGCTGAACAACAGCGAAGAGTGTGGCCCAGGAAGGGAGAAAAGTGAAACCAATCCTTCCAACCACGCCCTCCCATTGCACAGACAGGACACCAGCAGAACTAACCTGATCAGTTTAAAGCCAGCAGAAGATTTTTTTTTTCCTTTCCTCCTTTCCCCCTGACTTCCTTCATCCTCTCTCTCTTTTTTTTCTTCATTCTTTCTTCCTCCCATCCTTTACCTTTTTTATGTCTTCTTCCTGCCTTCTTTTATCTATTTCTATGTTTTAATTTTTGTTAAAATTCCTTCTTATCTTGCCTCTGATTTTTCTTTATTCCTTCTTCCCTCCTTCCTTCCTTTCCTCCCTTTCTATTTCCTTTTTCCCTCCTTCCCATCTTTGTTGTTTTTTTTTCTTTTTCTTTCTTTTTTTTTCTTTCTTCCCCCCTTTCTCTTTTTCCCACAGGTGAGACAACAAAACCTGGAGTGCTGAAAAGACAAGAGTTAGACCGTGTTAAACCCAAAAACGTCAGCTCAGACCAGTGAACACAGGAGATTAGGGAGACAGCACCACCGAATCCCATTGGCATTCTACCATAGAAGTTCATATCATAAACCCAGGGAGTCAGAATAGAGCAATTTAAGAAGAAAAGGCCAACAAGAAGAGTCTCACAAACAATGGGAAGACCAAGAAACAATTCCCAAATGAAAGGAAAGGAGGAAGTCTCAGAGAGAATGCTAACTGAAAAAGAGGCAAGTCAACTATCAGATACTGAGTTCAAAGCAATGGTCATCAGGAAGCTCACTGAGCTCACTGAGCTCAAAGAGAACTACCAGAAACTACAAGGAAACTACAATGAACTCACTGCAAACTATATCAACATGAAACAGGAAATAGAAACTATCAACAAGAGCCAAGAGGAAATGAAGAATACAATTTCTGAATTGAAGAACACAGTTGAAGGAACAAAAAGCAGACTTGATGAAGCAGAGGATCGGATCAGAGAGCTGGAGGACAAAGTAGAAAAAAACACCCAGAAAGAGCAAGAAAAGGAAAAGAGGCTCAGAAAGAATGAAGAGGCAATAAGGGAAATGCAGGACAACATGAAACGTAACAATATCTGTATAATAGGAATACCAGAAGGAGAAGAAGAAGAGCAAGGGATAGAAAACCTGTTTGAAAAAGTAATGATGGAAAATTTCCCTAATCTGAGGAGAGAAAAAGTCACCCAAATCCAGGAAACACAGAGAGTCCCAAGCAAGAGGAACCCAAAGAGACCCACTGCAAGACACATCATAATTAAAATGGCAAATTTCCAAGACAAAGAGAGGATCTTAAGGGCAGCAAGGGAGAAAAAGGAAGTAACATACAAGGGAGCCCCAATAAGGTTAGCAAGTGACTTCTCAATGGAAACGCTCCAAGCCAGAAGAGAATGGCAAAAAATATTCCAAGTAATGAGAACCAGAGGCCTGCAACCAAGACTACTTTACCCAGCAAGGCTCTCAATCAAGATAGAAGACCAAATAAAGAGTTTCCAAGACAAAAGAAGTCTAAAAGAATACACTTCCACCAAACCAGCTCTGCAAGAGATGCTAAAGGGACTGCTTTAAGGAAAGGAAGGAAAAGAGAAAGACAGAGGAACACAGGTAGGAAATAATGGCAATGAATAAGTACCTATCGATAATAACCTTAAACGTAAATGGATTAAATGCTCCAATCAAAAGACATAGAATAGCTGAATGGATAAGAAAACATGACCCACACATATGCTGCCTACAAGAGACCCATCTCAGGACAAAAGACTTACACAGACTGAAAGTGAAGGGCTGGAAACAAATTTTCCAAGCAAACGGACAGGAAAACAAAGCCTGGGTAGCAATACTCATATCAGACAAAATAGACTTCCAAAGAAGGGCCATAAAGAGAGACCCAGAAGGTCACTTCATAATACTCAAAGGAAGAATCCACCAAGAAGACATAAACATTGTAAATATATATATGCACCCAACATAGGAGCACCCAAATACATAAAGAAAATCTTGGAGGACTTCAAGAAAGATATTGACAGCAACAGAATTATAGTAGGGGACTTTAACACCCCACTATCAAAAATGGACAGGTCTTCCAAAAAAAATATCAACAAAGATACTGTGTCACTTAACAATACCCTAGAGGAAATGGACTTAATTGATATATATCGAGCTTTTCATCCCAAAGAAGCAAAATACACATTCTTTTCAAGTGTCCATGGAACTTCTTCAAAGATAGACCACATGATAGGACACAAAGCAAGCCTCAACAAATTCAAGAAAATTGAAATCATATCAAGCATTTTCTCTGACCACAAGGTGCTGAAACTAGAAACCAACCCCAAAGGAAAAAACCCAAAACACTCAAAATCATGGAGACTGAATAGCATGCTAGTAAACAATGAATGGGTCAAGAACGAGATTAGGGAAGAAATCAAAAACTTCCTGGAAACAAATGAAAACGAACTCACAACAACCCAAAACCTATGGGACACAGCAAAGGCAGTCCTGGGAGGGAAGTTCATAGCAATACAGGCCTACCTTAAGAAGATAGAAACAGTTCAAACAAACAACCTAACCCTACGCCTACAAGAACTAGAGGAACAACAACAAAGACAACCCAGAGCAAGCAGAAGGAAGGAAATAACCAAGATCAGAGCAGAACTAAATGACATAGAGACTAAAAGCACAATTGTAAGGATCAATGAATCCAGGAGCTGGTTCTTTGAAAAGATAAACAAAATCGACAAGCCTTTAAGTAGGCTCATCAAGAAGAAAAGAGAGAGGATCCAAATAAACAGAATTAGAAATGAAAGAGGAGAGATTACAACTGATACCACAGAAATACAAAGGATTGTAAGAAATTACTATGAAGAACTGTATGCTAAGAAATTTGAAAACCTAGATGAAATGGACACATTTCTAGAAAAATATAATCTTCCAAAACTGAATGAAGAAGAAGCAGAAAACCTGAACAGACCAATATCAGCAAAGGAAATTGAAGCAGTCATCAAAAAACTCCCATCACACAAAAGCCCTGGACCAGATGGTTTCACAGGAGATTTCTACAAAGCATTTAAGGAAGAGCTAACCCCTATCCTTCACAGACTATTCGAAAAAATCCAAACTGATGGAAGACTCCCAAACTCTTTTTATGAAGCCAACATCATCCTAATCCCAAAACCAGATAAAGACACAACGAAGAAAGAAAACTTCAGGCCAATATCGCTGATGAACATAGACGTTAAAATTCTCAACAAAATATTAGCAAACCGCCTCCAGCAATATATTAAAAAGATCATCCACCATGACCAAGTGGGATTCATCCCAGGGATGCAAGGATGGTACAATATTCGCAAATCAATAAACATAATACATCACATCAACAACAGCAAAGACAAAAATCACATGATCATATCAATAGATGCGGAAAAAGCATTTGATAAGGTACAGCACCCATTTCTGATAAAAATACTCAGCAAAGTGGGAATAAAGGGAGCAGTCCTCAACATCATAAAGGCCATATATGAGAGACCTACAGCCAACATCACACTCAATGGACAAAAACTTAGAGCTTTCCCACTAAGATCAGGAACAAGACAAGGATGCCCTCTCTCACCACTCCTATTCAACATAGTATTGGAAGTCCTAGCTACAGCAATCAGACAAGAAAAAGCAATAAAAGGCATCCAAATTGGAAAGGAGGAAATGAAGCTGTCACTGTTTCTATGACATATTTCATAGATGTAGAACAAACATTTCAGAAATTTATATGGAACCATAAACAATCCCGAATAGGTGCAGCAATTTTGAGAAAGAAGAACAAAGCAGGAGGGATCACAATACCTGATATCAAACTGTATTACAAGGCCACTGTAATCAAAACAGCCTGGTACTGGCATAAAAACAGGCACATAGACCAATGGAACAGAACAGAGAGCCCAGAAATAAACTCAAGTCTTTACGGTCAATTAATATTTGACAAAGGAGGCAGGAGCATAAAATTCAGCAAAACCAGCCTCTTCAACAGATGGTGTTGGGAGATCTGGACAGCTACATGAAAAAAAAAGAAACTCGATCACCAACTTACGCCATACACGAAAATCAACTCAAGATGGGTAAAAGACGTAAATATAAGTTGTAACACTATAAAAGTCCTCGAGGAAAACATTGGCAGGGAAATCTCAGACATTCCACGCAGCAACATCCTCACAGACATGTCCCCTAAAGCAAGGGACATAAAGGAAAGAATAAACAAATGGGACCTCATCAAAATAAAAATCTTCTGCAAGGCTAAAGAAAATAGCACCAAATTACAAAGAGAACCAACAGTATGGGAAAACATATTTGCCAATGATACCTCAGACAAGGGCCTGATCTCCAAAATATATAAAGAACTCACACGACTGCACTCCAGGAAGACAAACAACCCAATTAAAAAATGGGCAAAGGACTTGAACAGACACTTCTCCAAGGAAGACATACAGAGGGCCCAGAGACATATGAAAAGATGCTCAGCATCACTAGCCATCAGAGAGATAAAATTAAAACCACAATGAGGTACAATCTCACACCAGTCAGAATGGGCAACATAAACAAATCCACAAACTAATGTTGGAGAGGATGCGGAGAAAAGGGAACCCTAGTGCACTGTTGGTGGGAATGCAGACTGGTGAGGCCACTGTGGGAAACAGTATGAAATTTCCTCAGAAAACTAAAAATGGAACTGCCCTTTGACCCAGTAATTCCGCTGCTGGGATTATACCCTAAGAACACTGAAACACCAATCCAAAAGAATCTGTGCACCCCGATGTTCATAGCAGCACAATTTACAATAGCCAAGTACTAGAAGCAACCTAAGTGCCCATCAGCAAACGAGTGGATCCAAAAACTATGGTATATTTACACAATGGAATTCTATGCAGCAGAGAGAAAGAAGGAGCTTATACCTTTGCAACAGCATGGATGAAACTGGAGAGCATTATAGTAAGTGAAATAATCCAGGAGGTGATGGACAAATACCATATAATCTCACCTTTAACTGGAACATAAGCAATAGAAGAAAAAAGCAAACAAAATATAACCAGAGACATTGAAGTTAAGAACAATCTAACAATAGCCAGGGCGGGGGTGGGGGGGGCAGGGACAGTGGGTAGAGGGGATTACAGGAACTACTATAACGTTCACATGGACAAAACCAAGGGGGAGGGTGTAGGTGGGGGAGGGAGGTGGGTTCACCTGGGGTGGGGTGGAGGGATGGGGAGAAAAGGCATACAACTCTAATTGAATAACAATAAAAAAAATAAAAAATAAAAGCACCTGGTCCATCCCAAACCCAAGCTCATATAATTGCTGGGGAACAAAGAACTCTCTCTCTCTCTCCCTCTCCCTCTCTCCCCCCCGCCCTCGCTCATGACCTGCTTTTGCACCATACACTCACCCATCCTCTCTCCATAGCCATATGGCCTTAGCAGCTGTATGGCCCATAGTTGTGGGGACTGCACATGCAAACTCCAGGAGGGAGCCTGAATTCCGTAGCACACCAATGGACTGCAACTGGAAACACACACTGAGCTATCTGGATGCTGGGCTGGACTGTACTTTAATATGGATTATAAACTCTGGGCAGTGGTTTTCATCCTGGTCCTTTTGAAGACAAGACTGGACCTTTTCCACAGAGGGATGGACATAGATGGGATATTGGGAAGTCAGGAGGGAGCACCTTAATTTTACATTATCAATAAATTTCACCATGGTATGCCATCCTCCCATGTGTGTCTCAGGAAATTGTTTTCCTGTTGACACTGCAAGAACTCGTTTTCCACTGTTAAATGATTGATTTTATTACATATTCAATATAATCCTTTGTATGTATTCCCCTAATAATAACAAAGTAAATCTAATATAAAAATTCTCTTCATTTAATAGCTCAGTATTTTCTTTTCAGTTATGTAACATAACACATTTATAAATCATTGTAGAATTTAACATTTTAACTGAACTCACTATATAAAAATAAAATAACACAGACTATCATGATTTTACCTTGTGAGCATGTGTGTGGGATCATAGGAGTGTGCTTCCCTTGAGGAACTGTTCTTCTGGGATGGTGCAGTTCACGAGATCCTAATGGGAGACCAAGAACATTGATGTGATGATTTATGGCTTTATATAACTCTGGGGCATACACATCAATGTGCAACATCCTATAACCTGTATTTCATGTTGTAAAAAGCCATAAATAGTCAATCTTCTTGTGATTTATTATGATTAAAGACTTGCACCTAACTGTAAATGTGAATTTCTATAGTTCTGTTGCATTTTTTAATTAAATATTTCAATATCTGCTGAATGGAGAACTGCAGATGTAGTGGCAGATTAGCACAATTTGCTTAAAAACTGCAAAATCAGAGGCTACACTACTTTCCAGAGAAAATATAATGACCTGCCAACCAATCACTTTGCCAATGAACATGTCTGAATAACAATTAAACTAGATTCCCTCTTCCATTTATCTTGTTTTGAATGCATGTCAGAAATTAATAACTTCACCTAAACACAAAATGTTAATTTTCAGTCAGTGACACTGAGTCTTTTAGATAAAGCTTGTAATTTCTCCATAGGCAATCATGTTCAAAATCAGTACATGATTTTTTTTAGATTTTTTAAGTATTTTTATTGATTATGCTATTATAGTTTTCTCACTTCTTTCTCCCTTTATACCTGTCTGCCCTACCCCTCAACCCTCCAGCATCTCCCCCCTTAGTTCATGTCCATGGGTTGTACATATAAGTTCTTTGAGTCCTCTGTTTCCTATACCGTTTTTATCTCTCCTCATCTATTTTATGCCTACTAATTATGCTTCTTCCCTGTACCTTTCCCCTCTATTCCTCCCTTCCCCCTCCCCACTGAAATCCCTCCATGTGATGTCCATTTCTATGATTTTGTTCCTGTTCTAGTTGTTTGCTTAGTTTTTGTTTTCGTTGTTTTTCTTTTCTTTTAGGTTCATTTGTTGATAGTTGTGCATTTGTTATTTTACTGTTCATATTTTTTATCTTCTTTTTCTTAGATAAGTCCCTTTAACATTTCATATAACAATCGCTTGTTGATGATAAACTCCTTTAACTTGACCTTATCTGGGAAGCAATTTATCTGCCCTTCCATTCTAAATGAAAGCTTTGCTGGATCGAGCAATCTTGGATGTAGGTCCTTGCCTTTCAAGACTTCAAATACTTCTTGCCAGCCCCTTCTTGCCTGCAAGGTTTGTTTTTAGAAATCAGCTGATAGGATGTTGCTGCGTGGAATGTCTGAGATTTTCCTGCCAATGTTTTCCTCTAGGACTTTTATGGTGTTACAACTTATATTTAAGTCTTTTATCCACCTTGAATTTATTTTTGTGTATGGTGTAAGTTGGTGATCGAGTTTCATTTTTTTGCATGTAGCTGTCCAGATCTCCCAACGCGATCTGTTGAAGAGGCTATTTTTGCTCCATTTTATGCTCCTGCTTCCTTTGTCAAATACTGATTGACCATGAAGACTTGGGTTTATTTCTGGGCTCTCTGTTCTGTTCCATTGGTCTATGTGCCTGTTTTTATGCCAGTACCAGGCTGTTTTGATGACAGTGGCCTTGTAATACAGTTTGATATCAGGTATTGTGATAGGTCCTGCTTTGTTCTTCTTTCTAAGTGCCCATCAGCAAATGAGTGGATCCAAAAACTATGATACATTTACACAATGTAATTCTATGCAGCAGAGAGAAAGAAGGAGATAGAACAGGAGATAGAAGGAGAAAGAAAATGCAGATAACTGTAACTGAGTAACAATAAAAATCTAAAAAAATAAAATAAAATATATAATTAAGTTAAAAAACAAACAAACAAACAAAAAAGAAATCAGCTGATAGCCTAATGGGCACTCCTTTGTAAGTAACTCTCTCCTTTCCCCTTGCTTCTGTTAGGATTTTCTCTTTATAGTTAATCTTGGGTAACTTAATGATGATGTGCTTTTGGTGTGTTCCTCTTTGGGTCCAACTTCTTTGGGACTCTCTGGGCTTCCTGGAAGTCTATTTCCTCCACCAGATTGGGGAAGTTTTCCTTCATTATTTGTTTAAATGAGTTTCCAATTTCTTGCTGTTGTTCTTCTCCTTCTGGCACCCCTATAATTTAGATATTGGAATGTTTCAGGCTGTCCCAAAGGTTTGTAAGACTCTTCACTTTTTTTAATTCTTCTTTCTTCATTCTGTTCTCTTTGGGTGTTTCTTTTTTCCTTTTGTTCCAAATCATTGCTTTGAGTCCTGGTTTCCTTCCCGCCACTGTTGGTTCCCTGAATATTTTGCTTTATTTCATTTTGGGTATCTTTCATTTGTTTTTGCTTTTTGCGACCAGGCTCAATCAGATCTGTGAGCATTTTGATTTCCAGGGCTTTAAATTCTTCATCAGATAGGTTGGCTATCTCCTGATAGCTTAGTTCTCTTTCTGAAGTTACGCTCTGTTCTTTCATTTGGACCATATTTCTTTGTCATTGCGCAGCTGATAAGTTGTAAGGGGGTAGCGCCTTAGGTATTCCCCAGGGCAAGGAAACCCTCTTTGCTACGTTGTGGCGCTGTCTGTGAAGGAGGCGCCAGAGCGGGAACAATGCAGGTTGCCTGCTCATCCCTAGAGCACTTTTCGACAGACTCTTGTGTGAGACTGAGAGTTTTTCCCACTGT
Source organism: Desmodus rotundus (assembly GCF_022682495.2). Taxonomy (NCBI): domain Eukaryota; kingdom Metazoa; phylum Chordata; class Mammalia; order Chiroptera; family Phyllostomidae; genus Desmodus; species Desmodus rotundus. The sequence goes on along the minus strand of NC_071400.1, from coordinate 33,871,189 downwards.
AGCAACCGCTATATCAACTGTTAGTCTCAGTTTCCCCTTAAGTCAGCCCCGCCCTCCTGGTCCACTGCCCTGCCATGTTTTTCTCCGCAGGCCAGCCCTAGTGGTCTGCCGCCTTACTGCTCTGGTTGTTCTGATTGATTTTTTCTTTAACTCCTTGGTTGTTGGAATTCCATGCAATTTGATTTTCTGGTGGTTCTGGTTGGTTATTGATTTTAGATTGGTTGTTATCCTCCTTTTGGTTGTGCGAGGAAGTGAAGGATGTCTACCTATGCCTCCATCTTCGCTGGAACTCCAGTACATGATTTTCATTTTCTAATATATTTTATTGATTATGCTATTACAGTTGTCCTATTTCCCCCCCTTTATTCCCCTCAGCCCTGCATACCCCCTCCCACCCACATTCCACCCCTTTCAGTTCATATCCATGGTCATACATATAAGTTCTTTGGCTTCTACATTTCCTATACTATTCTTACCCTCCCCCTGTCTATTTTCTACCTACAATTTATACTACTTATTCTCTGTACCTTCCCTCCTCCCCCTCCCACTCCCCTGTTGATAACCCTCCATGTGATCTCCATTTCTATGGTTTTGTGCCTGTTCTAGTTGTTTGCTTAGTTTGCTTTTGGTTTTGTTTTAGGTGTGGTTGTTAATAACTGTGAGTTTGCTGTCATTTTTACTGTTCATATTTTTTATCTTCTTTTTCTTAGATAAGTCCCTTTAACATTTCATATAATAAGGGCTTGGTGATGATGAACTCCTTTAGCTTAACGTTATCTGAAAAGCACTTTATCTGCCCTCCCATTCTAAATGATAGCTTTGTTGGACAGAGCTATCTTGGATGTAGGTCCTTGCCTTTCATGACTTGTAATTCTTTCTTCCAGCCCCTTCTTGCCTGCAAGGTTTCTTTTAAGAAACCAGCTGACAGTCTTATGGGAACTCCTTCATAGGTAATTGTGTCCTTTTCTCTTGCTGCTTTTAAGATTCTCTCTTTATTTCAAATCTGATGTAATGTAATTATGATGTGCCTTGGCATGTTCCTCCTTGGGTCCAGCTTCTTTGGTACTCTCTGAGCTTCCAGGACTTCCTGAAAGTCTATTTCTGTCACCAGATTGGGGAAGTTCTCCTTCATTATTTGTTCAAATATGTTTTCAATTTCTTGCTGTCCCTCTTCTCCTTCTGGTACCGCTATAATTCTGATGTTGGAACACTTCAAGATGTCCCAGAGGTTCCTAAGCCTCCTCCTTTTTTCTGAATTCTTGTTTCTTCATTCTTTTCTGGTTTAATGTTTTTCTTCCTTCTGGTCCACACCATTGATTTGAGTCCCAGTTTCCTTCCCAACATTATTGGTTCCCTGTACATTTTCCTTTATTTCACTTAGCATAGCCTTCATTTTTTCATTTAATTTGTGACCAAATTCAACCAATTCTGTGAGCATCCTGATTACCAGTGTTTTGAACTGTGCATCTGATAGGTTGGCTAGCTCTTCATCGCTTAGTTGTATTTTTTCTGGAGCTTTGATCTGTTCTTTCATTTGGACCATTTTTTTGTCTCAGTGCACCTGTTACATAGTAAGGGGCGGAGCCTTAGATGTTCACCAGGGTGCGGCAAACCATGTTGCTGGGCTGTGATGCTGTATGTGGGGAAGGGGTCTGAGAGGGAACAGTGGTGCTTGCTCCACTCTCTGCCAGATTTCAGTCACTTCCCCCACTACCCACAAGCAAAATGGTCCCTTCTGGTGCTGATTCCTGGGTGGGTGGGTTTGTGCACGTTCTAGGACCCTGTGGGTCTCTCCAACAACTCCTGTGAGGCTGGGAGTTTCTCCCTCTGCCACCTCAACCCCCACAGATGTTTTCAATCAGTGGTTTGAGGCTTTATTTCCCAGCATTGGAGCCCTGGGTTTCGAGATCTGTCTCACTCCCCAGTTGTTCCTCCCAGTTTGTCTGCACACAAATGTGGGACCACCCTCTCCACCAGCTGCTGCCTTGCTGGCCAGCCACCACCTTGCCACCAGTCTTGTCCGCCTGGCTGCCCGTCTCCACCCATCCTACCCGTCTAGATGAATGTGTCTTCTTTAACTCCTTGGTTGTCGGACTTCCATTCAGTTCGATTTTTTGTCAATTCTGGTTGTTTTTTGTTTTTAAATTGTTGTTGTCCTTCTTTTGGTTGTGCAAGGAGGCACATTGTGTCTACCTATGCCTCCATCTTGGCCGGAAGTCCCAGTACATGATTTTTAAACACGTAAGTATTCTCTTTCTTATTTTTTTCACTTAACTTATTTTATTGGGATATAAAAAGACCATCAAGAAAAGCCTGACCACTGAGGAAATCCAGGCCCTTTGAAGCTCACAAAAACTCTGCAAAAATTATAAGACACTGATATTATGATACTTGATTCAGCTTATTATCCCATCAATTTCTTTTTAAAACATTTAATTATTTTTTAATTTATTTTTTATATTTTTGTATTTTTATTGTTGTTCAAGTTCGGTTGTCTCCATTTCACCACACTATGACCCCTCGCCCACCCATACCTGCCTCCCACCCCTGAACTACCCCCTTTGGCTTTCTCCATGTGTCCTTTATACATGTTCCTTGATAGACCTTCCCCTATTTTCCTCCATTAACCCTCTTGCCCTCCAATCTAGTTACTGTCAGTTTCTTGTTTACTTCATGCCTCTGGTTTTATTTTGCTTGCTTGTTTGTTTGTTGATTAGGTTCCACTTATAGGTGAGATCATACGGTCTTTCACCATACTTCTCTTTCACCACCTGGCTTATTTCACTTAGCATAATGATCTCCAGTTCCATCCAAGCTGTCGCAAAGTATAAGAGCTCGTTCTTCCCTTCTGCTGCATAGGATTCCATTGTATAAATGTAGCACAGTTTTTCATCCACTCACTTACTGGTGGGCATTTAGGTTGCTTCAACCACTGGGCTGTTGTAAATTGTGCTGCTATGAACATTGGGGTGCATGGGTTCTTTTGAATTGGTGTTTCAGGATTCTTAGGGTATAATCTCAACAGTGGAACTGCTGGATGAAAAGGCATTTCCATTTTTAGATTTTTGAGAAATTACATACTGTTTTTCACAGTGGTTGCACCAGTCTGCATTCCCACCAACAGTGCACAAGGGTTCCCTTTTCTCCACAACCTCTCCAGCATTTATTTGTTGATTAGTTTATGATGGCCATTCTGACCAATGTGAAATGGTATTTCACTGTGATTCTAATTCGCCTCTCTCTGACGGCTAAGATGCTGAACATCCTTTCACATGTCTCTGGGCCTTCTGTATTTCCTCCTTGGAGAAGTGTCTGTTCAAGTCCTTAAACCCATTTTTTAATTAGGTTCTTCCTCTTGTTCCTGGAGTGGAGTCATGTGATTTGTTTATATATTTTGGTGCTCTAACCCTTGTCCAAGGTATCACTGGCAAATCTATTCTCCCATATTGTTGGTTCCCTATTCATTTTACTGCTATTTTATTTAGCTGTGAAGAAGCTCTTCATTTTGAGGAGATCCCATTTGTTTATTCTTTCCTTTATATCTCTTTCTCTAGGGAACATATCAGTGAAAATATTGCTGCGTGGAATATCTGAGATTTTCCTGCCTATATTCTCCTCTAGGACTTTTATAGTGTCACAACTTATATTTAAGTCTTTAATCCACCTTGAATTTATTTTTGTGTATGGTGTAAGGTGGTGATCGAGTTTCATGTCTTTGCATATAGCTGTCCAGATCTCCCAACACCATTTGTTGAAGAGGCTATTTTTTACTCTATTTTATGCTTCTGTCTCTTGGTCGAATGTTAATTGACCATAGAACCTTGGATTTATTTCTGGGCTCTCTATTCTGTTCCTTTGATCTATGTGTTTGTTCTTATGCCAGTACCATACTCTTAATTACTCTGGCTTTGTAATATAGGTTTTTTAACGTTTTTTCATAGTTTTATATAAGGTAATGTGATCCCTCCTACTTTGTTCTTCTTACTCAGAATTGCTGTAGCTATTCTGGGTCATTTATGGTTCCATATAAATTTTTGAAATGTTTGTTCTATATCTGTGAATTATGTCATTGGTATTTTAATAGGAATTGCATTGAAACTATAAATTGCAATGGATAGTATGGACATTCTGATGATGTTAATTTTTCCAATCCATAAACACGGTATATACTTCCATTTATTTATCTTCCTTAATATCTCTCTTCAGTATTATTTACTTTTCTGAGTACAGGTCTTTTATCTCCTAGGTTAGGATTATTCCTAGGTACCATATTTTTCTTGTCACTCTAGCCAATGGGATTTTTTTCCTGGTTTCTGTTTCTGATATGTTATTGTTGGTTATAAAAATGCCTCTGATTTCTGAATATTGACTTTGTATCCCACTGTTTTGCCAAATTCACTTATTAGGTCGAGCAGTTTTTTGGTGGAGTCTATATAGTTTTCTATGTACACACGATCCTGTCATCTGCAAACAGTGACACTTTTACTTCCTCCTTTCCAATTTGGATGCCTTTTATTTCTTTTTCTTCTCTGATCGCTGTGTCTGGACTTCAAAAATTATGTGGAATAGAAATGGTGAAAGTGGACATCCTTGTCTTGCTCCTGATCTTAGTGGGAAAGCTTTTAGTTTTTGCTTATTGAGTATGATGTTGGCTGTAGGTTTTTCATATTTGGACTTTATTATGTTGGGGTATTTTCCCTCTAATCCCACTTTGCTAAGTGTGTTTATCATAAGTGGGTGCTGTACTTTATTAAATGCTTTTTCCACATCTATTGATATGCCATCTGATTTTTGTCTTTCCTTTTGTTTATGCAATGTATTATGTTTATTGATTTTGGAATATTGTACCATCTTGCATATCTAAAATTAACCCCACTTATATAAGTGTGTTGTTGTCTATATCTTTCTTGAAGTCCTCCAAGATTTTGCTTATATATTTGGGTGCTCCTATGTTGGGTGCATATATGTTTACAATGTTTATGGCTTCTTGATGGATTCTTCCCTTGAGTAGTGTGAAGTGTCCTTCACTGTCTCCTTTTTGGCTTTTCTTTTGAATTCTTTTTTGTCTGATATATATATATATTGCTACCCCAGCTTTTTTTTTTTCCCCTGTCCATTTGCTTGGAATATTTTTTCCAACCCTTCACTCTCACTCTGTGTAGGTCATTTTTTTCTGAGTTGGGTCTCCTGTAGGCAGCATACATGTAGATCATGTTTTCTTCTCCATTCAGCTATTCTATGTCTTTTGCTTGGAGCATTTAATCCATTTACATTTACGGTTATTGGTGATAGGTACTTATTCATGTTCCCCTTTTGTACCTGTGTTACTCTCTCTCTCTCACTCTTATCCTTCCTCTATTTGTACCACTCCCTTTAGCATATCTTGCAGTACTGCTTTATTGGAGATGTATCCTTTTAGCCTTGTTTTTCCTGGGAGATTTCTTATTTTGACTTCCATTTTTAAAAAAATTATTTTATTTTTGTTCATTACAATTGTCTGCATTTTCTCCCTACCCCTCCCTCCTACCCTGGCCAAACTCACCTCCTTCCCTTGATTCCATCCTCCCCCTTGGTTTTGTCCATGTGTCCTTTATAGTAGTTCCTGAAAAACCTTCTGCCCACTGTCCCCTCCCACCTCCCCCCTGGCTATTGTGAGATTGTTCTTAACTTCAATGACTCTGGTTATATTTTGTTTGCTTTTTTCTTTTTGTTGATTATGTTCCAGTTAAAGGTGAGATCATATGGTATTTGTCCCTCACCGCCTGGCTTATTTCACTTAGCATAATGCTCTCCAGTTCCATCCATGCTGTTGCAAAGGGTATAAGCTCCTTCTTTCTCTCTGCTGCGTAGAATTCCATTGTGTAAACATACCATAGTTTTTGGATCCACTCGTTTGCTGATGGGCACTTAGGTTGCTTCCAGTACTTGGCTATTGTAAATTGTGATGCTATGAACATTGGGGTGTATAGGTTCTTTTGGATTGGTATTTCAAGACTCTTAGGGTATGATCCCAGCAGCGGAATTGCTGGGTCAAAGGGCAGTTCCATTTTTAGTTTTCTGAGGAAATTCCATACTGTTTTCCACAGTGGCCTCACCAGTCTGCATTCCCTCCAACAGTGCACTAGGGTTCCCTTTTCTCCACATCCTCTCCAACATTTATGTGTGGATTTTTTTATGTTGGCCACTCTGACTTGTGTGAGATTGTACCTCATTGTGGTTTTAATTTTATCTCTCTGATGGCTAGTGATGCTGAGCATCTTTTCATATGTCTCTGGGCCCTCTGTATGTCTTCCTTGGAGAAGTGTCTGTTCAAGTCCTTTGCCCATTTTTTAATTGGGTTGTTTGTCTTCCTGGAGTGGAGTCGTGTGAGTTCTTTATATATTTTGGAGATCAGGCCCTTGTCTGAGGTATCATTAGCAAATATGTTTTCCCATATAGTTAGTTCTCTTTTCATTTTAATGCTGTTTTCTTTAGCTATGCAGAAGCTTTTTATTTTGATGAGGTCCCATTTGTTTATTCTTTCCTTTATGTCCCTCACTTTAGGGGACATGTCTGTGAAGATATCACTGTGTGGAATATCTGAGATTTTCCTGCCAATGTTTTCCTCTAGGACTTTTATGGTGTTATGACTTATATTTAAGTCTTTTATCCATTTTGATTTTATTTTTGCATTTGGTATAAGTTGATGATCGTGTTTCATTTTTTTGCATGTAGCCTGTCCAGATCTCCCAACACCATCTGTTGAAGAAGTTATTTTTGCTCCATTTTACGTTCCTGCCCCCTTTGTCAAATGTTAATTGACCACAGAGCCTTGGATTTATTTCTGGGCTCTCTGTTCTGTTCCATTGGTCTATGTGCCTGTTTTTATGCCAGTATCAGACTGTTTTGATTACAGTGGCCTTGTAATACAGTTTGATATCAGGTATTGTGGTCCCTCCTGCTTTGTTCTTTTTTCTCAAAATGATGCAGCTATTCGGGTTCATTTGTGGTTCCACTGACGTCCATTTTAATTGAGAGTGTCACTGGGCAGAGTAGTGTTCACTGCAGGCCTTTGATTTTCATTATGTGAAATATTTTTTGCCTTTCTTTCCTGACTTGGAGTGTTTCTGTTAAGAAAATAGCTGCTAGCCTTTTCAGAGATCCTTTGTATGTTACTTCTTGCTTTTCCCTTGCTGCTTTTTAGATTTTCTCTTAGTCTTTAAAATTTAGCATTTTAATTATAATATGTCTTGGAGTAGGCCTCTTTGGGTTCATCTTCATTGGGACCCTCTGTGCTTCCTGAACTTGCGTGGTTTTTCCCCTCTGCAAGTTTGGAAAGTTTTCTGTCATTTTTTTTTTTCAAACAGGGTTTCTATCCTTTGCTTCTTTTATTCTCCTTCTTGTATCCCTATGATTCAAATGTTGTTGCCTTTCATGTTGTTTTGCAGTTTCTTCTAGAAGTTAAACTATCTTCATATTTTTTTAGTCTTTTTTTGTGCATCTGCTATACCAGGGTATTTCTTTCTAATTTGTCTTCCAGCTCACTAATTCTGTCCTCTGCTTCATCCAGCCTTCTTGTAATTCCTTCTAGTGTGTTTTTTATTTCAGAAATTGTATTCGTCATTTATTCCTGGTTCTTCTTTTTAGTTTCTATTTCCTTTTTCATACTTTTGTAGTTCTCAGTTCTTTGCAGTTTTCTGTGAATTTTATATCTGATAATTTGCTTGCCTCCATTTCATTGAACTCTTTTAGTGGAGAGTCTTCCATTTCTTTCAATTGCATGTTCTTTCTTTGTTTCCTCAATTTAGGTGAGTGTTTTTGTTTGTTGCTGTTATTCGTGATGCTCTGCTTTGCTAGCTTTCTTCATAGGGTGATCATCTATGGTAGTATTTCTGTGTGACTCAGTGATGTGATCTCTTTGATCTCCTTTTCTGGATGCTCTAGGGTTGCCTTTTTTGATTGAGTGGGCCTTCTTGTTGTACTTGGGTTTTATCTCTTGGTAGCTTCTCTCCTCCAGTGGATTTACTGGTATTCACAACCCTCACCTTATCTTGTATGTGATCTGGTGCAGGGTGAAGGTGGAGTCGATTATGACAGTGTTAGAGTATTCTATGGGATTTAAAGTACCAACAAGTGGAGAACAGATAGGAGATTCTTTGGAGAAGTACAGCAATAGTGATGATATTTCATCCAACTACCCACCTTTTTTAAAGGTGAAAAAGAGGTGAGACTCCTGTTAGTGGCTAAAAAGAGTGTGAGCTGACTCCAGAAATCAGACAGCTTATGCCATGTTAGATTGTGAGATATAGTGAGAGTAATGAATAGAAATTTGGCATAGTGTGTGAGGGAATGAAGTTAACCACAACAGTAATAAAGCTCAGGAAGATAGTGAAATTGACCAAGATTGTGGATGGGTTCTGCGTGGGCATGGGAACAACAGTAATATGAAAAGAAATATATGATCTGAATAAAAAGAATAAAAAGTGAAAGGCCAAGAGTAGTGTGTTATAAGAATATGAGTGAGGTGAAGGAAGGGAAATTAAAATGCAATATGAAAGGGATGACCAAAAAAAACCCAAACAATGAAATCAAACAAACAAGACAAAGAAAACTACATGGAAGGAAGAGAAATTAAAAATTAAAATAACAAAAGTAATGATAACAAAAATAAAAAGTAAAAAATAAAATGCTAACTCTGTAGGATAATGAAGTAAATTTTGTCTCATTTGTTGGCATTAGCCTTCTGATCTCTCTTTGGATCTGTCTTTGATCCTTTCACAGCTCCAGGTCTGATTGTCTTACACTTGGAAGGAAAAAAAAAAACTCCTCCATCTGACTTTGAACCCAAGTGTATTCTGCTGGTCTTCTTGGATGTTGCAGGTAGAGGGGGCTGGGCTCCATTTTTTTTCCCTTTCCTGTGGTTCTGAGTTGGGGGATCAGTCTGCGCTCCAATATTCACAGGTGTCCAACCTCCAGCTCAAGCCCTCAGAGTGCTGTGGGATCCCTACTCTCCATATGTGCCAGGTCGGTGCCTTTAATCAACCTTGTTGTGCCACCTTTTGATTAGTCCATGAGGTGCACTGAGTAGGAGCAACTCACACCCCTCCTTCCTCTTTGGTCTGGACACTGGGCACATGCAAAGTCCCTTCAGGACAGTTTAATTCCCCTATTAAATTAAGTCTCTCTGGGAACTGCTATCTCTCTGAGCCCCTGCTGTCCCCCTTTGATCAGTCCTTGATGTGCCTGCATTTGCAGCAAATCACACCCCTCCTCCTCCTTCTTCACTGGTCTGACCTCGAAGGAGACTTCCTTAATCAGTAGCTGAGAGCCTTTTTTTTTCCCTAGTAAATCCTTCTTGTTTGTCTACGCAGTTCTTAACAAACACCTGTCTTTTCACACAGCCCAACTTTCTGACCTGTCAGGAGACTATCTGGGTCAGGGTCCATCATGGCCCCACTCTTCTCCCATCTCCAGGTGTCACCTGGCTCCCCAATTTCTCTGGTAATGTCCTAGCTGGCAACCACAGTCCCAGCAGGGAACACCACCTCTGTGCATCTCCCACCACGTCTTTATCCCCCCTCTGACTTCAAGCACCCAGGTCTTTCCTGGTGTGGGGCTGCCTTCCCTGCTCTGGGAAGGGACAGAGCTGTGAAGTTACAATGGCTGATCCAGCTCTCCTCCAGCTAAGTGCCAGGACAGGGACTCCAAGAGTCCCCATGCAGGTCCCAGGTAACTTACCATCCTTAAACAATCTCCTTACCATCTGTTTTTCAACATCCTCTGCAGTCTTTGGCTTCCAAACTTCATATAAGCTGGGATTCTGCTGACTGTTCACTCTATTCTTCAGAAGATCAACTAGGTGTCCCATTTGGGTGCATGAGGAAGTGGGTTCAGCTCCCACATACCTCGCTGCCATCTTCAGGCTATTTCCCTTTTATTGTTTCAAGGACAGTTTTCTCCATTTTCCCCCATCTCCTCCCTCTCACTCCACCCACCTGCACCACACACCTCCCACCCTCAATCCCACCCCTCTGGCTTTGTCCATGGGTCCCCCATACATGTTCCTTGTCTACTTTCTTGATTTAGCCTTTGAACTGATAGAAAAGTTCTATTTGAAAGCTTTTCAAACTTATTTGAAGCCTTTGCATTAGTATCACAGAATCTAATACGAAAATCCACATTTTCAGATGCCTGGTCAATGATTTTTTCAAAGATTTATCTGTTTATATGTGCATTGAATAGTATCTTACACAATGTAAAAACAAACAAAAAACCCTCATATATATCGTACCTTAAAATTCTGCAGAAAACTAGGTTCTGTTGTTTAAGACTCACACTTAATTTGAAGCTTACCTTGAGCACATGTTTTTCCTTTTTAAACATATTATCAACATCCTGATTTTCTGGCAATCAAATATCACTAATATAAAAATTATGACAAGCATCATGGAAATTAAATTTGAATGAGTCAAAGAATGTCTTTTCTAGTTTTCTCTCTATTTTCTGTGTAAGGTCAATCTTCATCTTGAAGAGGGGTTCAGCATTCCTAGATTTATCAAGGAATTGAAGCTTTCTTTGTTTTGGCACACCTTTGATATTATGCCTTACTTTAGAGATTATCATCTTTTGGTTTCTCCAATTTAGTATTTAGAGTTATTCTTCCAAGTATCTTGTTAGTCTCTTTATTTTAAGAATAATAAAATGATGGTTATTATAAAATTAATAACATCTTACTAGGCAGTTTTGTCACATTATACCAAAACTCGTCTTATATAGTTTTTAAAATAACTTTTGTATTTATGAATAAAGCTTGCCATCTAGTGGTAATACTGAAGCAAATAGTAGAAAACTGCTGGTTTCATAAAACTGAGTATTAACAGACCTATTTAGTTTCAGTGGTTTGCCTGGAATTGTGGTTCAGTTCTAATAGCATTTTTAAAAAATAATCAATTATCATTGGGGTGCATAGGTTCTTTTAGATTGTACTTGAACAACAATGTAAATAAATAAATAATCAATGATCAGACTTAGTCACATGGGCCACATTGATGCACTTGAGTAAAAGCAGCATGAGTTAATAAATTCAAAGTTTAAAAAATACATTTGAAAATACTGAATTTATTTTAATATGAAAACAGTGTATTTCAGATGTGAAAGTAATTCTATCTTGTCTATAATATGAATTTGATAAGCTTTTAAGATAATTGTTCACAGGAAGGTCCTCTATCACTTTCTTCTTCAACAGGTAGTTTTAATGAGAGTATATGCAAGACCCAATTTCCATGTATACACATTTACAGAGTAAAAGTAAACCAATTTGAGGAGAAATAAAATAGGATTAAAGTTATTCATGGTAGAGACTTTTTTTCTAAAGAATTGTGGTTTTCAAAAATTATTATATTATACAAACCAATCTATTTTGTCATATCAAAAGATGACTTTCCTTCAGGTCAATTGATTAAATGTGATGTGTTCATTAAGAAAGGAAAAGTTGAGGGAACCAAGATGGCGGCGTAGGTAGACACACTGCGCCTCCTCGCACAACCAGAACTGACAGAGAATTGAACAGAAAGGGGGACCAACACCAAGGAAATAGAAAATAAACATTCATCCAGACTGGTAGGAGGGGCGGAGACGGGCACCGGGGTGGAGAGGACTCGCGTGGCTGTGGCAGGACTGAGACTGGCGGAGTGTGGGACAAATGGCGCAGGCAGTCTGAGCACTAGCAGACCCTGCGGCCACACATTTGCACAGATAAACCCAGAGGGCTGGACTCAGAGTGGCAGAGAACGGGGCAGGCAGAGCAGCGGGTAGCACCCCGCAGCACCACATTCGCACACAGATAAACTGGACTAACGGAGGGGAACGAAGCAGACCATGTAACCCAGGGCTCTAGCTCAGGGAAATAAAGCCTCAAACCTCTGATTGAAAACGCCCGTGGGGGTTGGGGCGGCAGCAGGAGAGACTCCCAGCCCCACAGGGGCCTACAGTGTGCACAGGGCCACTTACTCGGGAACCAGCACCAGAGTGGCCCAGTTTGATTGTGGGTAGCGGAGTGAAAGATTGAAATCTGGAGGAGAGTGAGGAGGGCGCCATTGCTCCCACTCGGCCCCTCCCCCACGTACAGCATCACAGAGCTGCGACCAGCATTACCCCGCCCTGGTGAACACCTAAGGCTCCGCCCCTTAAAGTAACAGACACGCCAAGACAAAAAAAAAAAAAAAAAAAATGGCCCAAATGACAGAACACTTCAAAGCTCCAGAAAAAATACAACTAAGCGACGAAGAGATAGCCAACCTATCGGATGCACAGTTCAAAGCACTGGTTATCAATATGCTCACAGACTTGGTTGAATCTATTCGAAAAACGGATGATAAAATGAAGCCTATGCTAAGAGAAACAAAGGAAAATGTACAGGGAACCAATAGTGATGAGAAGGAAACTGGGACTCAAATTAATGGTGTGGACCAGAAGGAAGAAAGCAACATCCAACCAGAAAAGAATGAAGAAACAAGAACTTGGAAAAATGAGGAGAGGCTTAGGAACCTCCCGGACTCCTTGAAACGTTCCAACATCCGAATTATAGGGGTGCCAGAAGGAGAAGAGGAAGAACAAAAAATTGAAAACTTATTTGAACAAATAATGAAGGAGAACTTCCCTAATCTGGCAAAGGAAATAGACTTCCGGGAAGTCCAGGAAGCTCAGAGAGTCTCAAAGAAGCTGGACCCAAGGAGGAACACACCAAGGCACATCATAATTCCATTACCCAAGATTAAACGCAAGGACCTACATCCAAGATTACTGTATCCAGCAAAGCTATCACTTAGAATGGAAGGGAAGATAAAGTGCTTCTCAGATAAGGTCAAGTTAAAGAAGTTCATCATCACCAAGCCCTTATTATATGAAATGTTAAAGGGAGTTACCTAAGAAAAAGAAGATCAAAAATAGGAACAGTAAAAATGACAGCAAACTCACAGTTATTAACGGCCACACATAAAACAAAAACGAGAGCAAACTAGGCAAACAACTAGAACATGAGGGTTGTCATTAAGGGAGTGGGAGGGGGAGAGGGGGGGAAAGGTACAGAGAATAAGTAGCATAGTAGATAGGTGGAAAATAGACAGGGGGAGGGTAAAAATAGTGTAGGAAATGTAGAAGACAAAGAACTTATAAGTATGACCTATGGACATGAACTATAGGGGGGGAATGTGGGAGGGAGGGGGGTGGGCAGGATGGAGTGGAGTGGGGGGGGAATGGGACAACTGTAATAGCATAATCAATAAATATATTTAAAAGAAAAAAAAACATGCAAAAGCAAATGAAACATTATCAATACTTTTTTATGTGGTTTATATATTAAAATGATAGTGATTTGGAAAAAAAAAAAGAAAATACTGAATTTATTTTAATATGAAAACAGTGTATTTCAGATGTGAAAGTAATTCTATTTTGTCTATAATATGAATTTGATAAGCTTTTAAGATAATTGTTCACAGGAAGGTCCTCTATCACTTTCTTCTTCAACAGGTAGTTTTAATGAGAGTATATGCAAGACCCAATTTCCATGTATACACATTTACAGAGTAAAAGTAAACCAATTTGAGGAGAAATAAAATAGGATTAAAGTTATTCATGGTAGAGACTTTTTTTCTAAAGAATTGTGGTTTTCAAAAATTATTATATTATACAAACCAATCTATTTTGTCATATCAAAAGATGACTTTCCTTCAGGTCAATTGATTAAATGTGATGTGTTCATTAAGAAAGGAAAAGTTGAGGGAACCAAGATGGCGGCGTAGGTAGACACACTGCGCCTCCTCGCACAACCAGAACTGACAGAGAATCGAACAGCAAGGGGGACTGACACCAAGGAAATAGAAAATAAACACATCCAGACTGGTAGGAGGGGCGAAGATGGGCACCGGGGTGGAGAGGACTCGCGTGGCTGTGGCGGGACTGAGACTGGCGGAGTGTGGGACAAATGGCGCAGGCAGTCCGAGCACTAGCAGACCCTGCGACCCCACATTTGCACAGATAAACCCAGAGGGCCGGACTCAGAGTGGCGGAGAGTGGGGCAGGCAGAGTGGCGGGTAGCACCCTGCGGCACCACATTCGCCCACAGATAAACCTGACGAACGGCGGGCAGCGAGCAGACCGTGCAACCCAGGGCTCCAGCTCGGGGAAATAAAGTCTCAAACCTCTGATTGAAAGCGCCCCTGGGGGTGGGGGCGGCACCAGGAGAGACTCCCAGCCTCACAGGAGAGGTCGTTGGAGAGACCCACAGGGGCCTAGAGTGTGCACAGGCCCACTTACTCGGGAACCAGCACCAGAGTGGCCCAGTTTGATTGTGGGTATCGGAGTGAAAGATTGAGATCCCGAGGACAGTGAGGCGGGCGCCATTGCTCCCACTCGGCCCCTCCCCCACATACAGCGTCACAGCGCAGCAACCAGCATTACCCAGCCCCGGGAACACCTAAGGCTCCGCCCCTTAAAGTAACAGAAGCGCCAAGACAAACAAAAAAAAAATGGCCCAAATGACAGAACACTTCAAAGCTCCAGAAAAAATACAACTAACGAGGAAGAGATAGCCAACCTATCGGATGCACAGTTCAAAGCACTGGTTATCAATATGCTCACAGACTTGGTTGAATCTGTTCGAAAAACAGATGAAAAAATGAAGCCTATGCTAAGAGAAACAAAGGAAAATGTACAGGGAACCAATAGTGATGCGAAGGAAACTGGGACTCAAATCAATGGTATGGACCAGAAGGAAGAAACAAACATCCAACCAGAAAAGAATGAAGAAACAAGAACTTGGAAAAAATGAGGAGAGGCTTAGGAACCTCCAGGACACCTTGAAATGTTCCAACATCTGAATTATAGGGGTGCCAGAAGGAGAAGAGGAAGAACAAAAAATTGAAAACTTATTTGAACAAATAATGGAGAACTTCCCCGATCTGGCAAAGGAAATAGACTTCTGGGAAGTCCAGGAAGCTCAGAGAGTCCCAAAGAAGCTGGACCCAAGGAGGAACACAACAAGGCACATCCTAATTACATTACCCAAGATTAAACGCAAGGACCTACATCCAAGATTACTGTATCCAGCAAAGCTATCATTTAGAATGGAAGGGAAGATAAAGTGCTTCTCAGATAAGGTCAAGTTAAAGAAGCTCATCATCACCAAGCCCTTATTATATGAAATGTTAAAGGGAGTTACCTAAGAAAAAGAAGATCAAAAATAGGAACAGTAAAAATGACAGCAAACTCACAGTTATTAATGGCCACACATAAAAACGAGAGCAAACTAGGCAAACAACTAGAACATGATGGTTGTCAATAAGGGAGTGGGAGGGGGAGAGGGGGGGAAAGGTACAGAGAATAAGTAGCATAGTAGATAGGTGGAAAATAGACAGGGGGAGGGTAAAAATAGTGTAGGAAATGTAGAAGCCAAAGAACTTATAAGTTTGACCCATGGACATGAACTACGGGAGGGGGAATGTGGGAGGGAGGGGGGTGGGCAGGATGGAGTGGAGTGGGGGGGGAATGGGACAACTGTAATAGCATAATTAATAAATATATTTAAATAAAAAAGAACATAAAAAAATAAATAAAGGCAGCATGAAATGGAAAAAAAAAAAAAAAAAAGGAAAAGTTATCTTGTTGCTAGAGCCTGAACTTCTATTCTGCTTTAGTACTTTGAAGAACAAGCCTTCAACTCTCACCCTTGTGGGCTATTTAATAGGTGCCATTAATTATAATGAATCTTGCAGGTACACACTGGGGTCTATAAAATGATTGTGGATGCAAAATCAAGTAGATGATGAGAAGTGGAAAAGTGTAATAACGATGTCAGTATAGTAGCATTAAGAAGAAATAAACTGACAAATAGTTTAATGGAAGTCTCAAGAAATGGTGGCAAAACACAAGAATGAAGAGTGGTAAACTAGTTATTTATTCAATAACAAAATCAAAAGTAACATAGTATGTCCACATTTTATTAATTTGCACATTAGTGAGTGGATGTGGGTTGAATAAGACATTTATTCTTTCCCTACAATGCAAACATTAGTGCTACTATTTGAGAAAGAATGATCAGAGTAGTTTTTATTTAAATTTTAGACAATTTTCAGTAGAGTTTTAGTTTCACAACAAAATCGAGGGATTTCTCATACATCTCTTGCTCCCACACATGCATAGCCACCTCCATTAGCAATATCCCCCACCAGAGTGGTACATATGTTACAACTGATGAGCCTATATTAACTCATCATAATCACATAGTAACCAGTGGGGAGAGGGAAAATGGGGGGAAGAATGGGAAGGGTCATCAAGGAACATGTATAAAGGACCCATGGACAAAGCCAAAGGTGGGTAGAATTGAGGGTGGAAGGTGGGAATGGGTGGGGTGGGGGAAAGTGGTGGCAGGAAAATGGAGACAACTGTACTTGAACAACAATAGAAAAAAGAAGAAAAAGAAAAAAATGTTCTGTGATCTTCCTATCCATCCTCCCACCCCAATCAAACTTTAGAAACAACTGACGTTTTTACTTTCTCCATATATTGCCTTTTCCAGAATATTCTACAGGTGGAATCATATAGTATGTAGCCTTTTCATATATGCTTAATTCATTTAGTAATATATAAAGAAGATTCTTTCAGGTCTTTTCATGGTTAAAAGTTCATTTTTCTGCTGATGTTTAAAAATAATTTACTGTTTATGCTATTACAGGTGTCCCAATTTTTTCCCTTCACTTCTCTCCACATTGTCTGGCCCCTACTTCCATGGTCAATGCCCACACCATTGTCCATGTCCATAGGTCATTCATATATGTTCTTTGACTAATCCCTTCACTTTCTTTCAATCAGTCCCTGCCTTCCACCTCCCATCTAACAGCTGTGTGTCTGTTCCATGACTCCATGCCTCTGGTTCTATTTTTCTTATTAGTTTTATTTTGTTCATTAGATTCCACTTATTTTTTTATATTTTATTGTTGTTCAAGTGCAGTTTTCTGCCTTTTTCCCCCACCTCTGCCCCCACCCTAGCCATCCCCACCTCCCTCCCCTGATTCCACCCTCCTTGGTTTTGTCCATGTGTCCTTTATAGTTGTTCCTAAAAACCCTTCATCCTTTTACCCTCATTATCCCCTCCCGTCTTACCTTTGGTTACTGTCCGTTTGTTCTTAATTTCAATGTCTCTGGTTATATTTTGTTTTCTTGTTTGTTTTGTTAATTAGGTTCCACTTAAAGGTGAGATCATATGGTATTTGTCTTTCACCACCTGGCTGATTTCATTTAGCAGTATGCTCCCCAGTTCCATCCATGCCGTTGCAAAGGGTAGGAGCTCCTTCTTTCTTTCTGCTGTATAGTATTCCATTGTGTAAATGTACCACAATTTTTTGATCCACTCATTTACTGATGGGCACTTAGGCTGTTTCCAGCACTTGGCTATTGTAAATTGTGCTGCTATGAACATCAGGGTGCATAAATCCTTTTGAATTGGTGTTTCAGGATTCTTCAGGTATATTCTCAGCAGTTGAATTGCTGGGTCATAAGGCAGTTCCATTAGGTTTTTGAGCAAAGTCCATACTGTTTTCTATAGTGCCTGCACTAATCTGCATTCCCACCAACAGTGTGCTAGGATTCCCTTTTCTTCACATCCTTGCTACCATTTGTTTGTTGATTTATTAATGATAGCCATTTTCCAGGTGTGAGGTGTTGCCCCATTGTGATTTTAATTTATGTCTCTCTGATGGCTAGTGATGTTGAGCATTTTTTTCATATGTCTATGTGTCCTCTGTATTTCCTTCATGGGGATGTGTCTGTTCAGGTCATTTTCCCATTTTTTAATTGGTTGTTTTTCTTCCTGGTGTTGAGTCCTACAAATTCTTTATATATTTTGAAGATTAAACCCTTGTTCAATGTATCATTTGAAACATTTTCTTCCATAGAGTGTGTTTCATTCTCATTTTGATGTGGTCTCATTTGTTTATTTTAACCTTTATTTCTGTTGTTTTAGGAGATATATCAGCAAAAAATATTTCTACACAAGATATCTGAAATTTTACTGCCTGTTTTCCTCTAGGATTGTACTGGCGTCATGACTTATATTTAAGTATTTTATCCATATTGAGTGTATTCTGGTGTATTGTGTGAGATGGTGGTCAAGTTTCATATTTTTGCAAGTACCACTACAGTTCTTCCAATACCGTCTATTGAAGAGATGGTCTTTACTCCATTATATGCTCTTGCCTCCTTTGCCTAATATTAATTACCCATAAAGACCTGGACTTATTTATGAGCTTTCTATTCTGTTCCATTCATCTGTGTGTCTGTTCTTATGCCAGTACCAGGCTGTTTTGATTACAGTGGCCTTGTAGTATAGTCTAACATCAGGTATTGTCATCCCTCTAACTTGCTTCTTCATTCTCAAGATTGCCCAGGCTATTCAGGGTCTTCTTTAGTTCCATATAATTTTTGGAGAATTTGTTCTAGATATATGAAATATGCCATTGGTATTTTAATAGGAATTACATTGAATCTGTAGATTGTTTGGTGTAGTATGGACATTTTAATGGTGTTAATTCTTCCAATCCATGAACACAGTATATGCTTCCACTTACATGTATCTTATTCAATTACTTTGTTTAGTGACCTGTAGTTTGCTAAGTATGGCTAAATTCATACCTGGGGGGGGGCAAAATAGTGGCAGAGTAGGAGGTTAGGTCATGCACCTCTTCCCAGTATCAAACTGGAAATAAAACTAAAAGGGGGAGCAGTCACTTCAAAAAAACTGAAGGCTACCTAAAAAAAAGACTTTTAACCACTTCAAAAATTATAGGAAGGGTAGAGTTGATTAAGTGTCTGGCCAAGGTGGCAGCAAAACTGTGGGAGCTTACCCTTGAGAGGAGATTACCTAGATCCACAAATGAGGCTTCTAGGCACAGAGTGCCAGTGCCAGGTTCACATGACCCTGTACAACAGCAGACAAGATGTGTTAGGGTTAGATTCTCACAGACAAACAGCCAGAGGGGAATTAGAACCAATGAATGGACTAACAAAATCAAGACCCAAGTATGACAGGAGAATCCATATAAACCACACAAACAGCATTCCTACAGCATCCGCATCAGGAGATCAAGGAGACTACACCACTGGGTACCACAGGACTCCTTACAAAAAAAAAAGGTGGTGGGCTACTCCACAAGGCAGGTAGTCAAAGCACATCTATCTAATACATAGAAACAAACAATAAAAAGATGGCTTAAATGGGGAGAGAAAAAAACAACCTCCAAATGAAAGAAAAAGAGGAACTCTCAGAAAAAGAGCTAAATTAAATTGAGGCAACCATATTATCAGACATTGAGTTCAAAGTAATGATTATAAGGATGCTCAAGGAACTTAAAGAGAACTGCAATAACATGAAAAGGGATGTAGAAACTATGAATAAGAACAAGACAGAAATGAAGAATATAATATCTGAAAGGAAAATATACTAGAAGGAATTAAAAGTAGGCTAGATGAAGCAGAGAATTGAATCAGCGATTTGGGAGACAAGGTCAAAAAAACACCCAGTCACAGCAACAAAATGAAAAAAAAAGAATTAAAAAGAATGAGAATAGTCTAAGAGAGCTTTAGGACAACATGAAACAAAAATATTAACAGCATAGGGATACCAGAAGGAGAAGAAAGGGAACAAGGAATAGAAAATCTGTTTGAAGAAGTAATGACAGAAACTTTCACAACTTGATAAAGGAAAACACAATTTCAGGAAGCACAGAGAGCCAACAAGGTCAACCCAAAGAGGCCTACACCAAGGCACATCACAATTAAAATGGCAAAGTTTAAAAACAAAGGGATAATTTTAAAGGCAACAAGGGGAAAAAAAGGTTAGTTACCTACAAGGAAGTTCTCATAAAGTTGTCAGCTGATTTCTCAACAGAAACACTTAGGCCAGAGGGGATTGGAAGTTCACTACAAAATACTTAAGGGTTCAGCCCAAAAGGAAGATGTAACTTTTATAAACATATATGCACCCAATATAGGAGGACCTAAACATATAAAGAAAATCTTGGGGGACTATAAGAAACAGATCAATAGAAATACAGTCACAGTAAGGGGTTTTAATACTGCACTGTGAAAAATGGACAGAACTTCTAGACAAAAAAATGAACAAGGAAATAGCAGCATTAAATGACACACAACATCAAATGGATTTAATTGATATCTTCAGAACACTTCACCTCAAAACAGCAAAATATACATTGTTCCAAAATGCACATAGATCATTCTCAAAGATAGACCACATGGTAGGACACAAAATAAGCTTTAAAATTTTTTAAAACTTAAAATCAGCCCTAGCTGGTGTGGCTCAGTTGATTGGGTGCTGATCCATGAACAAAAGGGTCACCAATTTGATTTCCAATCAGGACACATGCCTGTGTTGTGACCAGGTCCCCAGTATGGGGTGCCCGATATGCAACCACACATTGATTTTTGTCTCTTTCTCTTTCCCCCTCCCTTCACCTCTGTCTAAAAAAATACATAAATACAATCTTTAAAAAATTTGCACTCATATCAAGCATTTTCTCATATCACAACAGCATGAAATTAGATAACAACATCAAGGGAAAAAAACAAAAATGTTAAAATGCATGGAGGCTAAATAACACATTGTTAAACAATCAATGGGTTAACAATGGGATCAAGGAAGAAATCAAAAAAATACCTAGAAAGAAATGCAAATGAACACAAAAGAAACCAAATCCTGTTGGACACAGTGAAAGCATTCCTGAGAGGAATGTACTTAGCATTATAGTCATAAATAAAGAAGACAGAGAAACCTTAAAAAAAAAAAAACCCACTACAACCTAACCTTACATCTAGAAGTACTACAAAAGCAACAACAAGCAAAGTCCATAGGATATAGCCAGAAAGAAATAATCAAGGTCAGAGAATAAATGATGTAGAGAGTAAAAACAACTGAAAAGAAAAAGGAAGCCAGGAGCTGGTTCTTTGAACTGAAAAACAAAATTGACAAGCCTTTAAGCAGATTCATCACCTTTAACTGGAACATAATCAACAAAAGAAAAAAGCAAACAAAATATAACCACAGACATTGAAATTAAGAACAATGTAACAATAGCCAGAGGGGAGTGGGGAGGGGATAGTGGGGAGAGGGGTCTATAGGAGCTACTATAAAGGACACAAGGACAAAATCAAGGGGGAGGGTAGAGGTGGGGGGAGGGGGGACTGGCTGGGGTGCAGTGGAGGGAAGGGGAGAAAATGCAGACAATTGTAACTGAATAAAAATAAATAAATAATTTTTCTTAAAAAAGCAAAAAAGGGAGAGGACCCAAATAAACAAAATCAGAAATGCAGGAGGAGAGATTACAACTGACAACTCAAAAATACAAAGGATTGTCAGAAGTTACTATGAACAATTATATGCCAAGAAATTTGAAAACCTGGGTACAATGGAGAAATATCTAGAAAAATATAATCTTCCAAAACTGAATGAGAAGAAGAAGAAAGCCTAATCAGATCAATAACAGCTGGTGAAATTGAAGCACTAATCAAATAACTCACAGTGCACAAAAGCCGTGGACAGGATGGTTTCACAGGATAATTTTACAAAACATTTACAGAAGAGCTAACTCCTATTCTTAACAGACTATTCCAAAAAATCCAAGAAAAGGGAAGACTACAAAGTCAATATTTAGAAATTGAAGGCATTTTTATACACCAACAAAGAAATATCGGAATCAGAAATCAGGAAAAAATCCCATAGTATAGCAACAAGAAAATAAAAACCTAGGAATAAACCTTACTTAGGAGGTAAAAAGCCTGTACTCAGAAAAATACACATCACTGAAGAAAGAAATTAAGGAAGACACAAATAAATGGAAGCATATACTGTGATCAATGATTGGAAGAATTAACATTATCAAAATTTCCACCTGCTAAAGCAATATATAGGTTCAATTCAATCCCTATTAAAACACCCATGGCATATTTCACAGATATACAACAAAAATTTCAAAAATGTATATGGAACAATAAACAACCCCAAACAACCACAGTAATTTTGAGTAAGAAGAACAAAGTAGGAGAGATCGCAAAACCTCATATCAAACTATTTTATAAGCCCACTGTAATGAAAACAGACTGGTACTGGCATAAGAACAGACACATAGACCAATGGAATAGAATAGAGAGCCCCAAAATAAACTCTTATCTTTAAGGTAAATTAATACTCAACAAAGTAGGAAGAAGCATAAAATGGAGTAAAAACAGCCTCTTCAACAAATAGTGTTGGGAGATCTAGACAGCTACATGCAAAAAATTAAAACTGGAACAAGAAATTACACCATACAAAAAAATAAATTCAAGGTGGATAAAAGACTTAAATATAAATTGTGACATCATAAAAGTCCTAGAGGAAAACGTAGGCAGGAAATGAAGAAAATAATAATAACAAAAAAGTGAAAGTGAAAGTAAAAAATAAAATGGAATTTCTGTAGGAAGCAAAGTGAATTTTGTCTCAGATTTTGCTTTTAGACTTCTGATCTCTCTCTGGATCTGTCTTTCATCCTTTCACAGTTCCAAGTCTTGTTGTTTCATACTTGGAAGAAAAAAAAGCCTCCTACTGACTTTAAACCTTCCAAGGCGGTTCTGCTGGTCTTCCTGGATGCTGCATGCCAAGGAGGGCTAGACTCTGTTTTTTTTTTCCTTTCCTATGATTCTGCTTTGGGGGCTCAGACTGGGCTACAATATTCACAGGTGTCCAGCCTCTAGCCCAAGCCCTCTGAGTGCTGTGTGGCCCCCACTTTCCATATGTGCCAGGCCTGCAACATTAATCCCTCTTGTGCCACCCTTTGATTAATCTGTGAGGTGCACCAAGTGGGAGCAACTCTCACCTTTCCTCCCTCTTTGCTGGCCTGGGCACTACATATCTGCAAAGTCCCTTTCAGGGCAGTTTAGTTCCCCTATTAAATTGTCTCCCTGTTCACTGCTACCCCTCTGAGCCCCTGCTGCCTCACTTTAGTCAGTCTGTGAGGCACCCTGGTTTGGAGCAAATCGCACCCCTCCTCATCCCTTTGCTGGCCCAGCCCAGATGCACAAGAGTTCCTTGCACAGCAGCTGAGAGCCCTTTTTTTGAGCAAATTCCCCTTGGTTGCATGTTGGGAGCTGTTCTGCCTTGTTTCAGGAGCTGTAACCTCGCCAAAAGGTGAGAAGGTCCCACAGCTAGGGCTAAGTAAAGAGACCTTGGGACCATAAGCCACTAAGGAAACAACATTTATCCTCCTGGCAGTGGCACAGCCTCTTCCCCCTTTACTTCACCCTGCTTGGCCCCTGGAGGATGGCTGGATAGCCAATGACAGGTAAGATTCCTCAAGGAAGAAACAACCTAAGACAAGCACAGTCACAAAGGGGCCATTGGGGGGGGGAGCCTAGGGGACTATACAGAAGGGGCAAAAGACCCTCACCCCTTGGCTTTGTCATAGCCTGAGTCCTCATTCTATCTGTAAAAAGTCTCCTAATCTCTTGGCTGCCTTGCTTCCCCTGCCTGACTCAGGCCTGAAACAATGCCGGAGGCAGGTGCAGCCCTGTGCTGGGTGGTTTTTGGGGGCAATCAGGCCTGAGAAAGAATGCATTAAATCCTGTAAAACCTGCTGTGTTAAGAATGCCCTCAAGTCAATGTATACTAAATGTTTAGGGTCCAAGCACAAAATGAGTTTTTTTCCCCAGGTTTTATGGCTGATTGGCATCATTCTTTCTACCATACCCTGATGCAAAACGACCCTCTCGATCCCAGAAATGTCATCTCTAAACCATATCTCCTTTCTTTGATATGTATCCCTATCCCTATGCAAGCGGAACTCTAAAAGTCCGAGGAAAAAGGTACTCAGGGCTCTTCTCCTGTGAGAGATTAGCCAGCCTTTTCTCCCTAAGCAGATTTTGTCTTGGTAGTTTTATTCTCATCCGCGGCAGCTGGAAGAGCTCTGCAGGACAGAGTTCTCTGAAAGTTGTGGCTGGCCATTCTTAAATAGTGCCCAGCTTTTAACACAGCCCAACTCTCAGACAGGTCCTGAGATTATATGGGTCAGGGTCAGTCGTGGTCCAACTCTCCTACCATCTCCAGGCATCACCCTGTTCCCTAATTTCTCTGGTACTGTCCCAGCTGGCAACCACAGTCACAGCCAGGTAACACTGCCTCTGTGTCTCCTAATGTGTCTTTATTCCCACAGCAACATCAACCACACAAGTCTCTCCTGGTGTGGGACTGGCTTCCCTATTCTGGGAGGGGAAGAAGCTGTGCATTTACAATTACTGATCCAGCTTTCCTCCAAAGATCCTGGAGCAGCCAGGGTCCCTGGCACCAGGCCCAGGGACCACAACAATCGCAGTCCCAAGGTAGGTCCCAGGGATTTTCCCATCACGCTATGCAACCTCCTTACCATCTGTTTTTAAATGCCTCTGCACACTTTGGCTTCCAAACTTCATATAAACTGGGATTCCAGTGGCTATTCACTCTGTTCTTCAGAAGATCAGATAGGTGTCCAAGTTGGGTGCATGAGGAAGTGGGTTCAGCTCGCAACTAACTTGCCACCAACTTCCAATGTACCACAGTTGTTTGATCCACTCATTTACTGATGGGCACTTAGGCTGTTTGCAGCACTGGCTATTATAAATAATGCTGCTATGAACATTGGGGTGCATAAGTTCTTTTGAATTGGTGATTCTGGATTCTTAGGGTATAATCCCAGCAGTGGGATCACTGGATCAAAAGGCAGGTCCATCTTTAGTTTTATGAGGAAATCCCATACTGTTTTCCACAGTGGCTGTACCAGTCAGCATTCCTACCAACAATATACTAGGGTTCCCGTTTCTTCACATCCTTTCCAACATTTGTTTGTTGATTTGGTTATGATGGCCATTCTGTCCAGTGTGAATTTGTATCTCATTGTGGTTTTAATTTGCATCTCTCTAACGGCTAGTGATGTTGGGCATTTTTTCATATGTGTCTGGCGCCTCTGTATGTCCTCCCTGGAGAATTGCCTCTTCAGGTCTTTTGACCATTTTTTAATTGGGTTGTTCATCTTCTGGAGTAGAGTCATGTGAGTTCTTTAAATATTTTGAAGATCAAATGCTTGTCCAAGGTATCATTGGCAAATATATTATCCCATACAGTTGGTTCCCTTTGCATTTGTTGATGTTTTATTTAGCTGTTCAGAAGCTTTTTATTTTGATGCAGTCCCACTTGTTTATTCTTTCCTTTGTATCCCTTACCCAATGGGGTGTATTGGTAAAAATATTCCTGTGTGGTATATCTGAGATTTTCCTGCCTGTGTTCACTTCTAGGACTTTTATGGTGCCACAATTTATATTTAAGTCTTTTATCCATCTTGTGTTTCTTTTGATGTATGGTGTAAGTTGGTGGTCTAGTTTCATTTTTTTTCAAGTTCTTATCCAGATCTACCAAAACCTTTACACATCAATAACACATTTATTGAATAGGCTCTTTTTACTTCATTTTACATTCTTGCCCCCTTGGTCAAATCTAATTTTTTTTCATTTTTCTTTTTTAAAAATTACTTTATTGTTTAATTACAGTTGTCTGTACTTTCTCCCCACCACTCCCCCCACCCCAGCCAAACCCACCTCCCTCCCTTGCTTCCACCTTCCCCCTTGGTTTTGTCCATGTGTCCTTTATAGTAGTTCCTGAAAACCCTTCTCCCCACTGTCCCCTCCCCCTCCCCTCTGGCTATTGTTAGATTGTTCCTAACTTCAATGTCTCTGGTTATATTTTGTTTGCTTGGTCAAATATTAACTGATTGCATTGTCAGGGGTTTACTTCTGGGCTCTCTATTCTGTTCCATTTGGCCAATGTGTCTGTTCTTATGCCAGTTACAGACTCTTTTGATTATAGTGACCTTTTATATAGTTTAATATCAGGTATTGTGATCCCTTCTACTTTGTTCTTCTTTCCAAAAATTGCTGAGACTATTCAGAGTCATTTATGAATCCATATAAATTTTTTAAATATTTTCTTCTCTGTCTGTGAAATATGTCGTTGGTATTTTGATTGGGAATGCATTAAATCTATAGATTACTTTGGGAAGTATGGACATTTTAACGATGTTAACTCTTCCAATCCATGAACATGGTATATGCTTCCATTTCTTTGTATCTTCCTTAATTTCTTTCTTCACTGTTATGTAGTTTTCTTAGTACAGTCTTTTATGTCCTTGGTTAATTTTGTTCCTAAGTATTTCATTTTTCCTGTTGATTTAGAAAATATGATCTTTTTCCTGATTTCTGTTTCTAATATTTCACTTTTGGTGCATGAAAATGCCTTTAATTGCTGAATGTTTAATTTGTGTAATGCCATTTTGACAAATTCGTGTATTAGGTCAAGTAGTTTTTTGGTAGAATCCATAGGGTTTTCTGTATTCACTACCCTGTCATCTTCAAACAGTGACAGCTTTAATTCTTCCTTTCAAATTTGGATGCCTTTTATTTCTTTTTCTTGTCTGATCACTGTGCCAAGAACTTTTAATACAAGATTGAATAGAAGTGTTGAAAGTGGACACCCTTGTCTTATGCCCGATTTTAGGGGGAAAGCTGTTAGTTTTTGCCCATGAGTATGATGTTGGCTGTAGTTTTCTTGTATGTGGCTTTTTTATATTTAGTTATGCTCCTTTTATTCCCACCTTGCTGTGTGTGCTTATGATAAATGGGTGCTATACTTTGTCAAATGCTGTTTCAGCATCTATTGATTATGATCATATGATTTTTGTCTTTGATATTATTTATGTGCTGTATTATGTTTATTGATTAGCAGATATTCTACCATCCTTGAATCCGTGGAATGAATCCCAATTTGTCATGGTGTAAGATCTTTTTAATGCATTGCTGGATCTGGTTTGCCATTATTTTGTTGAGGATTTTAGCGTCTATGTTCATTGGTGATATTGGCCAGAAATTTTCTTTCTTAATTGTGACTTTACCTGGTTTTGAGATAAGAATTACAGTGGCCTCATACAAAGAGTTTGGGAGTCTTCCCTCTTCTTTGATTTTCTGGAATAACCTGAGGAGGATAGGGGTTAGCTCTTCCTTATATATTTTGTAAAATTCTCATGCAAAACAGACCAGTCCAGGGTTTTTGTGTCCAGAGAGTTTTCTGATTACTGCTTCAATTTCACCAGCTGTTATCATTCTGTTCAGGCTTTCTGATTCTTCTTTATTCGGTTTTTGAAGATTATATTTTTCTAGAAATTTGTTCGTTTCACCCAGGTTTTCAATTTTTTTGGCATGTAGTAATTCCTCACAACCCTTTGTATTATTGGTATCAGTTGTAATTTCTCCTCTTTCATGTCTGATTTCATTGATTTGGGTCCTGTCTTTTTTTCTCATCTTTTTGTTCATCTTTTCAAAGAACCAGTTCCTGGATTTATTGATCTTTGGGATTGTTCTTTTAGTCTCTATAATTTAATTCTGCTCTGATCTTGTTTATGTCCTTCCTTCTACTTACTCTGGGCTTTGATTGTTGTTGTTCCTCCAGTTCTGGTAGATGTAGGGTTAGGTTGTTTATTTGAAATGTTTCCATCTCTTTTACATAGGCTTGTATCACTATGAACTTCCCTCTCAGGACTGCCTTCGCTGTGTCCCATAGGTTTTGGACTGTTGTGTGTTGATTTTCATTTTTTTCCGGAAACTTTTTAATATCTTCCTTGATCTCATTATTAAACAATTCAGTGTTTAATAGCATGATATTCTATCTCCATTAATTTGAATATTTTTAGTTTTTTCCTTGAGGTTGGTTTCTAGTTCTGGCCCTAGTAGTCAGAGAAAATGCTTGATATAATTTCAATTTTTTTTAAATTTGTTGAGGCTTCTTTTTTGTGCCATCACATAGTCTGTATTTGACAATGTTCCATGTGTATCTGAAATGAATGCACATTTTGGCTCTTTGGAATGAAAGGTCTTTATATATCAGTTAAGTCTCTTTGATCTAAAGTTTTGTCAATGCTGAAATATCCTTGCTGATATTTTGTTTGGAAGATCTATCCATTGTTGACTGTGGGGTCATAAAATCCCCTAGTATTCTCATTCCAACCAAGATGGAGGTTTTGGTAGATATACATTTCCTCCTCACACAAGCAAAAGAAGGACAATAACAAATTTAAAACAGAAAATAACCAGAACTTCCAGAAAATCAACCTGTATGGAAGTCCAACAACCAAACAGTTAAAGAAAAATATTCATTCGGACTGGTAAGAGGGGCGAAGATGGGTTGCCATGGAAGACAGGACAAGCTGCAAGGTTGTGGCTAGATGACTGGGTAGGACTACCTGGCCAGATAGTCCTACATTTGTGTGTGGATAAACCAGGAGGAACAACTAGGGAACAAGACGGACAGTGCAACCCAAGGTTACAGCATGGTAAACAAAAGCCTCAAAACCTCTGGTTTTAAAAACCTATGGGTGTTGCCACAGTAGGAGAATCTCCTAGCCTCACAAGAGAGTTCACTGGAGAGACCCACAGAGTCCTAGAATGTACACAAACTTACCCATCCTGGAATCAGCACCACAGGGGCCCAGTTTGACTGTGGGTCAGTCCCCAGAAGTGACCAAAAGCCTTATGAGAGCCATGGAAGTGTCATTATTCTCCTTCTGCCCCTTCCCAATATACAACACAGCAACACAACTATGTAGGTTGTCCTGCGCTGATGAATACCTAAGACTCCGCCCCTTGCAATGTAACAGGTACACCAAAACAAAGAAACATGGTGCAATGGAAGGAACAGATCAAAGCTTGAAATGTAGAACAAAGCAATGAAGAGATAACGAACCTATCAGATGCAGAGTTCAAAACACTGGTAATCAGGATGCTCACAGAAAAGGTTGAGTATGGTTGCAAAATAGAGAAAAAAGTGAAGGCTATGCAAAGTGAAATAAAGGAAAATATACAGGGAACCAACAGTGACAGGAGGGAAACCAGGACTCAAGTCAACTATTTGGAGCAGAAGGAATAAATAAACATTTAACTGGAATAGAATGAAGAAACAAGAATTCAAAAAAATGAGAAGAGGCTTAGGAACCGCTGCAACAACTTTAAGTGTTCCAACATCCAATTTATAAGGAAGCCAGAAGGAGTAGAACAAGAGCAAGAAATTGAAAACTTATTTGAAAATATAATGAAAGAGAATTTCCCCAATCTGGTGAAGGAAGTAGACTTCCAGGAAGTCCAGGAAGCTCAGAGAGTCCCAAAGAAGCTGGACCCAAGGAAGAACACACCAAGGCACATGTAATTACATTACCCAAGATTAAAGCTAAGGAGAGAATCTTAAAAGCAACAAGAGGAAAGGAGAACGTTATCTACAAAGGAGTTCCCAGAAAACTATCAGCTGATTTCTCAAAAGAAACTTTACAGGTAAGAAGGGTCTGGAAAGAAGTATTCCAAGTCATGAAAGCCAAGGACCTACATCCAAAATTACTCTATCCAGCAAAGCTATCATTTAGAATGGAAGGGCAGATAAAGTGCTTCCCACATAAAGTAAAATTAAAGGAGTTCATCATCACCAAGCCCTTATTATATGAAATGTTAAAGGTACTCATCTAAGAAAAAGAAAATGAAAAAAATATGAGCATTAAAAGACAAAAAAAAATGACAACTATCAACTACACAACCTAATTTAAAAAAAACAGAAACAAACTAAGTGAAAAGCTATAACAAGGACAGAATCACAGAAATGGAGATGAAATGGAGGGTTATCAGTGGGGAGAGGGGAAAAGATGTATACTTCCCCTGTATGTTACCTCCTCTTTCTCCCTTGCTGCTCTTGATTCTCTCTTTGTCTTTAAAATGTGGCATTTTAATTATGATGTGTCTTGGTGTAGGCTTCTTTGGGTTCATCTTGATTAGGACCCTCTGTGCTTCCTGAACTTGCATGGATTTTCCCCTCTCCAAGTACAGCAAGTTTTCTGTCATTATTTTTTCAAACAGGTTTTCTATCCCTTGCACCTTTTCTTCTCCTTTTCACATACTCATGATAAAATATTATATTTCATATTTTCCTGTAGCTCTGTTCAACTTTCTTCATTTTTTAGTCGTTTTTCATTTTATTCCTTGATGCGGTGGTTTTTTTCTACCTTGTGTTCCAACTCACTGATTCAGTCCTGTACTTTATTTACCCTTCTTTTAATTTCTTCTACTTTATTCTTCATTTCATGTATTGTATTCTTATTTTCCTCCTTGTTCTTATTCATAGTTTTATGTCTGTTTTCATGCTCATATAGTACCCACTAAGTTCCTTGTAGTTCCCATAAAGTTCCTAATTTTCCTTACTGAGTTTCTTGAACATCCTTATAACCATTATTTGGAACTCTGTGTCTGACAGATTGCTTGCTTCAATTTCATTTAGCTCTCTTTCTGGGGGTTCTGTCCTTTTTTCGATAAGGGGTTGTTTCTTTGTTTACCCACTTGCATGACTCTTTCCATTTGTTTCTAAATATTAAATTGATGTCTTCTGACACCCTGTCCTTGTGGGTTGTCCTTATGTGGTAAAAGACTTGTGGGACTTAGTGGTGAAGTCTCCTTTATCTCCTAATCTGGTAGCTCTTCAGATGCCCTTTATGCTGTTTATGTGGGTTCCCTTGTTATAATTAGATTTTGGTTGTTTTTGGCTCATTCTTTAATGGGTTCTTTATTCTGGTTGGCTAACTGAGGGTCATACCACCCACCACATCTTGTATTCTATTGGACAGGTGCCTACAGAACAGAACAAAAGAACCCAGGAGCAAAATCCAAACCTAAAAAAAAAAAAACAACTAAACCACACTATCAACAAAAAATGAACAAATATTAATAAAGTTGGAAAGAGATTAAGACTCTTATAAGAAAGAAAAATTAATATTCAGTGACTAATGGAAAGATGATAATTTTGAGAGGGTAGAGAAAGAATAAATAATAGTATAAGGAATAGAAAAAATACAAAAAATGAAATAAAATAAAATTTGCAATTTAAATTAAAAAAGAGAGGTTAGAAGGTCAAACAGAGTAAGAAATGAGACGAGTATGATATGAGCTTAAAAAACTAAGAAATATTGAAAAATTTAGAACAAAATTGAATAAAGACAACCACAGCAACAATATCAACAACAAATGAGCAAAGATTAATAAAGGTGGAAAGAGAATAAGAAAGAAAAAAGAAAGAAGAAAGATTATGAGATGACTAAAGGAAAGAAAATTGATTTTGAGAAGATAGAGAAGAAATAATAAGACTGTAGAATAAAGACCAGGCAAAGAGAAAATAAATAAATTAAAAGAAAAGAAAAGAAATGGCAGGTGGAAGGCAAAATGGAATAGGGCAGAGGAACAGTAAAATTTGAGGTTTGAAATAGAAAAATAATGGAGTTCCAGCCAAGATGGAAGAGTAGGAAGAAACACTTCGCTTCCTCGCACAACCAAAGGAAGAATAGCAACCTATCTAAAAACAATAA
This sequence comes from Desmodus rotundus, assembly GCF_022682495.2. Lineage (NCBI taxonomy): Eukaryota > Metazoa > Chordata > Mammalia > Chiroptera > Phyllostomidae > Desmodus > Desmodus rotundus. The sequence goes on along the minus strand of NC_071400.1, from coordinate 33,839,705 downwards.
ACAATCAGAAGTGCCAGAAAGTCAATCTGCGTGGAACTCCAACAGCCAAGAAGTTAAAGAAACATTCACCCAGACTCATACAAGGGGCAGAGATGGGGGATGGGCAGGTGCGTGGAGAGGACACGTGACAAGGTGGCAGACCATGTGGGCAAGGTGACCTAGCTGAACAGGAAACTAAATATTCAAAACTATCTGTAAAATACTGCAGGAGTTGTGACAGTGGGAGAAACTTTGTCTCACGAGGGAGTTCATTGGAAAGTGGGGCTAGACCGGAACAAGGGAGCAGCATTGTTCCCTCTCTGGCCCCTCCCCCACAGACATCACCATAATGCAGCAAAGAGAGTTGCCTTGCCCTGGTGAATACCTAAGCCTCTGCCCTCTTACAACATAACATGTGCACTGAGACAATGAAATATGGCCCAAATGAAAGAACAGAAAAAGACTCCAGAATAAGACCTAAGTGATGTGACGATAGTCAACCTATTTAATGCAGAGTTCAAAATACTGGTAATCAGGATGCCTACAGAACTAATTGAGTTTGGTTGCAAAACGAAGGAAGAAATGAAATCTACCCAAAGTGAAATAAAGCAAAATATACAGAGTACCAACAATGAAGGGAAGGAAATCGGGACAGAAATCAACAAATTGGAACAAAAGGAAGAAATAAACACCCAACCGGAACAGAATGAAGAAACAAGAATCCAAAAATTGAGAGGCTTAGGAACCTATCGGACAACTTTAAGTGCTCTGACATCTGCATCATAGGGGTGCCAGAGAAGAACAACAGCAAGAAATTGAAAACTTATTTGAACAAATAATGAAGGAAAACTTCCCCAATCTGGAGAAAGAAATAGACTTCCAGGAAGTCCAGGAGGTCCAGAGAGTCCCAAAGAAATTGGACCCAAGGAGAAACTCATGAAGGCACATCATAATTAAGTTACACAAGATTAAAGAAAAGGAGAGAATCTTAAAAGCAGCAAGAGGAAAGGAGAGAGTTATCTACATAGAAGTTCCCCTAAGACTATCAGCTGATTTCTCAAAAGAAACCTTGCAGACAAGAAGGGGCTGGAAAGAAGTGTTCAAAGTCATGAAAGGCAAGGACCTACATCCAAGATGACTCTATCTAGCAAAGCTATCATTTAGAATGGAAGGGCAGATAGAGCACTTCCCAGATAAGGGGAGTTAAAGGCGTTCATCACCACTAAAGCTTTATTATATGAAGTGTTAAAGGGACTTATCTAAGAAAACAAAGATCAAAAATATGAGCAATAAAATGACAAAAAACTCACAACTATCAACAAATGAACCTAAAAAACAAAAACTAAAACTAAGCAAACAAGCAGAACAGGAACAGAATCAGAGAAATGGAGATCACGTGGAGGGTTATCAGTGGGGAGTAGAAGGGGGAGAAAGCGGGGAAAGGTATAGGGAATAAGAAGCATAATTGGTAGGCATAAAATAGATGGAGGCAGGTTAAGAATAATATAGGAAACAGAGAAGTCAAAGAACTTATGTGTACAACCCATGGACATGAACTAAGGGGGGTGGGGAATGCTGGAGTGCTGGGGTGTGCTGGGTGGAGGAGGGATAAAGGGGAGAAAAAACTGGGAAAACTCTAGGAGCATAATCAATAAAATATACTTAAAAAAGAAATGCAAAAATAGTGAACATCTAGAATAAAATTGAAGAAATGTAACAACCACCACCATATCAACAACAAATGAGCAAAGATTAATAAAGGTGGAAAGAGATTAAGGATATTATAAGAAATGGAAAGAGAATATGAGATGACTAATGGCCCAAAAAATGGCTTTGAGAGAATGGAAGGAGGACAAATATTAAGAGTGTGGAATATAAACAGGGGATAGAAAGGGAAAAATAAAATTTAAACAAAAATAAGAAGAGGAGGGAAGAAGGCAAAATGGAATAAGAGAAAGGGGGAATAAAATATGAGATCTGAAATAAAACTAAAATAAAAATAGTGAAATCATAGGAACAAACTTGAAGAAAAAAATGTTAACAAGGTATGGAGAAAAAAACAATGCAAATAATGAAGAAGAGCAAGGTGAAATTCATCCAGTAGAGACTTATGTTTGCCAGTGTCTTCCCTTTCTGGATCTGCCCCTAGTAAAGTCAGCCTGTTTGAAGCTGCAAGCAATCCAGTCTCTGGTTGTCTCAGGCCTGACTTGTCTTCCCTGTTTTGCCCTGCCAGCTTTTCATCAGCGAGGTGCCCAGGTGTGGTTCATTTAATGTCCGAGAGCACTCCCAGTACCACCTCCACCTGCCTCCAGAGGAGGCCTCTGGTATGATCGGGAGGGTGGAATCCCTAGGTCACCCAAAGAAGCACTGTTCAGTCTTCAGGAAAGTTGGTGGGAGTGTTTCCCTGACCCCTGCCACAAGTCTTTGTCTGCACAGATTATTTCCAATAATGTATAGTTTCTGATGAATTAGTTGTCTGTTTTCTGTAAGGGACCAATCTGTGTAAAATGATCAGCTCTTTTTTGCTTTGTGTTGATGGCAGATCTGTATAAGGGCCAAGGCTGGGAAGGGCCATGAACACCCCTTGATGCACCTTTCTCTAATCTCTCTGCTCTGTTGGTTTCAGTGAATCAGGGCCCAGGGAACCAGCATAGCTCACAGTGTCTGAAAGAATTTTAGAAAGGGCCCTTCTAGAGCTTTTCCTTCTTTGCCTTGTGGATATGCACTGAGCAAAGGGTTCCTGAGCCTGGCCTCACTGATCTGCAGAGCCTGCAATCCCACGGACGGGGGCTGGATACACCTGCTGTGAGGGGACCTACTTAGCTGCAATGAATCCCAGGTGCTCATCTCCTGGCCAACCAATCCCCAGCATGCCATTCTCACAGGAGACTCAGACCCAAACTGTCTGCTCTGTACAGCCCCCTGCTCATCAGTGCATTGGGTCAGGTCACACAATCCCTTAACCTGCTACTTTCTGTTGTTCCTGTGCAGCTGGACTCAGAGAGATCAAACTGCACTTTCACTCTGGTTTCTTGGTTGACAGAGCAAATTCTCAAATGAAATATGTTAATCTTACTGTGATTTTATAGATTATTTATCCTGTGGAAAAGTTTAAGGAAATATTTTTTAGATTGGTGATAATTTGTATACATCAACAGTAACTTTACAGTTCTTGGTCAAAATAATAATTTCTTCAGTGGCATAATTGAACAGTGTATAGCTAATACTGTAATGATTAGGGATGTTAATTTGTTGGGCCAAACCTAACTGTATGCTAGTGTGTGTCATAGTATAAAATATAAAGCAAGATCTTGCTCACAAAGGTATTATAGTCTTTGTTTCTTCCAACTGTAATATTATATATCAATGAATTCTGTGTCTATAATTTGTGTGATCAGTAATAAAGGTATTAATATGGTTGATTTTCAACTAGTTTTAGAGTGATTGAACTCTTTCATAGAATATCACCTTAATCCTGACCTAAAATCTGAATATTTAAGACCTCAAAATAGCAAAAAGCTTGTGTATTAATATGTAATTATTATATTGAATATTCTTTCCATTTTCACCACAATTTTCTCTTGAGTATCTAGGCATAAAATGATAATCTCTTTATTTGCAATGTGAAAGAGTGGCCATTACAATTATTTCTTAAGTGGTTTTTCTAAAATACAATTCATCCAAAAGACAACCATGCACAGAATTGTGGAAGGCAAAGTGATGTCTGAGCTCAACAACACCGAAGTTCTGAAATGTTAAAGGCAGCAACAGTGGGCCACCCCTTGCGTGAGCAGAAGGCAAATAAAAAATTCAGCGAATACAATAAAATACAACAAAAACAGATTACACCATCTATTACCTTAAATAAGCATTTTATTGAATTATGACTCTGATTATTTTATCATGGAATAAAAGTCCTTAAGAAAATGATTTCACAAAAACAAGAAAAAAAACAAAAAATAATAACAGAAAAGAAGAAAGTTATTTCAGGATTATTATGGCTCAGACACATGGCCAAGAAAATTTTGTATGTTATAGAAGACAACTACTAAAATATGAGTGGCAAAGAGTTCCCTTGAACTTCAAACTAATATTTATTGGATGCCAGAAACTCTTTTCAGTGTTTGTTACCTTACAAACACTCTGTAAGAAGCCCTGAGTGGCATTTTAGTTAATGTGTAAATGGATTCCTTGTCCAATATTTTTATTGATATTCAGTGAGTTGGACATAAACAAGAAACTGACCATTAATTTTTATTATGCAAATAGTTCACTAAGGTGACTATTTTCCTACCTGCATATTTCTCATTTTAATACTGACATCTTCCCTGAAAGAAAGTACACTGTCCATTAGATTCACTGTTCAGAGGATTTAATACTCCAGAGGGCCCTGTTAAACTCAGCTTTATGTTGGCATAAGTATCTGCAATTGTGTCAGTAATTTACATTTAGGGAGAACATAAGACCTATCTTTCTTTTTTTCTTCTGCCCTTGAATGAATAAAGCTGCTTAGTCACTGTAGAAAATTAAATGAACCTAGTATTTTTTGTCATTTTTAGTCATATTTTACTCTAAGGACTCAATTTGAAACTAAAATTGTGGAATATTGCATAAATTTTATTATATTTTATGGACATTGTTTTTTGGTGCAAAGAATGCTTCTGTCTCAAGAAAATGTAATTTTCTATAAATTTTAAGATGTAAGAATATATAATATGTGAATTTTAAAAATGATGGGTGGAAAAGGAAAATCATCAGGAGCCATAAATGAAATGAAGAGGAAAAAGAATTCAAGAGACTACTAGCCATTTATTACCTTCGGCCAATTAGTGAAGTTGTAGATCTGGGGTAAACCTAAGGAATCATTTGGATTTTTCTTTCTCATGTTGGCGGAACTGTCCCATGACAAGGAAAATGACAGAAATTTTTACCCAGCTGTGCAGACAGGAGAGATACTGAAAAGGGTATCTTGTGACCCTTTGTAAGTGCACACCACCCTTTCGACAGGATTACTTCAGTAAAGTAAGTGTTCACAACTAGTTAGAATTGCATGATGTCATCTTTAGTATAAAAAGTTCTAAAGGGGCGGTAAGTTGCATTTGTAGGGGGAAATGGTTTGTTGGATTTCGGTTAAACACAAATGAGTAATTGCATGTGTTTATCTATTTTTCCATCTGAAACCCTCCTATCATGAAACTGAGGGTATAAATTGACAAGGACAAAGTGAATAAGAAGGGCACAAGAGTGGACAAGAGATTGCTAAACATGTTATTGAAAATAGGAAGTAACTGACTGATAAACATCTTTGCAGGATGGAGAAAGCCTCAATCTAAAATGCCTTCAGATGGAAATAATAAATTTAAGTGGACTAATCCTCTCCACAGAACATCTAAAAGCCTCAGAATTTAAAACTATGAAGTATTTTTGAAAGTGGGGGAAAGGCAGTGTGGAATGAGAGATAAGAAGGCAATGGCAGAATCCAGGGGGGTTAGTGAAACATTATTACATGCAGTTATTAGATACCCTATGATTTGTGTCCCATACACAAATGTGACAAGTCTTTCTACACACAAACAGAAGATTATGCTGTAAAGAGATTGGAAAGGATAAAACTGTGAGGCTTGACATATAATTAATAGTACTTTCAGGAAAAAAAAACAGAGAAAAGACAGTAGATGCAATTATATCTTTTAAAAAGGAAAATGATTTAGTAAATAAGAAGGGGTTTTTTAAAAGTTTTTTAAATATTTTATTTATTTATTTTTAGACAGAGGGAGAGAAACATCAATGTGTGGTTGCCTCTGGTGCACCCCACACAGATGAATCTGGCCTGCAACCCAGGCATGCGCCCTGACTGGGAATTGAACAAGCAACCTTTTTGTCCACAGGCTGGTGCTGAATCCACTGAGCCACACCAGCCCGGGTTAAATGAGGAGGGTTTAAAGCAATTTCTTGTACGATACAATAAGCAAAACAAAATGTTAGGTTTTATTATTGCTGTTGTTTTTAAATTTTGTAGCTCATGATATTATTCATCCATAACTAGCTGCCACTCAGACCATAATAAGGGCATATTTCCTAGCCATTTTAGTCAGAATTACTAAATAGCCAGAGTAGAGGGAAAAGCAAAAATAATTAGTTTCCAATAAATTTGTCTTTGTGAACAAGTAGTTTTAAAGCATGTAAATGTTTACATACCACATGCATATTTACACATAGTAAATGTACATGTGTTAAATAATATATATTAAATACATGTATAAATAAAAATTTGTTATTTAAAAGTGTAACAATGCAAGTTGAGTTTTCTTGTAGCAAGTTTGTATGACTTGTTTTTGCAAATGAAATACGCATTAGATTAAAGCTCTGGAAATTAAGCTCCTATAATGAGATTTACTTTGACCTTGCTACCATATAATTCATAGAAAAATTTTCTGAAGTGTTAAAGAGTTGAATTCCTATTAGTTATGTCATCCCAAATGAACAAGCTGACAAGGCAGAATATTTTTTAATAGTTAGTGAACAATTTATTAACCTAATTTGAATATATGTTATTTTGAATCCAGAATTTTAAGCAATGAAAAAAATAGATTTGTAAAGGGAAAAATTACCCATTGCAGGCAAGATGTGAAGGGGACAAAAGTTTTGCCACCCTGAAGCTGCATTTTGGAATAAGACTCAGAATCTTGGACCCTTCTCCCTTTCCTGCCCAGGAGATTCAGATGGAAAAACCTGCTTCAGGAAGGGAAACTCAGCATAATCACCTTGGCATTGTTATGGGAAAAACTCCCAGAAATTTGGTTCTTCTCGCCAATGCAGTAAAGAATTATAGATCAGTGAGTCTATTGGTGTGCAAGCTGGGTTTATTGGTGATCTGTTCTTGTGGAAGAGAGCAGGCCTAGTTAAGGTGGGAGTGAGAGTGAAAGGTATAATTTCAGGGCAAAGCAGGGCCAAAGGCCAGGGTGGCAAGTGAGTGAGTGGCCAGAGGCCAAGTGGCTGGAGGCCAGGTGGCCAGAGGCCAGGGAGCCAGAGAGGCAAGAAAGCCAAGAACGCCAAGAGTCCTTTGTTCTGAGGATTTACAGAGTTGGCAGGATGGGGGGTGAAGATGTTAACATATTGATTGACTGGTAACAGTGCTGCCAGATTTCGGTGGGGGATGGTATGAATATACAAAGATGTTAATGGGCTGGTTCCTTTGGGCACTATGGGCCCTTTCCAGCCTTTCAGGCCTTGGGCTGAAAGCACAGTTTCAAAGGCTTTTTTTTCCCAGATAGTGGAGACATACATAGAATTTCAAGGATCGCCCTCCTCCCATGTTAACATGGTATTTCCTGTGATGTTGTAACACCTGACAATATTATTGGACCAGGCTCAGGACTGCTGAGTCAGAGGGCAAAGATATGTCTGCCTCCTCCTCCTTGTCTTGGTTTGCTACCTATCCTACCTAGCAGCATTAGACAGGAAGACTCCAAGCAGTAGCCTGTTTACCAGATTCCCGCATGTCTTTTCGTTGTCTGGGTTGTCTAGAAAAAAATTTACCTGTCATGTGTGTTCTGCTCTTCCTCAATTACCTGTAAATCGTCCATTTTTATTTTTAAAACATAAAACTCTATTTCCCACTTTCCTTCTTTTATTTAAAAGGCATTTATATCAAATTTTGCCACATCTTTGAAATGTTCACGCTTATGTGAATTCACCATGCACACTTGAAATTTGATTTTCTATTAATCTGTCTGTCTCCCTTTAAATTGTGATTCTTAGCCTAGCTAAAAGAACTTAGAAGGTAGGAGAGAAGTATTATTTTTTTAGCTTACAGAGTATTCATGTACAAGTGACATAATTCAACAGAATTTCAGGCGTACATGGCATGAGAATGAACCACCCCAACCAATATATCAGCTCAGTTAAAATGATAAACTTTGTGTTTTTGCTATGTGAAGCTGTTACTACTAAGTTTACTATAAATTTTTTTCATTTTTTAAAATTATACTAATAATAAATATATTTTTACCTTCTCATCATGTTCCTATTTGGGGCATCACTGGTACTTCTAAGATGTTTATGTTATGGAGAGGCTTCTGGCCAAGATGTATGCATAGGTAGACACACTTTGCCTCCTCACACAACCAAAAGAAGGACAACAACAATTTAAAAGATGTTTATGTTATGTTTTATAAGACAGACCAGAGGAGACTCAGAAACATGACCTTGCTTGTCTCATTAAATTAATACCCTGCTCTGGCTTCCGGCCAAGACAGAGGAGTGGGTGGACACGCTGTGACTCCTCACACAACCAAAGGAAGGACAGCAACACTTTGGGAACAAAAAACAACCAGAACTGACAGAAAATAGAACTGCATGGAAGTCCAACAACCAAGGAGATAAAGAAGAGACATTGATCCAGACAGGTAGGAGAGGCAGAGACGGGCAGCTGGGGTGGAGAGGACTTGAGGCAAGTTGGCTGGCAGACCCAGCAAGGTGGAGGACTGTGGAATGGGGCAGGCAGTGCAGCAGCTAGCAGTCCCCGCGGCCCCACATTCACACGTAGATAAACCGGGAGGAACGGTGGGGGAGCGAGGCAGACAGCGCAACCCAGGGATCCAGCTTGGGGGAAATAAAGCCTCAAACCTCTGATTAAAAACACCTGTGGGGGTTGAGGTGGCAACAGGGGAAATTCCCAGCCTCACAGGAGAGTTCATTGGAGAGACCCACAGGGGCCTGGAGCATGCACAAGCCCATCTACCCACTCAGGAGTCAGCACCGGAGGGGCCCAGTTTGACTGTGGGTGGTGGAGGGAGTGCCTGGGACCCGGCAGAGAGTGGAGCAGGCGCCATTGCTCCCTCTCAGCCACTCCCCCACATACAGTGTCACAGCGCAGCGACCAGCATTACCCAGACCCGGTGAACACCTAAGGCTCCACACCTTTATGTAACAGGCTCACCAAGACAAAAAAAAAATGGCCCAAATGAAAGAACAGATCAAAGCTCTATAAATAATGCAACTAAGCACTGAAGAGATAGCCATCCTATCAGATGCACAGTTCAAAACCCTGGTAATCAGGATGCTCACAGAACTGGTTGAATTTGGTCGCAAATTAGATGAAAAAATTAAGGCTATGCTAAGAGAAACAAAGGAAAACGTACAGGGAACCAATAGTGATGGGAAGGAAACTGGGACTCAAATCAACAGTGTGGACCAGAAGGAAGAAGAAACATCCAACCAGAAAAGAATGAAGAAACAAGAATTTGGAAAAATGAGGAGAGGCTTAGGAACCTCCAGGACATCTTGAAACGTTCCAACATCCGAATTATAGGGGTAACAGAAGGAGAAGAGGAAGAACAAAAAATTGAAAACTTATTTGAACAAATAATGAATAACTTCTGTAATCTGGCAAAGGAAATAGACTTCCAGGAAGTCCAGGAAGTTCAGAGAGTCCCAAAGAAGCTGGACCCAAGGAGGAACACACCAAGGCACATCAAAATTACATTACCCAAGATTACACAGAAGGAGAGAATCTTAAAAGCAGCAAGAGAAAAGGACACAGATACCTACAAAGGAGTTCCCATAACACTGTCAGATGATTTCTCAAAAAAGACCTTAAAGGCAAGAAGGGGCTGGCAAGAAGTATTCCAAGTCAAAGGCAAGGACCTACATCCAAGATTACTCTATCCAGCAAAGCTTTCATGTAGAATGGAAGGGCAGATAAAGTGCTTCTCAGAGAAGGTCAAGTTAAAGGAGTTCATCATCACCAAGCCCTTATTATGTGAAATGTTAAAGGGATTTATCTAAGAAAAGGAAGATCGACTCTGCCCCCACCAGGAACTCGCCAGACTGTAGCCACGCCCCCGTCTCCACACATCTCCCTTCGCGCTTCACGCAGAGTGGATGGAAGTTTTGAATATAGGCAAAGATGGCGGCGAGATAGGTGGGAGCAGAGTGCACTTCCCCTCAACACCAGTGAAACACCTAGCTGATCTGAGGAGCAGAGCCAACAGCAAACAGTATTCCAGCATATATGAAGATCAGAGACCAAAGATAGAGGACATTGAAAGATCTGACGGTAAGAAGAGTGCTTAAGGACAATAAGGTCCCCGGACCCGGGACCCGCGTGGGGACAAGGGCGCCAGAAGCCCCATCCCAGGCGCAGGGGCTGCTGCAGGAGTCTTGGGAGAGGGCAAGGCTGAGCTGTGAGCAGCCAGGTGCTTGTTTGGACCAGGGGGGCTTGAATAGGAAGAATTTCTCAAAAAGAAAAAGAAAATAGAGGCACTCAGGGGCTAGTTAGAGAACTCTCGGCAGCAGCCTCGGCCCCTGGCGCCCCTCCCCGCTCCGCCCCTGGACTATGAATGTGGGATAAGCAGCCCCCGCGCTCACCTGAAGCCTGGTTGCGCGCACGCAGATTAGCGAACTGGGGGCCCACACATGAAACCCCGGCGGGGCGCCCACGCCTGAAATCTCAGGTGGGAGAGCATCTGGAGCAGAGGCTAGCTGCTCCACCCACAGGCCCAAAACAGCGGACCCGAGTGCCGCGTGACTCAGTACCAAAACGCCCGCCTGCCCGAGAGACCCAAGCCCAAAGCGGCTGGATCGGCCGGCTGCGCTCGACCCAAGTACAAAGCCGCTGGATCCGAGGGCTGCACGGGACCCAAGCACAAAGCGGCTGGAATGGCTGGGCTGGATTGCCTGATCAACAGCCCTGCTGCCTGCCAGGGACCACACCTACAACGCCTACCTAACACCTGCGCACTAAGCCCTGCAGGGCCTACTAGCTCTCTAGGACAAAGGCAGAACACCCAGCAGAGGGCAGCTGCAGGGATAGGGGAGACTGCATTCCCCGGAAAGACTCAACCCAGTAGGGGGCTGAAATACACCATAGCAGCACCCAGAGCCCCTAGCATCTAAGACAGCAAAGACCAAGAAGGTAGAGTGTGAATTGCACCTAATTGGTGCAACTCAAGGACAGCACAACTGGTGAACTAAAGGCCTACTGGGGAGCAGAAGGACCATGAGGAACTGGACTGCAGGCTAAACAACAGCGAAGAGTGTGGCCCAGGAAGGGAGAAAAGTGAAACCAATCCTTCCAACCACCCGCTCCCGTTCCACAGACAGGACGACCAGGAGAACTAACCTGACGGGTTTAAAGCCAGCAGAAGATTTTTTTTCTTTAATTCTTTTTTTTTCCCTTTCCTCCTTTCCCCCTGAATTCCTTCTTCCTTTCTTTTTTTTTCATTCCTTCTTCCTCCCATCCTTTACCTTTTTCATGCCTTCTTCCTGCCTTCTTGTATTTATTCCTATGTTTTAATTTTTGTTTAAATTCCTTCTTATCTTGCCTCCGATCTTTCTTTATTCCCTCTTCCTTCCTTCCTTTCCTTTTCTATTTCCTTTTTCCCTCCTTCCCATTTTTTTTCTTTCTTCCCCCCTTTCTCTTTTTCCCACAGGTGAGACAACAAAACCGGAAGTGCTGAAAAGACCAGAGTTACACCGTGCTACAACCATAAATGTCAGCTCAAGACCAGTGAGCACAGGAGATTAAGGAGACAGCCCCACTAAATCCCATTGGCATTCTACCATAGAAGTTCATACCATAAACACAGGGAGTCAGAATAGATCAATTTAAGAAGCAGAGGCTAACAAGAAGAGTCTCACAAACAATGGGAAGACCAAGAAACAATTCCCAAATGAAAGGAAAGGAGGAAGTCTCAGAGAGAATGCTAACTGAAAAAGAGGCAAGTCAACTATCAGATACTGAGTTCAAAGCAATGGTCATCAGGAAGCTCACTGAGCTCTCTGAGCTCAAAGAGAACTACCAGAAACTACAAGGAAACTACAATGAACTCACTGCAAACTATATCAACATGAAAAAGGAAATAGAAAATATCAACAAGAGCCAAGAGGAAATGAAGAATACAATTTCTGAATTGAAGAACACAGTAGAAGGAATTAAAAGCAGACTTGATGAAGCAGAGGATCGGATCAGCAAGCTGGAGGATAAAGTAGAAAAAAACACCCAGAAGGAGCAAGAAAAGGAAAAGAGGCTCAGAAAGAATGAAGAGGCAATAAGGGAAATGCAGGACAACATGAAACGTAACAATATCCGTATAATAGGAATACCAGAAGGAGAAGGAGAAGAGCAAGGGATAGAAAACCTGTTTGAAAAAGTAATGATGGAAAATTTCCCTAATCTGAGGAGAGAAAAAGTCACCCAAATCCAGGAACACAGAGAGTCCGAAGCAAGAGGAACCCAAAGAGGCCCACTGCAAGACACATCATCATTAAAATGGCAAAATTCCGAGACAAAGAGAGGATCTTAAAGGCAGCAAGGGAGAAAAAGGAAGTAACATACAAGGGAGCCCCAATAAGGTTAGCAAGTAACTTCTCAATGGAAACGCTCCAAGCCAGAAGAGAATGGCAAAAAATATTCCAAGTAATGAGAACCAGAGGCCTGCAACCAAGGCTACTTTACCCAGCAAGGCTCTCAATCAAGATAGAAGGACAAATAAAGAGTTTCCCAGACAAAAGAAGTCTAAAAGAATACAGCTCCACCAAACCAGCACTGCAAGAGATGCTAAAGGGACTGCTTTAAGGAAAGGAAGGAAAAGAGAAAGACAGAGTAACACAGGTAGGAATAAAGGCAATGAATAACTACCTATCGATAATAACCTTAAACGTAAATGGATTAAATGCTCCAATCAAAAGACATAGAATAGCTGAATAGATAAGAAAACAGGACCCACACATATGCTGCCTACAAGACACCCATCTCAGGACAAAAGACTTACACAAACTGAAAGTGAAGGGCTGGAAACAAATTTTCCAAGCAAACAGACAGGAAAAAAAAGCAGGGGTAGCAATACTCATATCAGACAAAATAGACTTGCAAAGAACGGCCATAAAGAGAGACCGAGACGGTCACTTCATAATACTCAAAGGAAGAATCCACCAAGAAGACATAAACATTGTAAATATATATGCACCCAACATAGGAGCACCCAAATACATAAAGAAAATCTTGGAGGACTTCAAGAAAGATATTGATAGCAACAGAATTATAGTAGGGGACTTTAACACCCCACTATCAAAAATGGACAGGTCTTCCAAACAAAATATCAACAAGGATATTGTGTCACTTAACAATACCCTGGATGAAATGGACTTAACTGATATATATAGAGCTTTTCATCCCAAAGAAGCAAAATACACATCCCTTTCAAGTGTACATGGAACTTTTTCAAAGATAGACCACATGACAGGAAACAAAGCAAGCCTCAAGAAATTCAAGAAAATTGAAATGGTATCAAACATTTTCTCTGACCACAAGGGACCAAAACTAGAAACCAACCCCAAAGGACAAAACCCAAAACACTCAAAATCATGGAGACTGAATAGCATGCTAGTAAACAATGAATGGGTCAAGAACGAGATTAGGGAAGAAATCAAAAGCTTTCTGGAAACAAATGAAAATGAACTCACAACAACCCAAAACCTATGGGACACAGCAAAGGCAGTCCTGAGAGGGAAGTTCATAGCAATGCAGGCCTACCTTAAAAATATAGAAACATTTCAAACAAACAACCTAACCCGACGCCTACAAGAACTGGAGTAACAACAACAAAGACATCCCAGAGCAAGCAGAAGGAAGGAAATAACAAAGATCAGAGCAGAGTTAAATGACATAGAGACTAAAAGCACAATTCTAAGGATCAATGAATCCAGGAGCTGGTTCTTTGAAAGGATAAACAAAATCGACAATCCTTTAAGTAGGCTCATCAAGAGAAAAAGAGAGAGGATCCAAATAAACAGAATTAGAAATGAAAGAGGAGAGATTACAACTGATACCACAGAAATACAAAGGATTGTAAGAAATTACTACGAAGAACTGTATGCTAAGAAATTTGAAAACCTAGATGAAATGGACACATTTCTAGAAAAATATAATCTTCCAAAACTGAATGCAGAAGAAGCAGAAAACCTGAACAGACCGATAACAGCAGACGAAATTGAAGCAGTCATCAAGAAACTCCCAACACACAAAATCCCTGGACCAGATGGTTTCACAAGAGAATTCTACAAAGCATTTAAGGAAGAGCTAACCCCTATCTTTCACAGACTATTCGAAAAAATCCAAACTGATGGAATACTCCCAAACTCTTTTTATGAAGCCAGCATCATCCTAATCCGAAAACCAGATAAAGACACAATGAAGAAAGAAAACTTCAGGCCAATATCTCTGATGAACATAGACGCTAAACTTCTCAACAAAATATTGGCAAACCGCATCCAGCAATACATTAAAAAGATCATCCACCATGACCAAGTGGTATTCATCCCAGGGATGCAAGGATGGTACAATATTCGCAAATCAATAAACATAATACATCACATCAACAACAGCAAAGACAAAAATCACATGATCATATCAATAGATGCAGAAAAAGCATTTGATAAGGTACAGCACCCATTTCTGATAAAAACACTCAGCAAAGTGGGAATAGAGGGAGCATTCCTCAACATGATAAAGGCCATATATGAGAGCCCTACAGCCAACATCACACTCAATGGACAAAAACTTAGAGCTTTCCCACTAAGATCAGGAACAAGACAAGGATGCCCTCTCTCACCACTCCTATTCAACATAGTATTGGAAGTCCTAGCCACAGCAATCAGACAAGAAAAAGCAACAAAAGTCATCCAAATTGGAAAGGAGGAAATGAAACTGTCACTGTTTGCAGATGACATGATAGTGTACATGGAAAATCCTATAGACTCCACCAAATAACTACTCGGCCTAATAAATGAATTTGGCAAAACAGCTGGATACAAAGTCAATACTCAGAAATCAAAGGCATTCCTGTACACCAACAACGAAACTGCAGAAACAGAAATCAGGAAAAAAATCCCATTTGATATAGCAAGCAGAAAAATAAAGTACCTAGGAATAAACCTAACCAAGGAGGTAAAAGACCTGTACTCAGAAAACTACACAACACTGAAGAAAGAAATGAAGGAAGACACAAACAAATGGAAGCATGTACCATGCTCATGGAGTGGAAGAATTAACATCATCAAAATGGCCATACTACCCAAAGCAATTTATAGATTCAATGCAATCCCCATTAGAGTACCCATGACATATTTCACAGATATAGAACGAACATTTCAGAAATTTATATGGAACCATAAACGACCCCGAATAGCTGCAGCAATTTTGAGAAAGAAGAACAAAGCAGGAGGGATCACAATACCTGATATCAAACTGTATTGCAAGGCCACTGTCATCAAAACAGCCTCGTACTGGCATAAAAACAGGCACATAGACCAATGGAACAGAACAGAGAGCCCAGAAATAAACTCAAGTCTTTACGGTCAATTAGTATTTGACAAAGGAGGCAGGAGCATAAATGGAGCAAAACAGCCTCTTCAACAGATGGTGTTGGGAGATCTGGACAACTACGTGCAAAAAAATGAAACTTGATCACCAACTTACGCCATACACAAAAATAAACTCAAGATGGATGAAAGACTTAAATATAAGTTTTAACACCAAAAAAGTCCTAGAGGAAAACATTGGCAGGAAAATCTCAGACATTCCACGCAGCAACATCCTCACAGACACATCCCCTAAAGCAAGGGACATAAAGGAAAGAATAAACAAATGGGACCTCATCAAAATAAAAAGCTTCTGCAAGGCTAAAGAAAATAGCACCAAATTACAAAGAAAACCAACAGTATGGGAAAACATATTTGCCAATGATACCTCAGACAAGGGCCTGATCTCCAAAATATATAAAGAACTCACACGACTCCACTCCAGGAAGACAAACAACCCAATTAAAAATGGGCAAAGGACTTGAACAGACACTTCTCCAAGGAAGACTTACAGAGGGCCCAGAAACATATGAAAAGATGCTCAGCGTCACTAGCCATCAGAGAGATGCAAATTCAAACCACAATGAGGTACCATCTCACACCAGTCAGAGTGGCCAACATAAACAAATCCACAAACAAATGTTGGAGAGGATGCGGAGAAAAGGGAACCCTAGTGCACTGTTGGTGGGAATGCAGACTGGTGAGGCCACTGTGGAAAACAGTATGGAATTTCCTCAGAAAACTAAAAATGGAACTGCCCTTTGACCCAGCAATTCCGCTCCTGGGATTATACCCTAAGAACCCTGAAACACCAATCCAAAAGAACCTGTGCACCCCAATGTTCATAGCAGCACAATTTACAATAGCCAAGTACTGGAAGCAACCTAAGTGCCCATCAGCAAATGAGTGGATCCAAAAACTATGGTATATTTAGACAATGGAATTCTACGCAGCAGAGAGAAAGAAGGAGCTTATACCCTTTGCAACAGCGTGGATGGAACTGGAGAGCATTATGCTAAGTGAAATAAGCCAGGCGGTGAGGGACAAATATTATATGATCTCACCTTTTACTGGAACATAATCAACAAAAGAAAGAAGCAAACAAAATACAACCAGAGACATTGAGGTTGGGAACAGTCTAGCAGTGGCCAGGGTGGAGTGGGGTGGGGACAGTGGGAAGAGGGGATTGCAGGAACTATTATAAAGGACACTTAGACAAAATCGGGGGGGATGGTGGGGCTGGGGGAGGGAGGTGGGTTCAACTGTGGTGGGGGGGAGGGAAGGGGAGAAAAGGCATACAACTGTAATTGAATAAAAATAAAAATTTAATAAAAGAAGAAAAGAAAAGGAAGATCAAAAAATATGAACAGTAAAAATGAAAGCAAACTCACAGCTGTTAACAACCACGCCTAAAACAAAAACAAAAGCAAACTAGGCAAACATGCAGAACAGGAACAGAATCAGAGAAATGGAGATCACCTGAAGGGTTATCAACAGGGGAGTTGGAGGGGGAGAGAAGGGGGAAAGGTACAGAGAATAAGTATAATAAGTGGTAGGTAGAAAATAGACAGGGGGAGGTTAAGAATAGTATAGAAAATGTAGAAGACAAAGAACTTATATGTATGACCCATGGAAATGAACTGTAGGGGGGGAATGTTGGAGGAAGGGGGTGGGCAGGATGGAGTGGAGTGAAGGGGGGGAATGAGATAACTGTAATAGCATAATAAATAAAAAAATTAATACCCTACTCTAATCAATGTAAGACAGGATAGTAAGCAGCTAGGAAATTCCTGGTCAAGTGGAATGGAGAATCTGAGGCAAGAAAATCAAACAAGAACAAATTGTTTGAGCAACTTACAGCCATCTGGTAAATCACAGGACCTTGTCTCCCCTAACCAAGGACAGTAGAGAAAAAATGGTTTGTACCTCTCCTCCCTAACCATAAAATGCCTAGCTTCTCAGGCCACAAACCACAGGTGTCCAGGGAGAAGAGGGCTAATGTAAATGGTGAGGCAACACTGGAACAAGGGAGTGCGCTTATGAAAAAGCCGTGCCACTCCCCTTGCAGCTGCACCACCCCTGACTCCCAAGTGAAACCACATATCTGTGCTCCCTCCCAAATTCCCATGTTTTTCCTATATAAACTTGCTTCTGAAAGCTCCAGTGGAAGGTGAACCTATGGATTTTTACCCGCCACCTTCTCAGATTGCTGGGCTGTGATATTATTAAAAGCACAATGATAATCCAATCCCTGTCTCTGCTATTTGGCTGAGCAGTGACAGGCAGCATGAGTACTGAACTCATTTGCCCTCTGGTTTCAGATGTAATTCTCCAGAAAGAGTGAGTTTACCAAAAAGCAACAGAGCAAAGTAATAAAAGCCTTACATTGATTATTTGGCATATCTCCTGGTGTGACTTTACTGGTGTAACAAAGTCTGAGAGTGACTGTAATGCACAAACTCCAAACCAGAGAGTTACACTTTTGTTCATGTTATTAAAAAAAAAAAACACCCAGAAGACCAGCAGCCATGAACGTGCCATTTATTAGTCACTGTACAGGGAAGTGGGTTGGAGAGGCAGCTGCGTTAGGGAGGGAACCGCAATGAAGTGTAAAAATGCTACAGGGTTCTTGTGATAAACACAGTGTCCTTGAGAAGGATGGGAGTCCAGATACAAACTTTTCCTTGCTCCTTATGACTTCTGGTCAGGCAGCCACCTGTTCTCTGAGGTGAAGGCACCATGTCTTGGGTTAGCCCATACTCCACCTTGACATTGCTCCTCCACCTCACAACCTTCACATTAGTTCTTCTGGCCAGGGCGCCCTGGGTGGTAAAAAGCATAGGTGCACTGCAACCATATGACACAAATACAGTATAGGTTACACCCTAAAAGGAGAAGGCGGCAGAAACTGAAAAGGACAAGGAGGACATGACACCACCTGCTTTCCAAAGAATTCACCAGGAGGTGAAGGGGTTCAGGCCAAAAGCCAAGCTCTGTGTTATTTAAATACCTAATGTGGCTAAGGCCTGAGACATATTATGGGAATGATCACAGATTCCATATGTAGGATGGCACAGGTTCCTCCCTAGGATGCTGTTCATAGGTCTAAGGCCATGTAGTTCCGCAAGAAAACCTTTCTCATCTGTGAGACTTCCTCAGACGCGAAGGGCAGAGCATCTCTAGTGAGGTTAAGAGCAAAAGCAGTTTGATTTGCTAAAGCAGTTATAGCAGTTGGCATAACGATTGTTCCAGCAGGGGATACAAATAGGACCAAGAGATAAAGCCAAGAGTCATCCATTGGACTCAAGGGCAGGACCAACAGTAGTACCACCGCTGGGGGTTAATTAGGGTGTGTAGAACGCAACAACGTATGTAGACCTTCCCACAGGGGCCAGTCAAATAATAGGGACAGTAGGGCCGCCCATAGTGTCCACAAGCCCAGAGACCTTGCCATACAATAGCGTAGAAACGCATTCTTCTCGAACTGTTCGCTTTTCCAAAATTCTCCTCTGTCATCGGGATGCTTATATCTTGGCACTTCGGGAAAAACTCGTGGGATGGGTCTTCCCTGCGGGGGGGGGGGGGGGGGAATGCTGGGAGGCAGGGAGGATCTGGCAGGGAGCCTCGGGTCCCCAGTCCTCCCTGGCACACAGCCTTTCTTTGCTGTCACCTCTCCTGAAAGGGCGCCAAAACCTGTTCCAGCGCTGCCTGCCCCTTCGCTTCACACTTCTGGGCCACCAGCCCAGGTGCGGGATTAGCCAAGCGCTCTCAGGCCATATGCGAGCACACACAGGACCATGGGGGCCACGTCGTCCACCAACATCAGGCGGCCGACTCAAGAACTGCAGAGTCCCACGCTTCCTCCGCCCTCGGTGGGGTCAACGTGCCCCTCAGACCAAGGATGAACCACGAGTGCACCTGCAGGCCTGTGTGAAACGCGGCGAAGGACGGCCGGGCCAGCACTCTCCTCCGGGTTTCCCTGGCGGCCGGGTGCGAGGCCTCGGGTGGGGGCTCATCCCGGCGGAGCCCCCTGGTGGACCTCGCCCCTGCCCCCGGGGCCCGGATCCAAGGCCAGACCGGACGGGCGGCCGCAAGCGGGCAGGAAGGTCCGCGGGTGGCCAGGGTTACCGGGGCTGCCTGGCTCCGCCCGGGCCACCCCCCCCGCCCCCCCCCCCCCCCCCCCCCCCCCCCCCCCCCCCCCCCCCCCCCCCCCCCCCCCCCCCCCCCCCTCCGCCCCCCCCCCCCCCCCCCCCCTCCCCCCCCCCCCCCCCCCCCCCCCTCCCCCCCCCCCCCCCCCCCCCCCCCCCCCCCCCGCCCCCCCCCCCCCGCCCCCCCCCCCCCCCCCCCCCCCCCCCCCCCCCCCCCCCGGCTTTGACCGGCGGCCGCAGGCCCTCGCCGCGACCGCCGTGGACGGGAGCCCGAGGCCGAGCCCCGGAAGACTGCCCTTGACCTCCCTGCTGCTCCGGAAACGCCGCCGGCCCCCACAGCCTGGCCGCCCCCTCCGCCCTTTGTGCCGGGACGCCGGCCCCGGGAGGCGGCAGAAACCGCCCCAGCCTTCCACACGGGGCTCGCCTGTCGCTGCGTGTCGTGTCGGGGAGGCGGTGGCGCGGCACGGGGCCTCCTCGGGCGTAGGAGGAGGCAGGAGCCCTGGGAAGGCCTCCGGAGCAGTAGCAGAGTCCGGGGGTGGGACCCCTCTCCACGCACGCGTGTCTGGGCGGCCAGGCCGTCCCCGCCTCCCACTCCACCCACCCTCGTCGCAGCCGCACTGCCCCCCCTGGTGGACGCGCGTCTCTCCCCGAGGCTGTCCGAGGCTGTCCGAGGCTGTCCGAGGCTGTCCGAGGCGCGGGCCGGCCGCGCGTGGCTCTCGGTGCTGCCCGAGGCAAAATCGTCCACGTGCTGCAAACATTATGACATGATTTCCCCTTCCTTATTGTTTCTCTGTTTAATGTGTGGCCCGCGACAGCTCCTCTTCCTCGCGTGTGGCCCAGATCCGCCAAAAGGTGGGGGGAACCCCCGCTGGGCCCGGGGCCCGTCCTGGCTCTCCCGAGGCGTTGCTTCCCAGCTAGCCGTGCCACCGTGCCCCGGACTTTCCCTCTTGTCCCGGCCCCCTGGCCCGTTCCCACCGCACGGGCATTGAAGGCTGGGGGGCAGGCCGAAGGCGGCGGGCGAACTCGGAGGGCACAACCCGACGGTGAGGTGCATCGCCCCCCAGCCGCTCGCCCGCCCCAGTCTCAGGCAGTCAGTACTCCCTCGGGTGCTCCAGCGTCACGGTGGGCGAGCTGGGGTGCGGGGCGGGGTTCCCGGACACCCGCCGACACAGCGAAGGGCTCCGTGAGGGCCGCTGTGTCGGCAGCCGCACCCGGGAAGCTCGCCTTATCATTCTGTCTCTAACCCGACCGGCCCCGGCCGGCCGTCCATTCATTCAAGCATGCGTCATTTGCGCCTCGCTCTAGCTGCCCTTCATTCGTGCAGTGGTGCGGCCTCTCGTGCGTGAGCACATCCCTGGGGCCGACTGCACGTCGGCCTGTCTCGCACCGGGGAGCGGGCCGGTGGGAGCGGACCGAGGCTTGTGCCAGGTCACGCGCCTGGCCGGGTACGTGCGCGGGCCCCACCGGGGGTTCCGGGCCCACGGCGTGGCCGAACGCCAGTGAGGACAACGGACGTCCATCGCCTCACTGCCTGAGGTCGCCGTGTCTGGCGACCTAGGGCTCCTAGCCCCGCGTCCAGCGCCGCGCCTTCCGGGGCGAACCAGCGCCCACTGCGCACGCGGCCCCGGAGGGGCAGCGCACGGGAAGTGTCCGTGTGGGGCCTGGGGCCTGGGGCCCGGCCCGAGTTCTCTCGGCGCGAGTCAGACAGCCCAACGCAACCCTTTCCTGTCCCGGGTCCCGCTCGGGCGGGGGCCCGACACGCGGAGAATCCTGCGCGGTGGCCTGTGTGAAACGCGGCGCATGACGGCCGGGCCAGCACTCTCCTCCGGGTTTCCCTGGCGGCCGGGTGCGAGGCCTCGGGTGGGGGCTCATCCCCGCGGAGCCCCCTGGTGGACCTCGCCCCTGCCCCCGGGGCCCGGATCCAAGGCCAGACCGGACGGGCGGCCGCCAGCGGGCAGGAAGGTCCGCGGGTGGCCAGGGTTACCGGGGCTGCCAGGCTCCGCCCGGGCCCCCCCCCCGCCACCCCCCCCCCCCCCGGCTTTGCCGGCCAACGGTGGCGCCCGCCGAGGCCACGCCCCCTCAGCCCCAGGGAGCCCGGGGCGCCTCCTCGCAGCGGCAGGGCCCCGGAGGCGCCGCCTGCGCCTCCCGGGTTTCGCCTGGCGGCCGACACCCCGGAGGTGGGGTAGCGGCCGGCTTCGGCCTCCCGAGTTCTCTCCGGCGCGAGGCCGGCCGGGCGCCTCGCGACCCGGAAGGAACGTCCGCGGGTTGCCATGGTTACCAGGGTTGCTAGGCGGCGCTAGGCGCCCAGCGTGGCCAGCGAACGGTGGCCCCCGCGAGGCCACGGCCCCTCAGCCCCACGGAACGCTGGGCGCCCCCTCGCCCCGGCAGGTCCCCGGAGGCGCCGCCTCCGAACCCCGGGGTTCGCGTGGCGGCGGACACCCCGGAGGTGGGCCGGCGGCCGGCTTCGGCCTCCAGAGTTCTCCCCAGCGCGAGACCGGCCGGGGCGCCTCGCGACCCGGAAGGAACGTCCGCGGGTTGACATGGTTACCAGGGTTGCCGGGCTCCGCCCGGCGCCCAGCAGCTGCGGGCGAACGGTGGCGCCGCCGAGGCCACGCCCCCTCAGCCCCACGGGGCCCGGGGCGCCTCTTCGCCGCGGCCCGGCCCCGGAGGGGCCGCCTCCGCCTCCCGGGTTTCGCGTGGCGGGGGACACCCCGGAGGTGGGCTGGCTTCCGCCTTCGGCCTCCCGAGTCCTCTCCGGGCCCCGGAGCGGCGGTGCCTGCGGCCGCAGGCCCTCGCCGCGACCGCCGTGGACGGGAGCCCGAGGCCGAGCCCCGGAAGACTGCCCTTGACCTCCCTGCTGCTCCGGAAACGCCGCCGGCCCCCACAGCCTGGCCGCCCCCTCCGCCCTTTGTGCCGGGACGCCGGCCCCGGGAGGCGGCAGAAACCGCCCCAGCCTTCCACACGGGGCTCGCCTGTCGCTGCGTGTCGTGTCGGGGAGGCGGTGGCGCGGCACGGGGCCTCCTCGGGCGTAGGAGGAGGCAGGAGCCCTGGGAAGGCCTCCGGAGCAGTAGCAGAGTCCGGGGGTGGGACCCCTCTCCACGCACGCGTGTCTGGGCGGCCAGGCCGTCCCCGCCTCCCACTCCACCCACCCTCGTCGCAGCCGCACTGCCCCCCCTGGTGGACGCGCGTCTCTCCCCGAGGCTGTCCGAGGCTGTCCGAGGCTGTCCGAGGCTGTCCGAGGCGCGGGCCGGCCGCGCGTGGCTCTCGGTGCTGCCCGAGGCAAAATCGTCCACGTGCTGCAAACATTATGACATGATTTCCCCTTCCTTATTGTTTCTCTGTTTAATGTGTGGCCCGCGACAGCTCCTCTTCCTCGCGTGTGGCCCAGATCCGCCAAAAGGTGGGGGGAACCCCCGCTGGGCCCGGGGCCCGTCCTGGCTCTCCCGAGGCGTTGCTTCCCAGCTAGCCGTGCCACCGTGCCCCGGACTTTCCCTCTTGTCCCGGCCCCCTGGCCCGTTCCCACCGCACGGGCATTGAAGGCTGGGGGGCAGGCCGAAGGCGGCGGGCGAACTCGGAGGGCACAACCCGACGGTGAGGTGCATCGCCCCCCAGCCGCTCGCCCGCCCCAGTCTCAGGCAGTCAGTACTCCCTCGGGTGCTCCAGCGTCACGGTGGGCGAGCTGGGGTGCGGGGCGGGGTTCCCGGACACCCGCCGACACAGCGAAGGGCTCCGTGAGGGCCGCTGTGTCGGCAGCCGCACCCGGGAAGCTCGCCTTATCATTCTGTCTCTAACCCGACCGGCCCCGGCCGGCCGTCCATTCATTCAAGCATGCGTCATTTGCGCCTCGCTCTAGCTGCCCTTCATTCGTGCAGTGGTGCGGCCTCTCGTGTGTGAGCACATCCCTGGGGCCGACTGCACGTCGGCCTGTCTCGCACCGGGGAGCGGGCCGGTGGGAGCGGACCGAGGCTTGTGCCAGGTCACGCGCCTGGCCGGGTACGTGCGCGGGCCCCACCGGGGGTTCCGGGCCCACGGCGTGGCCGAACGCCAGTGAGGACAACGGACGTCCATCGCCTCACTGCCTGAGGTCGCCGTGTCTGGCGACCTAGGGCTCCTAGCCCCGCGTCCAGCGCCGCGCCTTCCGGGGCGAACCAGCGCCCACTGCGCACGCGGCCCCGGAGGGGCAGCGCACGGGAAGTGTCCGTGTGGGGCCTGGGGCCTGGGGCCCGGCCCGAGTTCTCTCGGCGCGAGTCAGACAGCCCAACGCAACCCTTTCCTGTCCCGGGTCCCGCTCGGGCGGGGGCCCGACACGCGGAGAATCCTGCGCGGTGGCCTGTGTGAAACGCGGCGCATGACGGCCGGGCCAGCACTCTCCTCCGGGTTTCCCTGGCGGCCGGGTGCGAGGCCTCGGGTGGGGGCTCATCCCGGCGGAGCCCCCTGGTGGACCTCGCCCCTGCCCCCGGGGCCCGGATCCAAGGCCAGACCGGACGGGCGGCCGCCAGCGGGCAGGAAGGTCCGCGGGTGGCCAGGGTTACCGGGGCTGCCAGGCTCCGCCCGGGCCCCCCCCCCCCCCGCCACCCCCCCCCCCCCCCCGGCTTTGCCGGCCAACGGTGGCGCCCGCCGAGGCCACGCCCCCTCAGCCCCAGGGAGCCCGGGGCGCCTCCTCGCGGCGGCAGGGCCCCGGAGGCGCCGCCTGCGCCTCCCGGGGTTCGCGTGGCGGCGGACACCCCGGAGGTGGGCCGGCGGCCGGCTTCGGCCTCCAGAGTTCTCCCCAGCGCGAGACCGGCCGGGGCGCCTCGCGACCCGGAAGGAACGTCCGCGGGTTGCCATGGTTACCAGGGTTGCCGGGCTCCGCCGGGCGCCCAGCAGCTGCGGGCGAACGGTGGCGCCGCCGAGGCCACGCCCCCTCAGCCCCACGGGGCCCGGGGCGCCTCTTCGCCGCGGCCCGGCCCCGGAGGGGCCGCCTCCGCCTCCCGGGTTTCGCGTGGCGGGGGACACCCCGGAGGTGGGCTGGCTTCCGCCTTCGGCCTCCCGAGTCCTCTCCGGGCCCCGGAGCGGCGGTGCCTGCGGCCGCAGGCCCTCGCCGCGACCGCCGTGGACGGGAGCCCGAGGCCGAGCCCCGGAAGACTGCCCTTGACCTCCCTGCTGCTCCGGAAACGCCGCCGGCCCCCACAGCCTGGCCGCCCCCTCCGCCCTTTGTGCCGGGACGCCGGCCCCGGGAGGCGGCAGAAACCGCCCCAGCCTTCCACACGGGGCTCGCCTGTCGCTGCGTGTCGTGTCGGGGAGGCGGTGGCGCGGCACGGGGCCTCCTCGGGCGTAGGAGGAGGCAGGAGCCCTGGGAAGGCCTCCGGAGCAGTAGCAGAGTCCGGGGGTGGGACCCCTCTCCACGCACGCGTGTCTGGGCGGCCAGGCCGTCCCCGCCTCCCACTCCACCCACCCTCGTCGCAGCCGCACTGCCCCCCCTGGTGGACGCGCGTCTCTCCCCGAGGCTGTCCGAGGCTGTCCGAGGCTGTCCGAGGCTGTCCGAGGCGCGGGCCGGCCGCGCGTGGCTCTCGGTGCTGCCCGAGGCAAAATCGTCCACGTGCTGCAAACATTATGACATGATTTCCCCTTCCTTATTGTTTCTCTGTTTAATGTGTGGCCCGCGACAGCTCCTCTTCCTCGCGTGTGGCCCAGATCCGCCAAAAGGTGGGGGGAACCCCCGCTGGGCCCGGGGCCCGTCCTGGCTCTCCCGAGGCGTTGCTTCCCAGCTAGCCGTGCCACCGTGCCCCGGACTTTCCCTCTTGTCCCGGCCCCCTGGCCCGTTCCCACCGCACGGGCATTGAAGGCTGGGGGGCAGGCCGAAGGCGGCGGGCGAACTCGGAGGGCACAACCCGACGGTGAGGTGCATCGCCCCCCAGCCGCTCGCCCGCCCCAGTCTCAGGCAGTCAGTACTCCCTCGGGTGCTCCAGCGTCACGGTGGGCGAGCTGGGGTGCGGGGCGGGGTTCCCGGACACCCGCCGACACAGCGAAGGGCTCCGTGAGGGCCGCTGTGTCGGCAGCCGCACCCGGGAAGCTCGCCTTATCATTCTGTCTCTAACCCGACCGGCCCCGGCCGGCCGTCCATTCATTCAAGCATGCGTCATTTGCGCCTCGCTCTAGCTGCCCTTCATTCGTGCAGTGGTGCGGCCTCTCGTGTGTGAGCACATCCCTGGGGCCGACTGCACGTCGGCCTGTCTCGCACCGGGGAGCGGGCCGGTGGGAGCGGACCGAGGCTTGTGCCAGGTCACGCGCCTGGCCGGGTACGTGCGCGGGCCCCACCGGGGGTTCCGGGCCCACGGCGTGGCCGAACGCCAGTGAGGACAACGGACGTCCATCGCCTCACTGCCTGAGGTCGCCGTGTCTGGCGACCTAGGGCTCCTAGCCCCGCGTCCAGCGCCGCGCCTTCCGGGGCGAACCAGCGCCCACTGCGCACGCGGCCCCGGAGGGGCAGCGCACGGGAAGTGTCCGTGTGGGGCCTGGGGCCTGGGGCCCGGCCCGAGTTCTCTCGGCGCGAGTCAGACAGCCCAACGCAACCCTTTCCTGTCCCGGGTCCCGCTCGGGCGGGGGCCCGACACGCGGAGAATCCTGCGCGGTGGCCTGTGTGAAACGCGGCGCATGACGGCCGGGCCAGCACTCTCCTCCGGGTTTCCCTGGCGGCCGGGTGCGAGGCCTCGGGTGGGGGCTCATCCCGGCGGAGCCCCCTGGTGGACCTCGCCCCTGCCCCCGGGGCCCGGATCCAAGGCCAGACCGGACGGGCGGCCGCCAGCGGGCAGGAAGGTCCGCGGGTGGCCAGGGTTACCGGGGCTGCCAGGCTCCGCCCGGGCCCCCCCCCCCCGCCACCCCCCCCCCCCCCGGCTTTGCCGGCCAACGGTGGCGCCCGCCGAGGCCACGCCCCCTCAGCCCCAGGGAGCCCGGGGCGCCTCCTCGCGGCGGCAGGGCCCCGGAGGCGCCGCCTGCGCCTCCCGGGTTTCGCCTGGCGGCCGACACCCCGGAGGTGGGGTAGCGGCCGGCTTCGGCCTCCCGAGTTCTCTCCGGCGCGAGGCCGGCCGGGCGCCTCGCGACCCGGAAGGAACGTCCGCGGGTTGCCATGGTTACCAGGGTTGCTAGGCGGCGCTAGGCGCCCAGCGTGGCCAGCGAACGGTGGCCCCCGCGAGGCCACGGCCCCTCAGCCCCACGGAACGCTGGGCGCCCCCTCGCCCCGGCAGGTCCCCGGAGGCGCCGCCTCCGAACCCCGGGGTTCGCGTGGCGGCGGACACCCCGGAGGTGGGCCGGCGGCCGGCTTCGGCCTCCAGAGTTCTCCCCAGCGCGAGACCGGCCGGGGCGCCTCGCGACCCGGAAGGAACGTCCGCGGGTTGCCATGGTTACCAGGGTTGCCGGGCTCCGCCGGGCGCCCAGCAGCTGCGGGCGAACGGTGGCGCCGCCGAGGCCACGCCCCCTCAGCCCCACGGGGCCCGGGGCGCCTCTTCGCCGCGGCCCGGCCCCGGAGGGGCCGCCTCCGCCTCCCGGGTTTCGCGTGGCGGGGGACAC
Organism: Desmodus rotundus; assembly: GCF_022682495.2. Lineage (NCBI taxonomy): Eukaryota > Metazoa > Chordata > Mammalia > Chiroptera > Phyllostomidae > Desmodus > Desmodus rotundus. The sequence continues at coordinate 33,812,670 of NC_071400.1, read as the reverse complement.
CCCGGAGGTGGGCTGGCTTCCGCCTTCGGCCTCCCGAGTCCTCTCCGGGCCCCGGAGCGGCGGTGCCTGCGGCCGCAGGCCCTCGCCGCGACCGCCGTGGACGGGAGCCCGAGGCCGAGCCCCGGAAGACTGCCCTTGACCTCCCTGCTGCTCCGGAAACGCCGCCGGCCCCCACAGCCTGGCCGCCCCCTCCGCCCTTTGTGCCGGGACGCCGGCCCCGGGAGGCGGCAGAAACCGCCCCAGCCTTCCACACGGGGCTCGCCTGTCGCTGCGTGTCGTGTCGGGGAGGCGGTGGCGCGGCACGGGGCCTCCTCGGGCGTAGGAGGAGGCAGGAGCCCTGGGAAGGCCTCCGGAGCAGTAGCAGAGTCCGGGGGTGGGACCCCTCTCCACGCACGCGTGTCTGGGCGGCCAGGCCGTCCCCGCCTCCCACTCCACCCACCCTCGTCGCAGCCGCACTGCCCCCCCTGGTGGACGCGCGTCTCTCCCCGAGGCTGTCCGAGGCTGTCCGAGGCTGTCCGAGGCGCGGGCCGGCCGCGCGTGGCTCTCGGTGCTGCCCGAGGCAAAATCGTCCACGTGCTGCAAACATTATGACATGATTTCCCCTTCCTTATTGTTTCTCTGTTTAATGTGTGGCCCGCGACAGCTCCTCTTCCTCGCGTGTGGCCCAGATCCGCCAAAAGGTGGGGGGAACCCCCGCTGGGCCCGGGGCCCGTCCTGGCTCTCCCGAGGCGTTGCTTCCCAGCTAGCCGTGCCACCGTGCCCCGGACTTTCCCTCTTGTCCCGGCCCCCTGGCCCGTTCCCACCGCACGGGCATTGAAGGCTGGGGGGCAGGCCGAAGGCGGCGGGCGAACTCGGAGGGCACAACCCGACGGTGAGGTGCATCGCCCCCCAGCCGCTCGCCCGCCCCAGTCTCAGGCAGTCAGTACTCCCTCGGGTGCTCCAGCGTCACGGTGGGCGAGCTGGGGTGCGGGGCGGGGTTCCCGGACACCCGCCGACACAGCGAAGGGCTCCGTGAGGGCCGCTGTGTCGGCAGCCGCACCCGGGAAGCTCGCCTTATCATTCTGTCTCTAACCCGACCGGCCCCGGCCGGCCGTCCATTCATTCAAGCATGCGTCATTTGCGCCTCGCTCTAGCTGCCCTTCATTCGTGCAGTGGTGCGGCCTCTCGTGCGTGAGCACATCCCTGGGGCCGACTGCACGTCGGCCTGTCTCGCACCGGGGAGCGGGCCGGTGGGAGCGGACCGAGGCTTGTGCCAGGTCACGCGCCTGGCCGGGTACGTGCGCGGGCCCCACCGGGGGTTCCGGGCCCACGGCGTGGCCGAACGCCAGTGAGGACAACGGACGTCCATCGCCTCACTGCCTGAGGTCGCCGTGTCTGGCGACCTAGGGCTCCTAGCCCCGCGTCCAGCGCCGCGCCTTCCGGGGCGAACCAGCGCCCACTGCGCACGCGGCCCCGGAGGGGCAGCGCACGGGAAGTGTCCGTGTGGGGCCTGGGGCCTGGGGCCCGGCCCGAGTTCTCTCGGCGCGAGTCAGACAGCCCAACGCAACCCTTTCCTGTCCCGGGTCCCGCTCGGGCGGGGGCCCGACACGCGGAGAATCCTGCGCGGTGGCCTGTGTGAAACGCGGCGCATGACGGCCGGGCCAGCACTCTCCTCCGGGTTTCCCTGGCGGCCGGGTGCGAGGCCTCGGGTGGGGGCTCATCCCCGCGGAGCCCCCTGGTGGACCTCGCCCCTGCCCCGGGGCCCGGATCCAAGGCCAGACCGGACGGGCGGCCGCCAGCGGGCAGGAAGGTCCGCGGGTGGCCAGGGTTACCGGGGCTGCCAGGCTCCGCCCGGGCCCCCCCCCCCGCCACCCCCCCCCCCCGCCACCCCCCCCCCCCCCGGCTTTGCCGGCCAACGGTGGCGCCCGCCGAGGCCACGCCCCCTCAGCCCCAGGGAGCCCGGGGCGCCTCCTCGCAGCGGCAGGGCCCCGGAGGCGCCGCCTGCGCCTCCCGGGTTTCGCCTGGCGGCCGACACCCCGGAGGTGGGGTAGCGGCCGGCTTCGGCCTCCCGAGTTCTCTCCGGCGCGAGGCCGGCCGGGCGCCTCGCGACCCGGAAGGAACGTCCGCGGGTTGCCATGGTTACCAGGGTTGCTAGGCGGCGCTAGGCGCCCAGCGTGGCCAGCGAACGGTGGCCCCCGCGAGGCCACGGCCCCTCAGCCCCACGGAACGCTGGGCGCCCCCTCGCCCCGGCAGGTCCCCGGAGGCGCCGCCTCCGAACCCCGGGGTTCGCGTGGCGGCGGACACCCCGGAGGTGGGCCGGCGGCCGGCTTCGGCCTCCAGAGTTCTCCCCAGCGCGAGACCGGCCGGGGCGCCTCGCGACCCGGAAGGAACGTCCGCGGGTTGCCATGGTTACCAGGGTTGCCGGGCTCCGCCCGGCGCCCAGCAGCTGCGGGCGAACGGTGGCGCCGCCGAGGCCACGCCCCCTCAGCCCCACGGGGCCCGGGGCGCCTCTTCGCCGCGGCCCGGCCCCGGAGGGGCCGCCTCCGCCTCCCGGGTTTCGCGTGGCGGGGGACACCCCGGAGGTGGGCTGGCTTCCGCCTTCGGCCTCCCGAGTCCTCTCCGGGCCCCGGAGCGGCGGTGCCTGCGGCCGCAGGCCCTCGCCGCGACCGCCGTGGACGGGAGCCCGAGGCCGAGCCCCGGAAGACTGCCCTTGACCTCCCTGCTGCTCCGGAAACGCCGCCGGCCCCCACAGCCTGGCCGCCCCCTCCGCCCTTTGTGCCGGGACGCCGGCCCCGGGAGGCGGCAGAAACCGCCCCAGCCTTCCACACGGGGCTCGCCTGTCGCTGCGTGTCGTGTCGGGGAGGCGGTGGCGCGGCACGGGGCCTCCTCGGGCGTAGGAGGAGGCAGGAGCCCTGGGAAGGCCTCCGGAGCAGTAGCAGAGTCCGGGGGTGGGACCCCTCTCCACGCACGCGTGTCTGGGCGGCCAGGCCGTCCCCGCCTCCCACTCCACCCACCCTCGTCGCAGCCGCACTGCCCCCCCTGGTGGACGCGCGTCTCTCCCCGAGGCTGTCCGAGGCTGTCCGAGGCTGTCCGAGGCTGTCCGAGGCGCGGGCCGGCCGCGCGTGGCTCTCGGTGCTGCCCGAGGCAAAATCGTCCACGTGCTGCAAACATTATGACATGATTTCCCCTTCCTTATTGTTTCTCTGTTTAATGTGTGGCCCGCGACAGCTCCTCTTCCTCGCGTGTGGCCCAGATCCGCCAAAAGGTGGGGGGAACCCCCGCTGGGCCCGGGGCCCGTCCTGGCTCTCCCGAGGCGTTGCTTCCCAGCTAGCCGTGCCACCGTGCCCCGGACTTTCCCTCTTGTCCCGGCCCCCTGGCCCGTTCCCACCGCACGGGCATTGAAGGCTGGGGGGCAGGCCGAAGGCGGCGGGCGAACTCGGAGGGCACAACCCGACGGTGAGGTGCATCGCCCCCCAGCCGCTCGCCCGCCCCAGTCTCAGGCAGTCAGTACTCCCTCGGGTGCTCCAGCGTCACGGTGGGCGAGCTGGGGTGCGGGGCGGGGTTCCCGGACACCCGCCGACACAGCGAAGGGCTCCGTGAGGGCCGCTGTGTCGGCAGCCGCACCCGGGAAGCTCGCCTTATCATTCTGTCTCTAACCCGACCGGCCCCGGCCGGCCGTCCATTCATTCAAGCATGCGTCATTTGCGCCTCGCTCTAGCTGCCCTTCATTCGTGCACTGGTGCGGCCTCTCGTGTGTGAGCACATCCCTGGGGCCGACTGCACGTCGGCCTGTCTCGCACCGGGGAGCGGGCCGGTGGGAGCGGACCGAGGCTTGTGCCAGGTCACGCGCCTGGCCGGGTACGTGCGCGGGCCCCACCGGGGGTTCCGGGCCCACGGCGTGGCCGAACGCCAGTGAGGACAACGGACGTCCATCGCCTCACTGCCTGAGGTCGCCGTGTCTGGCGACCTAGGGCTCCTAGCCCCGCGTCCAGCGCCGCGCCTTCCGGGGCGAACCAGCGCCCACTGCGCACGCGGCCCCGGAGGGGCAGCGCACGGGAAGTGTCCGTGTGGGGCCTGGGGCCTGGGGCCCGGCCCGAGTTCTCTCGGCGCGAGTCAGACAGCCCAACGCAACCCTTTCCTGTCCCGGGTCCCGCTCGGGCGGGGGCCCGACACGCGGAGAATCCTGCGCGGTGGCCTGTGTGAAACGCGGCGCATGACGGCCGGGCCAGCACTCTCCTCCGGGTTTCCCTGGCGGCCGGGTGCGAGGCCTCGGGTGGGGGCTCATCCCGGCGGAGCCCCCTGGTGGACCTCGCCCCTGCCCCCGGGGCCCGGATCCAAGGCCAGACCGGACGGGCGGCCGCCAGCGGGCAGGAAGGTCCGCGGGTGGCCAGGGTTACCGGGGCTGCCAGGCTCCGCCCGGGCCCCCCCCCCCCCCGCCACCCACCCCCCCCCCGGCTTTGCCGGCCAACGGTGGCGCCCGCCGAGGCCACGCCCCCTCAGCCCCAGGGAGCCCGGGGCGCCTCCTCGCGGCGGCAGGGCCCCGGAGGCGCCGCCTGCGCCTCCCGGGTTTCGCCTGGCGGCCGACACCCCGGAGGTGGGGTAGCGGCCGGCTTCGGCCTCCCGAGTTCTCTCCGGCGCGAGGCCGGCCGGGCGCCTCGCGACCCGGAAGGAACGTCCGCGGGTTGCCATGGTTACCAGGGTTGCTAGGCGGCGCTAGGCGCCCAGCGTGGCCAGCGAACGGTGGCCCCCGCGAGGCCACGGCCCCTCAGCCCCACGGAACGCTGGGCGCCCCCTCGCCCCGGCAGGTCCCCGGAGGCGCCGCCTCCGAACCCCGGGGTTCGCGTGGCGGCGGACACCCCGGAGGTGGGCCGGCGGCCGGCTTCGGCCTCCAGAGTTCTCCCCAGCGCGAGACCGGCCGGGGCGCCTCGCGACCCGGAAGGAACGTCCGCGGGTTGCCATGGTTACCAGGGTTGCCGGGCTCCGCCCGGCGCCCAGCAGCTGCGGGCGAACGGTGGCGCCGCCGAGGCCACGCCCCCTCAGCCCCACGGGGCCCGGGGCGCCTCTTCGCCGCGGCCCGGCCCCGGAGGGGCCGCCTCCGCCTCCCGGGTTTCGCGTGGCGGGGGACACCCCGGAGGTGGGCTGGCTTCCGCCTTCGGCCTCCCGAGTCCTCTCCGGGCCCCGGAGCGGCGGTGCCTGCGGCCGCAGGCCCTCGCCGCGACCGCCGTGGACGGGAGCCCGAGGCCGAGCCCCGGAAGACTGCCCTTGACCTCCCTGCTGCTCCGGAAACGCCGCCGGCCCCCACAGCCTGGCCGCCCCCTCCGCCCTTTGTGCCGGGACGCCGGCCCCGGGAGGCGGCAGAAACCGCCCCAGCCTTCCACACGGGGCTCGCCTGTCGCTGCGTGTCGTGTCGGGGAGGCGGTGGCGCGGCACGGGGCCTCCTCGGGCGTAGGAGGAGGCAGGAGCCCTGGGAAGGCCTCCGGAGCAGTAGCAGAGTCCGGGGGTGGGACCCCTCTCCACGCACGCGTGTCTGGGCGGCCAGGCCGTCCCCGCCTCCCACTCCACCCACCCTCGTCGCAGCCGCACTGCCCCCCCTGGTGGACGCGCGTCTCTCCCCGAGGCTGTCCGAGGCTGTCCGAGGCTGTCCGAGGCTGTCCGAGGCGCGGGCCGGCCGCGCGTGGCTCTCGGTGCTGCCCGAGGCAAAATCGTCCACGTGCTGCAAACATTATGACATGATTTCCCCTTCCTTATTGTTTCTCTGTTTAATGTGTGGCCCGCGACAGCTCCTCTTCCTCGCGTGTGGCCCAGATCCGCCAAAAGGTGGGGGGAACCCCCGCTGGGCCCGGGGCCCGTCCTGGCTCTCCCGAGGCGTTGCTTCCCAGCTAGCCGTGCCACCGTGCCCCGGACTTTCCCTCTTGTCCCGGCCCCCTGGCCCGTTCCCACCGCACGGGCATTGAAGGCTGGGGGGCAGGCCGAAGGCGGCGGGCGAACTCGGAGGGCACAACCCGACGGTGAGGTGCATCGCCCCCCAGCCGCTCGCCCGCCCCAGTCTCAGGCAGTCAGTACTCCCTCGGGTGCTCCAGCGTCACGGTGGGCGAGCTGGGGTGCGGGGCGGGGTTCCCGGACACCCGCCGACACAGCGAAGGGCTCCGTGAGGGCCGCTGTGTCGGCAGCCGCACCCGGGAAGCTCGCCTTATCATTCTGTCTCTAACCCGACCGGCCCCGGCCGGCCGTCCATTCATTCAAGCATGCGTCATTTGCGCCTCGCTCTAGCTGCCCTTCATTCGTGCAGTGGTGCGGCCTCTCGTGTGTGAGCACATCCCTGGGGCCGACTGCACGTCGGCCTGTCTCGCACCGGGGAGCGGGCCGGTGGGAGCGGACCGAGGCTTGTGCCAGGTCACGCGCCTGGCCGGGTACGTGCGCGGGCCCCACCGGGGGTTCCGGGCCCACGGCGTGGCCGAACGCCAGTGAGGACAACGGACGTCCATCGCCTCACTGCCTGAGGTCGCCGTGTCTGGCGACCTAGGGCTCCTAGCCCCGCGTCCAGCGCCGCGCCTTCCGGGGCGAACCAGCGCCCACTGCGCACGCGGCCCCGGAGGGGCAGCGCACGGGAAGTGTCCGTGTGGGGCCTGGGGCCTGGGGCCCGGCCCGAGTTCTCTCGGCGCGAGTCAGACAGCCCAACGCAACCCTTTCCTGTCCCGGGTCCCGCTCGGGCGGGGGCCCGACACGCGGAGAATCCTGCGCGGTGGCCTGTGTGAAACGCGGCGCATGACGGCCGGGCCAGCACTCTCCTCCGGGTTTCCCTGGCGGCCGGGTGCGAGGCCTCGGGTGGGGGCTCATCCCGGCGGAGCCCCCTGGTGGACCTCGCCCCTGCCCCCGGGGCCCGGATCCAAGGCCAGACCGGACGGGCGGCCGCCAGCGGGCAGGAAGGTCCGCGGGTGGCCAGGGTTACCGGGGCTGCCAGGCTCCGCCCGGGCCCCCCCCCCCCCCGCCACCCCCCCCCCCCGGCTTTGCCGGCCAACGGTGGCGCCCGCCGAGGCCACGCCCCCTCAGCCCCAGGGAGCCCGGGGCGCCTCCTCGCGGCGGCAGGGCCCCGGAGGCGCCGCCTGCGCCTCCCGGGTTTCGCCTGGCGGCCGACACCCCGGAGGTGGGGTAGCGGCCGGCTTCGGCCTCCCGAGTTCTCTCCGGCGCGAGGCCGGCCGGGCGCCTCGCGACCCGGAAGGAACGTCCGCGGGTTGCCATGGTTACCAGGGTTGCTAGGCGGCGCTAGGCGCCCAGCGTGGCCAGCGAACGGTGGCCCCCGCGAGGCCACGGCCCCTCAGCCCCACGGAACGCTGGGCGCCCCCTCGCCCCGGCAGGTCCCCGGAGGCGCCGCCTCCGAACCCCGGGGTTCGCGTGGCGGCGGACACCCCGGAGGTGGGCCGGCGGCCGGCTTCGGCCTCCAGAGTTCTCCCCAGCGCGAGACCGGCCGGGGCGCCTCGCGACCCGGAAGGAACGTCCGCGGGTTGACATGGTTACCAGGGTTGCCGGGCTCCGCCCGGCGCCCAGCAGCTGCGGGCGAACGGTGGCGCCGCCGAGGCCACGCCCCCTCAGCCCCACGGGGCCCGGGGCGCCTCTTCGCCGCGGCCCGGCCCCGGAGGGGCCGCCTCCGCCTCCCGGGTTTCGCGTGGCGGGGGACACCCCGGAGGTGGGCTGGCTTCCGCCTTCGGCCTCCCGAGTCCTCTCCGGGCCCCGGAGCGGCGGTGCCTGCGGCCGCAGGCCCTCGCCGCGACCGCCGTGGACGGGAGCCCGAGGCCGAGCCCCGGAAGACTGCCCTTGACCTCCCTGCTGCTCCGGAAACGCCGCCGGCCCCCACAGCCTGGCCGCCCCCTCCGCCCTTTGTGCCGGGACGCCGGCCCCGGGAGGCGGCAGAAACCGCCCCAGCCTTCCACACGGGGCTCGCCTGTCGCTGCGTGTCGTGTCGGGGAGGCGGTGGCGCGGCACGGGGCCTCCTCGGGCGTAGGAGGAGGCAGGAGCCCTGGGAAGGCCTCCGGAGCAGTAGCAGAGTCCGGGGGTGGGACCCCTCTCCACGCACGCGTGTCTGGGCGGCCAGGCCGTCCCCGCCTCCCACTCCACCCACCCTCGTCGCAGCCGCACTGCCCCCCCTGGTGGACGCGCGTCTCTCCCCGAGGCTGTCCGAGGCTGTCCGAGGCTGTCCGAGGCTGTCCGAGGCGCGGGCCGGCCGCGCGTGGCTCTCGGTGCTGCCCGAGGCAAAATCGTCCACGTGCTGCAAACATTATGACATGATTTCCCCTTCCTTATTGTTTCTCTGTTTAATGTGTGGCCCGCGACAGCTCCTCTTCCTCGCGTGTGGCCCAGATCCGCCAAAAGGTGGGGGGAACCCCCGCTGGGCCCGGGGCCCGTCCTGGCTCTCCCGAGGCGTTGCTTCCCAGCTAGCCGTGCCACCGTGCCCCGGACTTTCCCTCTTGTCCCGGCCCCCTGGCCCGTTCCCACCGCACGGGCATTGAAGGCTGGGGGGCAGGCCGAAGGCGGCGGGCGAACTCGGAGGGCACAACCCGACGGTGAGGTGCATCGCCCCCCAGCCGCTCGCCCGCCCCAGTCTCAGGCAGTCAGTACTCCCTCGGGTGCTCCAGCGTCACGGTGGGCGAGCTGGGGTGCGGGGCGGGGTTCCCGGACACCCGCCGACACAGCGAAGGGCTCCGTGAGGGCCGCTGTGTCGGCAGCCGCACCCGGGAAGCTCGCCTTATCATTCTGTCTCTAACCCGACCGGCCCCGGCCGGCCGTCCATTCATTCAAGCATGCGTCATTTGCGCCTCGCTCTAGCTGCCCTTCATTCGTGCAGTGGTGCGGCCTCTCGTGTGTGAGCACATCCCTGGGGCCGACTGCACGTCGGCCTGTCTCGCACCGGGGAGCGGGCCGGTGGGAGCGGACCGAGGCTTGTGCCAGGTCACGCGCCTGGCCGGGTACGTGCGCGGGCCCCACCGGGGGTTCCGGGCCCACGGCGTGGCCGAACGCCAGTGAGGACAACGGACGTCCATCGCCTCACTGCCTGAGGTCGCCGTGTCTGGCGACCTAGGGCTCCTAGCCCCGCGTCCAGCGCCGCGCCTTCCGGGGCGAACCAGCGCCCACTGCGCACGCGGCCCCGGAGGGGCAGCGCACGGGAAGTGTCCGTGTGGGGCCTGGGGCCTGGGGCCCGGCCCGAGTTCTCTCGGCGCGAGTCAGACAGCCCAACGCAACCCTTTCCTGTCCCGGGTCCCGCTCGGGCGGGGGCCCGACACGCGGAGAATCCTGCGCGGTGGCCTGTGTGAAACGCGGCGCATGACGGCCGGGCCAGCACTCTCCTCCGGGTTTCCCTGGCGGCCGGGTGCGAGGCCTCGGGTGGGGGCTCATCCCGGCGGAGCCCCCTGGTGGACCTCGCCCCTGCCCCCGGGGCCCGGATCCAAGGCCAGACCGGACGGGCGGCCGCCAGCGGGCAGGAAGGTCCGCGGGTGGCCAGGGTTACCGGGGCTGCCAGGCTCCGCCCGGGCCCCCCCCCCCCCCGCCACCCCCCCCCCCCCCCGGCTTTGCCGGCCAACGGTGGCGCCCGCCGAGGCCACGCCCCCTCAGCCCCAGGGAGCCCGGGGCGCCTCCTCGCGGCGGCAGGGCCCCGGAGGCGCCGCCTGCGCCTCCCGGGGTTCGCGTGGCGGCGGACACCCCGGAGGTGGGCCGGCGGCCGGCTTCGGCCTCCAGAGTTCTCCCCAGCGCGAGACCGGCCGGGGCGCCTCGCGACCCGGAAGGAACGTCCGCGGGTTGCCATGGTTACCAGGGTTGCCGGGCTCCGCCGGGCGCCCAGCAGCTGCGGGCGAACGGTGGCGCCGCCGAGGCCACGCCCCCTCAGCCCCACGGGGCCCGGGGCGCCTCTTCGCCGCGGCCCGGCCCCGGAGGGGCCGCCTCCGCCTCCCGGGTTTCGCGTGGCGGGGGACACCCCGGAGGTGGGCTGGCTTCCGCCTTCGGCCTCCCGAGTCCTCTCCGGGCCCCGGAGCGGCGGTGCCTGCGGCCGCAGGCCCTCGCCGCGACCGCCGTGGACGGGAGCCCGAGGCCGAGCCCCGGAAGACTGCCCTTGACCTCCCTGCTGCTCCGGAAACGCCGCCGGCCCCCACAGCCTGGCCGCCCCCTCCGCCCTTTGTGCCGGGACGCCGGCCCCGGGAGGCGGCAGAAACCGCCCCAGCCTTCCACACGGGGCTCGCCTGTCGCTGCGTGTCGTGTCGGGGAGGCGGTGGCGCGGCACGGGGCCTCCTCGGGCGTAGGAGGAGGCAGGAGCCCTGGGAAGGCCTCCGGAGCAGTAGCAGAGTCCGGGGGTGGGACCCCTCTCCACGCACGCGTGTCTGGGCGGCCAGGCCGTCCCCGCCTCCCACTCCACCCACCCTCGTCGCAGCCGCACTGCCCCCCCTGGTGGACGCGCGTCTCTCCCCGAGGCTGTCCGAGGCTGTCCGAGGCTGTCCGAGGCTGTCCGAGGCGCGGGCCGGCCGCGCGTGGCTCTCGGTGCTGCCCGAGGCAAAATCGTCCACGTGCTGCAAACATTATGACATGATTTCCCCTTCCTTATTGTTTCTCTGTTTAATGTGTGGCCCGCGACAGCTCCTCTTCCTCGCGTGTGGCCCAGATCCGCCAAAAGGTGGGGGGAACCCCCGCTGGGCCCGGGGCCCGTCCTGGCTCTCCCGAGGCGTTGCTTCCCAGCTAGCCGTGCCACCGTGCCCCGGACTTTCCCTCTTGTCCCGGCCCCCTGGCCCGTTCCCACCGCACGGGCATTGAAGGCTGGGGGGCAGGCCGAAGGCGGCGGGCGAACTCGGAGGGCACAACCCGACGGTGAGGTGCATCGCCCCCCAGCCGCTCGCCCGCCCCAGTCTCAGGCAGTCAGTACTCCCTCGGGTGCTCCAGCGTCACGGTGGGCGAGCTGGGGTGCGGGGCGGGGTTCCCGGACACCCGCCGACACAGCGAAGGGCTCCGTGAGGGCCGCTGTGTCGGCAGCCGCACCCGGGAAGCTCGCCTTATCATTCTGTCTCTAACCCGACCGGCCCCGGCCGGCCGTCCATTCATTCAAGCATGCGTCATTTGCGCCTCGCTCTAGCTGCCCTTCATTCGTGCAGTGGTGCGGCCTCTCGTGTGTGAGCACATCCCTGGGGCCGACTGCACGTCGGCCTGTCTCGCACCGGGGAGCGGGCCGGTGGGAGCGGACCGAGGCTTGTGCCAGGTCACGCGCCTGGCCGGGTACGTGCGCGGGCCCCACCGGGGGTTCCGGGCCCACGGCGTGGCCGAACGCCAGTGAGGACAACGGACGTCCATCGCCTCACTGCCTGAGGTCGCCGTGTCTGGCGACCTAGGGCTCCTAGCCCCGCGTCCAGCGCCGCGCCTTCCGGGGCGAACCAGCGCCCACTGCGCACGCGGCCCCGGAGGGGCAGCGCACGGGAAGTGTCCGTGTGGGGCCTGGGGCCTGGGGCCCGGCCCGAGTTCTCTCGGCGCGAGTCAGACAGCCCAACGCAACCCTTTCCTGTCCCGGGTCCCGCTCGGGCGGGGGCCCGACACGCGGAGAATCCTGCGCGGTGGCCTGTGTGAAACGCGGCGCATGACGGCCGGGCCAGCACTCTCCTCCGGGTTTCCCTGGCGGCCGGGTGCGAGGCCTCGGGTGGGGGCTCATCCCGGCGGAGCCCCCTGGTGGACCTCGCCCCTGCCCCCGGGGCCCGGATCCAAGGCCAGACCGGACGGGCGGCCGCCAGCGGGCAGGAAGGTCCGCGGGTGGCCAGGGTTACCGGGGCTGCCAGGCTCCGCCCGGGCCCCCCCCCCCCGCCACCCCCCCCCCCCCCGGCTTTGCCGGCCAACGGTGGCGCCCGCCGAGGCCACGCCCCCTCAGCCCCAGGGAGCCCGGGGCGCCTCCTCGCGGCGGCAGGGCCCCGGAGGCGCCGCCTGCGCCTCCCGGGTTTCGCCTGGCGGCCGACACCCCGGAGGTGGGGTAGCGGCCGGCTTCGGCCTCCCGAGTTCTCTCCGGCGCGAGGCCGGCCGGGCGCCTCGCGACCCGGAAGGAACGTCCGCGGGTTGCCATGGTTACCAGGGTTGCTAGGCGGCGCTAGGCGCCCAGCGTGGCCAGCGAACGGTGGCCCCCGCGAGGCCACGGCCCCTCAGCCCCACGGAACGCTGGGCGCCCCCTCGCCCCGGCAGGTCCCCGGAGGCGCCGCCTCCGAACCCCGGGGTTCGCGTGGCGGCGGACACCCCGGAGGTGGGCCGGCGGCCGGCTTCGGCCTCCAGAGTTCTCCCCAGCGCGAGACCGGCCGGGGCGCCTCGCGACCCGGAAGGAACGTCCGCGGGTTGCCATGGTTACCAGGGTTGCCGGGCTCCGCCGGGCGCCCAGCAGCTGCGGGCGAACGGTGGCGCCGCCGAGGCCACGCCCCCTCAGCCCCACGGGGCCCGGGGCGCCTCTTCGCCGCGGCCCGGCCCCGGAGGGGCCGCCTCCGCCTCCCGGGTTTCGCGTGGCGGGGGACACCCCGGAGGTGGGCTGGCTTCCGCCTTCGGCCTCCCGAGTCCTCTCCGGGCCCCGGAGCGGCGGTGCCTGCGGCCGCAGGCCCTCGCCGCGACCGCCGTGGACGGGAGCCCGAGGCCGAGCCCCGGAAGACTGCCCTTGACCTCCCTGCTGCTCCGGAAACGCCGCCGGCCCCCACAGCCTGGCCGCCCCCTCCGCCCTTTGTGCCGGGACGCCGGCCCCGGGAGGCGGCAGAAACCGCCCCAGCCTTCCACACGGGGCTCGCCTGTCGCTGCGTGTCGTGTCGGGGAGGCGGTGGCGCGGCACGGGGCCTCCTCGGGCGTAGGAGGAGGCAGGAGCCCTGGGAAGGCCTCCGGAGCAGTAGCAGAGTCCGGGGGTGGGACCCCTCTCCACGCACGCGTGTCTGGGCGGCCAGGCCGTCCCCGCCTCCCACTCCACCCACCCTCGTCGCAGCCGCACTGCCCCCCCTGGTGGACGCGCGTCTCTCCCCGAGGCTGTCCGAGGCTGTCCGAGGCTGTCCGAGGCGCGGGCCGGCCGCGCGTGGCTCTCGGTGCTGCCCGAGGCAAAATCGTCCACGTGCTGCAAACATTATGACATGATTTCCCCTTCCTTATTGTTTCTCTGTTTAATGTGTGGCCCGCGACAGCTCCTCTTCCTCGCGTGTGGCCCAGATCCGCCAAAAGGTGGGGGGAACCCCCGCTGGGCCCGGGGCCCGTCCTGGCTCTCCCGAGGCGTTGCTTCCCAGCTAGCCGTGCCACCGTGCCCCGGACTTTCCCTCTTGTCCCGGCCCCCTGGCCCGTTCCCACCGCACGGGCATTGAAGGCTGGGGGGCAGGCCGAAGGCGGCGGGCGAACTCGGAGGGCACAACCCGACGGTGAGGTGCATCGCCCCCCAGCCGCTCGCCCGCCCCAGTCTCAGGCAGTCAGTACTCCCTCGGGTGCTCCAGCGTCACGGTGGGCGAGCTGGGGTGCGGGGCGGGGTTCCCGGACACCCGCCGACACAGCGAAGGGCTCCGTGAGGGCCGCTGTGTCGGCAGCCGCACCCGGGAAGCTCGCCTTATCATTCTGTCTCTAACCCGACCGGCCCCGGCCGGCCGTCCATTCATTCAAGCATGCGTCATTTGCGCCTCGCTCTAGCTGCCCTTCATTCGTGCAGTGGTGCGGCCTCTCGTGCGTGAGCACATCCCTGGGGCCGACTGCACGTCGGCCTGTCTCGCACCGGGGAGCGGGCCGGTGGGAGCGGACCGAGGCTTGTGCCAGGTCACGCGCCTGGCCGGGTACGTGCGCGGGCCCCACCGGGGGTTCCGGGCCCACGGCGTGGCCGAACGCCAGTGAGGACAACGGACGTCCATCGCCTCACTGCCTGAGGTCGCCGTGTCTGGCGACCTAGGGCTCCTAGCCCCGCGTCCAGCGCCGCGCCTTCCGGGGCGAACCAGCGCCCACTGCGCACGCGGCCCCGGAGGGGCAGCGCACGGGAAGTGTCCGTGTGGGGCCTGGGGCCTGGGGCCCGGCCCGAGTTCTCTCGGCGCGAGTCAGACAGCCCAACGCAACCCTTTCCTGTCCCGGGTCCCGCTCGGGCGGGGGCCCGACACGCGGAGAATCCTGCGCGGTGGCCTGTGTGAAACGCGGCGCATGACGGCCGGGCCAGCACTCTCCTCCGGGTTTCCCTGGCGGCCGGGTGCGAGGCCTCGGGTGGGGGCTCATCCCCGCGGAGCCCCCTGGTGGACCTCGCCCCTGCCCCGGGGCCCGGATCCAAGGCCAGACCGGACGGGCGGCCGCCAGCGGGCAGGAAGGTCCGCGGGTGGCCAGGGTTACCGGGGCTGCCAGGCTCCGCCCGGGCCCCCCCCCCGCCACCCCCCCCCCCCGCCACCCCCCCCCCCCCCGGCTTTGCCGGCCAACGGTGGCGCCCGCCGAGGCCACGCCCCCTCAGCCCCAGGGAGCCCGGGGCGCCTCCTCGCAGCGGCAGGGCCCCGGAGGCGCCGCCTGCGCCTCCCGGGTTTCGCCTGGCGGCCGACACCCCGGAGGTGGGGTAGCGGCCGGCTTCGGCCTCCCGAGTTCTCTCCGGCGCGAGGCCGGCCGGGCGCCTCGCGACCCGGAAGGAACGTCCGCGGGTTGCCATGGTTACCAGGGTTGCTAGGCGGCGCTAGGCGCCCAGCGTGGCCAGCGAACGGTGGCCCCCGCGAGGCCACGGCCCCTCAGCCCCACGGAACGCTGGGCGCCCCCTCGCCCCGGCAGGTCCCCGGAGGCGCCGCCTCCGAACCCCGGGGTTCGCGTGGCGGCGGACACCCCGGAGGTGGGCCGGCGGCCGGCTTCGGCCTCCAGAGTTCTCCCCAGCGCGAGACCGGCCGGGGCGCCTCGCGACCCGGAAGGAACGTCCGCGGGTTGCCATGGTTACCAGGGTTGCCGGGCTCCGCCGGGCGCCCAGCAGCTGCGGGCGAACGGTGGCGCCGCCGAGGCCACGCCCCCTCAGCCCCACGGGGCCCGGGGCGCCTCTTCGCCGCGGCCCGGCCCCGGAGGGGCCGCCTCCGCCTCCCGGGTTTCGCGTGGCGGGGGACACCCCGGAGGTGGGCTGGCTTCCGCCTTCGGCCTCCCGAGTCCTCTCCGGGCCCCGGAGCGGCGGTGCCTGCGGCCGCAGGCCCTCGCCGCGACCGCCGTGGACGGGAGCCCGAGGCCGAGCCCCGGAAGACTGCCCTTGACCTCCCTGCTGCTCCGGAAACGCCGCCGGCCCCCACAGCCTGGCCGCCCCCTCCGCCCTTTGTGCCGGGACGCCGGCCCCGGGAGGCGGCAGAAACCGCCCCAGCCTTCCACACGGGGCTCGCCTGTCGCTGCGTGTCGTGTCGGGGAGGCGGTGGCGCGGCACGGGGCCTCCTCGGGCGTAGGAGGAGGCAGGAGCCCTGGGAAGGCCTCCGGAGCAGTAGCAGAGTCCGGGGGTGGGACCCCTCTCCACGCACGCGTGTCTGGGCGGCCAGGCCGTCCCCGCCTCCCACTCCACCCACCCTCGTCGCAGCCGCACTGCCCCCCCTGGTGGACGCGCGTCTCTCCCCGAGGCTGTCCGAGGCTGTCCGAGGCTGTCCGAGGCTGTCCGAGGCTGTCCGAGGCGCGGGCCGGCCGCGCGTGGCTCTCGGTGCTGCCCGAGGCAAAATCGTCCACGTGCTGCAAACATTATGACATGATTTCCCCTTCCTTATTGTTTCTCTGTTTAATGTGTGGCCCGCGACAGCTCCTCTTCCTCGCGTGTGGCCCAGATCCGCCAAAAGGTGGGGGGAACCCCCGCTGGGCCCGGGGCCCGTCCTGGCTCTCCCGAGGCGTTGCTTCCCAGCTAGCCGTGCCACCGTGCCCCGGACTTTCCCTCTTGTCCCGGCCCCCTGGCCCGTTCCCACCGCACGGGCATTGAAGGCTGGGGGGCAGGCCGAAGGCGGCGGGCGAACTCGGAGGGCACAACCCGACGGTGAGGTGCATCGCCCCCCAGCCGCTCGCCCGCCCCAGTCTCAGGCAGTCAGTACTCCCTCGGGTGCTCCAGCGTCACGGTGGGCGAGCTGGGGTGCGGGGCGGGGTTCCCGGACACCCGCCGACACAGCGAAGGGCTCCGTGAGGGCCGCTGTGTCGGCAGCCGCACCCGGGAAGCTCGCCTTATCATTCTGTCTCTAACCCGACCGGCCCCGGCCGGCCGTCCATTCATTCAAGCATGCGTCATTTGCGCCTCGCTCTAGCTGCCCTTCATTCGTGCAGTGGTGCGGCCTCTCGTGTGTGAGCACATCCCTGGGGCCGACTGCACGTCGGCCTGTCTCGCACCGGGGAGCGGGCCGGTGGGAGCGGACCGAGGCTTGTGCCAGGTCACGCGCCTGGCCGGGTACGTGCGCGGGCCCCACCGGGGGTTCCGGGCCCACGGCGTGGCCGAACGCCAGTGAGGACAACGGACGTCCATCGCCTCACTGCCTGAGGTCGCCGTGTCTGGCGACCTAGGGCTCCTAGCCCCGCGTCCAGCGCCGCGCCTTCCGGGGCGAACCAGCGCCCACTGCGCACGCGGCCCCGGAGGGGCAGCGCACGGGAAGTGTCCGTGTGGGGCCTGGGGCCTGGGGCCCGGCCCGAGTTCTCTCGGCGCGAGTCAGACAGCCCAACGCAACCCTTTCCTGTCCCGGGTCCCGCTCGGGCGGGGGCCCGACACGCGGAGAATCCTGCGCGGTGGCCTGTGTGAAACGCGGCGCATGACGGCCGGGCCAGCACTCTCCTCCGGGTTTCCCTGGCGGCCGGGTGCGAGGCCTCGGGTGGGGGCTCATCCCCGCGGAGCCCCCTGGTGGACCTCGCCCCTGCCCCCGGGGCCCGGATCCAAGGCCAGACCGGACGGGCGGCCGCCAGCGGGCAGGAAGGTCCGCGGGTGGCCAGGGTTACCGGGGCTGCCAGGCTCCGCCCGGGCCCCCCCCCCCCGCCACCCCCCCCCCCCCCGGCTTTGCCGGCCAACGGTGGCGCCCGCCGAGGCCACGCCCCCTCAGCCCCAGGGAGCCCGGGGCGCCTCCTCGCGGCGGCAGGGCCCCGGAGGCGCCGCCTGCGCCTCCCGGGTTTCGCCTGGCGGCCGACACCCCGGAGGTGGGGTAGCGGCCGGCTTCGGCCTCCCGAGTTCTCTCCGGCGCGAGGCCGGCCGGGCGCCTCGCGACCCGGAAGGAACGTCCGCGGGTTGCCATGGTTACCAGGGTTGCTAGGCGGCGCTAGGCGCCCAGCGTGGCCAGCGAACGGTGGCCCCCGCGAGGCCACGGCCCCTCAGCCCCACGGAACGCTGGGCGCCCCCTCGCCCCGGCAGGTCCCCGGAGGCGCCGCCTCCGAACCCCGGGGTTCGCGTGGCGGCGGACACCCCGGAGGTGGGCCGGCGGCCGGCTTCGGCCTCCAGAGTTCTCCCCAGCGCGAGACCGGCCGGGGCGCCTCGCGACCCGGAAGGAACGTCCGCGGGTTGCCATGGTTACCAGGGTTGCCGGGCTCTGTGATAGAAAAACTCTAATAGAATCCCTTTGTGTATTAGCTCCGTTAAGCCTGTTTAGTTTTGGGAAGAAACCAAAGGTATTTTTTTCTTTTTCTAAGGAAGGTGTTTACCTTTGACTCTAGGCTGGCATTATAGAAAGTTATAACAAGCCTGAAATCAAAAAAAAACAAGAAAGTAATATTTTATGGCATTAGTCTCAAATGAGAACTTTTGTTTTCCCTAATACATTTCTTTAAACCAGAGGAACTGGACCTAAGAGTGGATAGAATAGGACTAGGCTTTGAGAGGGTGCTAACCTCAAATAAGTTATTCTAATATTATGGCATTCCTGGAGTCTACCATACTCAAGGCATTAGCTATTTAAAAGGAAATATTCCACCTGAGAGGTCATATCTTAACTAGAGATCAATACCTTTAAGCTAAGTTGATTGAAACATCATATAGCATAGGAACTTGGAATGGGGAAAAGGAGAGAGACAATACTTGTAATTGAGAAGTTATAAGGCGCCATGCTGGCCCCCTCAGGTTTTTCTAAAGTTAACTATGCCTGTGAATCAATTGTTCATTGCATCTGGGATGGAGATCTTTGTGGCCTCCTTAGTTATAGAAATCCTCTTGGGGATCTAAAGTATTATCTCCATGTCACCCCTACTTGCAGTATTGGAGTTAAAAAAGAAACTATCCTTCTGCCAACAATTTTATCCAACTAGCTTCAATTCACAATAGTGTTAAATTTAGCAGATCCTTGTGACACCTGTTCTGTCTTTGCCGAATTTTAATTACATGCATCTCTGCTCAGGACAAGAAAAACACTTTTCTGCATTTGTCGTTGGGAGAGATGCTGATTTCCTGGGGTGTGGAGTAAGCTTAGCAAACAGAAATCTTTCTCTTTAAAAACACCAACAGAAAGTCGCCAATAAAAAAAAACAGCATACAAAACAAAAAAGGAGAAACAAGTTCTTAAAGAAGTGTGGCATGAACATTTCTTGCTGGAATTTAAATATCCCACTTCTTAATATGCAATGGCTTAAACTACTCTGATAAGAAAAGGATGCTACTATGTTAGTGAAATATATTTAACAGGGCAATATTATACGTTATGGAGGACAGCAGATAAGAGAATGAAAACACTCTTAGATCATTATTACCAATGACTATGCAAATCCTGAAACCCTGACGAATGTGAGAATGAGTCCCAAATAGAAACTAGAAATAAAGTGTTGTGGGTCAGAGTTTTAGTGGAAGAAATACTGAATCTCAGTAGTCAAAAGATTCAGTAACATGCTATAATTTCTGTTGTTTAATTTTAGTTCAAAAAGTAACAATTCTATAGTCATTTTGCTATTTTTATTATTACCTTTATTACATAGTTTTCTTGTTCATGTATAACTATAATAAACGAGAGGATGGTAGGTTGTCTGTCATAAAAATATCATTTAAAATTATGTGCTTGAATCAGAAGTAGGCAAGGTTAAACAGCATCCCTCTTCCCCTTAGGCAGGCAGCAAATAGTAAACCTTCAGGAGATTTGAGAGGAGGATGTGGTTTGGAGGACGGATTAGTTAATCTCTATGCCCTTTTGTTTGTTTTCCCAGTCTGTTTCCCTATTATAAACAGAAGTAAAACCTTTTAACATGGGGCTCTGAACATGTATTTATAATTAGTCAAAACTGCATTCTACTCCACAACCAGAACTCCGGGTAGAAGAATCCAAGAAATACTGTGGCCGTGGCAGCCTTAAGCCATAAAAGATGGACTGAGGAATGCCTTTAGGGCCCAGAAAGATCACATGTATGTGTGAGGCATAGTAAAAGATTATTTGTTGAAGGGCAGCACTTGAGGCAATCTGGAGAAAGATATGTTTCCCAGAAAGCAGTCAAATTCAGATTCTGAAGAAAAAAATGCATTGGTCAAACAAGTAAATCTGTGGGCCAGTGCCTACCAACAGGTGATAGTTCACTCCTGCCCTAGGATCTGCAAATAAATATATGAATAAACAAATGATTCATTTATAAAAGGGACCTTGAAAATTCTTCCTGGGCCTGGAAAGTGGCCCAAAGCTTCAAATTTGGAAAGCTCTTCCTAAATGGTACCCCCTGGTAGTTGGAGAAGTTTTTATAAAGGAGGTGGTGGTATTGGACCTACAAATTGGGGGATGTATAAAATTTTGCTTATAATTAATTGAGTTTTGGATAAGGGAATGAGTAAAGGCACAGAGGCAAGGAATACGTTCAGGAAACAGCAAATAATCTGTAGTAACAAGTGGTGATAAATGAGGCTTTGAATATAGATTGGGTCATTGCGAAGGACATTGAATGCCATTTTAAGAAGTTGAATACTACAGGAAATGGAGAAACCAAAGAATTATATGTATGAACCATAGACATGAACTAAAGGGAGGAATGCTGGTGGAGGGGTGGTGGGGGAGGGGGATAAAGGGGCAAATGGGACAACTGTAATAGCATAATCAAAAAATATACTTAAAAAAGAAGTTGACTGTGTCAGATACAATATGAAGCAGCTGGGAAGATTTCTGAGATTATTCTCTTCTGACTTTTGAGAATGAATATCTGTAGGGGAAAATGACTCTGGCACATTAGATAGGCAGTAGATTTTAAGGTCCACTGCCCTTTCACAGGGACATTAGTTAAAGAATATCAGAGGTGAAGAGAACATTTTTATATTATCTACTTCAACCTTCTCGTTTCACTGATGGGGAAACAGGGATCTATGGAACTGATATAGCTTGTTTAACATTACACAGGTACAAGAACTAGAATATTCTTTCTACTACCCCAGACTAACAATCTCATCAGGTTTAGTCCAATTTCTCTTTGCATGGATGTTACATTTTGCTTTCATTTTTGCTGATTTTGAAAAGCAGCTAGGCAAAGCTGAATATCAATTCTGAAGAGCTATGTAAGTTTCTGCCAATGAAATCAATAGTTCTTGATGCTCTACAGTCTCCAGATGTGAAAAAAGATTCTTTCATGGGATTCTGGCTAGCCTTTGCTATTTTAGGTGAGATGTGAAAAAGATTTGAATTTCAGCCCTGGCTGGTGTGGCTCAGTGGATTGAGTGCCAGCCTCTGAAGCAAAGGTCACTGGTTTGATTCCCAATCAGAGCAAATACCTGGGTTGTGGGCCAGGACCCCAGTAGGGGGCATACCAGAAGCAACTACCAACTGGTGTTTTTCTCCCTCTCTTTTGCCCTCCCTTCCCCTTTAAAAATAAGTGAATAAAATCTTTCCAAAAAAGATTTGAATTTCATTGTAAATTAACTGTGGCGTACCTGTTATCACAATCTTCAGCATGTTAATTTATAAGTAGTCATTCTTTTTTTACATTGACGATTAATTTTGTAATCATGAGCTGTTTCCCTCACTTTGCACCTAGGTAAGATTGAGCTTATTTAAAAGTAAAAAAAAGATAGATGCCTATGCAGTGTAATTTGAAATCCAATCCCAGTGTGAAGTTAATAATTCATATGCCTAGTCTCATTTTTATGGGTTGTTATATGCATACACATTTAAATAATGTCATATCTTCATTGTTGCTTGTAGCTCATATCACTAGTAAATGACCCTCCTTATCCCCTTTTAATACATTTTGCTCTAAATTTTACTTTTATTATATTCACAATGCCATCCTTGACAGTTTGCTTTTCAGTTTGATGACTCTATCTTTGCAACATAAGAATTTCTTTTTGAATTTTTATTGTTATTCAATTACAGTTGTATGCCTTTTCTCCCCATCCCTCCACCCCACCCCAGCTGAACACACCTCCCTGCCCCACCTCCACCCTCCCCCCCAATTATGTCCATGTGTCCTTTATAATAGTTCCTGCAATCCCCTCTTCCCACTGTCCCCACCTCACTCCCCCATGGCCAATGCTAGAGAGTTCCCCCTCTCAATGTCTCTGGTGGTATTTTGTTTGCTTTTTTCTTTTGTTGATTATGTTCCAGTTAAAGGTGAGATCATATGGTATTTGTCCCTCACCGCTTGGCTTATTTCACTTAGCATAATGCTCTCCAGTTTCATCCATGCTGTTGCAAAGGGTATAAGCTCCTTCTTTCTCTCTGCTGCGTAGAATTCCATTGTGTAAATATACCATAGTTTTTGGATCCACTCGTTTGCTGATGGGCACTTCGGTTGCTTCCAGTACTTGGCTATTGTAAATTGTGCTGCTATGAACATTGGGGTGCACAGGCTCTTTTGGATTGGTGTTTCAGGGTTCTTAGGGTATAATCCCAGGAGCAGAATTGCTGGGTCAAAGGGCAGTTCCATTTTTAGTTTTCTGAGGAAATTCCATATTGTTTTCCACAGTGGCCTCACCAGTCTGCATTCCCACCAACAGTGCATTAGGGTTCCCTTTTCTCTGCATCCTCTCCAACATTTGTTTGTGGATTTGTTTATGCTGGCCACTCTGACTGGTGTGAGATGGTACCTCATTGTGGTTTTAATTTGCATCTCTCTGATGGCTAGTGATGCTGAGCATCTTTCCATATGTCTCTGGGCCCTCTGTATGTCTTCCTTGGAGAAGTGTCTGTTCAAGTCCTTTGCCCATTTTTTAATTGGGTTGTTTGTCTTCCTGGAGTGGAGTCGTGTGAGTTCTTTATATATTTTGGAGATCAGGCCCTTGTCTGAGGTACCATTAGCAAATATGTTTTCCCATACTGTTGGTTCTCTTTGTAATTTGGTGCTATTTTCTTTACCCTTGCAGAAGCTTTTTATTTTGATGAGGTCCCATTTGTTTATTCTTCCCTTTATGTCCCTTGCTTTAGGGGACATGTCTGTGAGGATGTTGCTGCGTGGAATGTCTGAGATTTTCCTGCCAATGTTTTCCTCGAGGACTTTTATGGTGTTACAACTTATATTTAAGTCTTTTATCCATCTTGAGTTTATTTTTGTGTGTTGCGTAAGTTGGTGATCAGGTTTCATTTTTTTTACACGTAGCTGTCCAGATCTCCCAACACCATCTGTTGAAGAGGCTGTTTTTGCTCCATTTTATGCTCCTTCCACTTTGTCAAATATTAATTGACCATAAAGGCTGGAGTTTATTTCTGGGCTCTCTGTTATGTTCCATTGGTCTATGTGCCTGTTTTTATGCCAGTACCAGGCTGTTTTGATGACAGTGGCCTTGTAATACAGTTTGATATCAGGTATTGTGATCCCTCCTGCTTTGTTCTTCTTTCTCAAAATTGCTGCAGCTATTCGGGGTCATTTATGGTCCCATAAAAATTTCTGAAATGTTTGTTCTATATCTGTGAAATATGTCATGGGTACTCTAATAGGGATTGCATTGAATCTATAAATCGCTTTGGGTGGTATGGCCACTTGGATGATATTAATTCTTCCAATCCATGAGCATGGTACATGCTTCCATTTGTTTGTGTCTTCCCTAATTTCTTCCTTCAGTGTTGTGTAGTGTTCTGAGTACAGTTCATTTACCTACTTGGTTAGGTTGATTCGTAGGTACTCTATTGTTCTTGTTGCTATATCAAATGGGATTTTTCTCCTTATTTCTGTTTCTGCAGGTTCGTTGTTGGTGTACAGAAATGCCTTTGATTTCTGAGTATTGACTTTGTATCCCGCTGTTTTGCCAAATTCATTTATTAGGTCGAGTAGTTTTTGGGTAGAGTCATAGGATTTTCCATGTACACGATCATGTCATCTGCAAACAGTGACAGTTTCCTTTCCTCCTTTCCTACTTCGATTCATTTTATTTCTTTTTCTTGTCTAATTGCTGTGGCTAGGACTTCCAATACTATGTTGAATAGCAGTGGTGAGAGAGGACATCCTTGTCTTGTTCCTGATCTTAGTGGGAAAGCTCTAAGTTTTTGTCCATTGAGTATGATGTTGGCTGTAGGGCTCTCATATATGGCCTTTATGATGTTGAGGAATGCTCCCTGTATTCCCACTTTGCTGAGTGTTTTTATCAGAAATGGGTGCTGTACGTTATCAAATGCTTTTTCTGCATCTATTGATATGATCATGTGATTTTTGTCTTTGGAATTATTGATGTGATGTATTATGTTTATTGATTTGCAAATATTGTACCATCCTTGCATCCCTGGGATGAATCCCACTTGGTCATGGTGGATGATCTTTTTAATGTATTGCTGGATGCGGTTTGCCAATATTTTGTTGAGAATTTTAGCGTCTATGCTCATCAGCGATATTAGCCTGAAGTTTTCTTTCTTCGTTGTGTCTTTTTCTGGTTTTCGGATTAGGATGTTACTGGCTTCATAAAAAGAGTTTGGGAGTCTTCCATCAGTTTGGATTTTTTCGAATAGTCTGTGAAACATAGGGGTTAGCTCCTCTTTAAATGCTTTGTAGAATTCTCCTGTAAAACCATCTAGTCCAGGGCTTTTGCGTGTTTGGAGTTTTTTGATGACTGCTTCAATTTCATCTGCTGTGATTGGTCTGTTCAGGTTTTCTGCTTCTTCTTCATTCAGTTTTGGAAGATTATATTTTTCTAGAAATGTATCCATTTCACCTAGGTTTTCAAATTTCTTGGCATACAGTTCTTCATAGTAATTTCTTACAATCCTTTGTATTTCTGTGGTATGAGTTGTCATCTCTCCTCTTTCATTTCTAATTGTGTTTATTTGGATCCTCTCTCTTTCTTTCTTGATGAGCCTCCTTAAAGGCTTGTCGATTTTGTTTATCTTTTCAAAGAACCAGCTCCTGGATTCATTGATCCTCAGAATTGTGCTTTTAGTCTCTATGTCATTTCACTCTGCTCTGATCTTGGTAATTTCCTTCTTCTGCTTGCTCTGGGCTATCATTGTTGTTGTTCCTCGAGTTCTTGTAGGCATAGGGTTAGGTTGTTTGTTTGCAATGTTTCTATCTTCTTAAGGTAGGACTGTATTGCTATGAACTTCCCTCTCAGGACTGCCTTTGCTGTGTCCCATAGGTTTTCGGTTCTTGTGAGTTCATTTTCATTTGTTTCCACAAAGTTTTTCATTTCTTCCCTAATCTCGTTCTTGACCCATTCATTATTTAATAGCATGCCATTCAGTATCCATGATTTTGAGTGTTTGGGGTTTTTCCCTTTCGAGTTGGTTTCTAGTTTCAGCCCCTTGTGGTCAGAGAAAATGCTTGATATCATTTCAATTTTCTTGAATTTGTTGAGGCTTGCTTTGTGTCTTATCATGTGGTCTATCTTTGAGAAAGTTCCATGGACACTTGAAAAGAATGTGTATTTTGCTTCTTTGGGATGAAAAGCTCTATATATATCAGTTAAGTCCATTTCCTCTAGGGTATTGTTAAGTGACACAATATCCTTCTTGATATTTTGTTTGGAAGACCTGTCCATTTTTGACAGTGGGGTGTTAAAGTCCCCTACTATAATTTTGTTGCTGTCAATATCTTTCTTGAAGTCCTCCAAGATTTTCCTTATTTATTTGGGTGCTCCTATGTTGGGTGCATATATATTTACAATGTTTATGTCTTCTTGGTGGATTCTTCCTTTGAATATTATGAAGTGACCTTCCGGGTCTCTCTTTATGGCCCTTCTTTGCAAGTCTATTTTCTCTGATATGAGTATGGCTACCCCTACTTTTTTTCCTGTCTGTTTGCTTGGAAAATTTGTTTCCAGCCCTTCACTTTCAGTCTGTGCAAGTCTTTTGCCCTGAGATGAGTATCTTGTAGGCAGCATATGTGTGGGTCATGTTTTCTTATTCATTCAGCTATTCTATGTCTTTTGATTGGAGCATTTAATCCATTTACGTTTAAGGTTATTATCGATAGGTACTTATTCATTGCCATTTTTTCCTGCCTGTGTTCCTCTCTCTTTCTCTTTTCCTTCCTTTCCTTAAATCAGTCCCTTTAGCATCTCTTGCAGAGCTGGTTTGGTGGAAGTGTATTCTTTTAGACTCCTTTTGTCTGGGAAACTCTTTATTTGGCCTTCTATCTTGATTGAGAGCCTTGCTGGGTAAAGTAGCCTTGGTTGCAGGCCTCTGGTTCTCATTACTTGGAATGTTTTTTGCCATTCTCTTCTGGCTTGGAGCGTTTCCATTGAGAAGTCAGTTGCTAACCTTATTGGGGCTCCCTTGTATATTAATTCTTGTTTCTCCCTTGGTGCCTTTAAGATCCTCTCTTTGTCTTGGAATTTTGCCATTTTAGTTATGATGTGTCTTGCAGTGGGCCTTTTTGTGTTCCTCTTACTTGGGACTCTCTGTGTTTCCTGGATTTTGGTGATTTTTTTCCTCCTCAGATTAGGGAAATTTTCCATCATTACTTTTGCAAACAGGTTTTCTATCCCTTGCTCTTCTTCTTCTCCTTCTGGTATTCCTATTATACGGATATTGTTACGTTTCATGTTGTCCTGCATTTCCCTTATTGCCTCTTCATTCTTTCTGAGCCTGTTTTCCTTTTCTTGCTCTTTCTGGGTGTTTTTTTCTACTTTGTCCTCCAGCTCACTGATCTGATCCTCTGCTTCATCAAGTCTGCTTTTCATTCCTTCTACTGTGTTCTTCAATTCAGAAATTGTATTCTTCATTTCCTCTTGGCTCTTGTTGATAGTTTCTATTTCCTTTTTCATGTTAATATAGTTTGCAGTGAATTCATTGTAGTTTCCCTGTAGTTTCCGGTAGTTCTCTGTGAACTCAGAGAGCTCAGTGAGCTTCCTGATGACCATTGCTTTGAACTCAGTATCTGATAGTTTACTTGCCTCTTTTTCAGTTAGCATTCTTCCTCAGGTTTCCTCCTTTCCTTTCATTTGGGGATTGTTTCTTTGTCTTCCCATTGTTTGTGAGACTCTTCTTGTTAGCCTCTGCTTCTTAAATTGATCCATTCTGACTCCCTGGATTTATGATATGAACTTCTATGGTAGAATGCCAATGGGATTCAGTGGTGCTGTCTCCTTAATCTCCTGTGCTCACTGGTCTTGAGCTGACGTTTATGGGTGTAACACAGTCTAACTCTGGTCTTTTCAGCACTCCAGGTTTTCTTGTCTCACCTGTGGGAAAAAGAGAAACGGGTGAAGGAAGAACGGAAGCAGGGAAAAAGGGAATAGAAAAGGAAAGGAAGGAAGGAAGAAGGAATAAAACAGGTTAAGGATTGCTGGAAGAAGGAATATAAAAAAAGAAAGAAGGACAGACAGGAAGAACAAAATTCATGGGAAAAGGGAGGAAAGGAAAGAAAGAAAGGTCTTCTGCTGGCTTTAAACCGGTCAGGTTACTTCTGCTGGTCTTCCTGTCTGTGGAACGGGAAGGGGTGGTTGGAAGGATTGGTTTCACTTTTCTCCCTTCCTGGTGCTCCAGCTTTTCATCAGCTCCTTTCCACTTATTTAGAATTTCTTCAATGTAAACACCATTTGGCTTAAATGGTTTTTCCTTTTTTTTTTTTTAATTACATTTATTTCAGGATTCTTTGTGTAACAAACTGACTGTAACTGTAGGGGAGAGGAGAGGGGGTTAACAAGGCAAAGAAGCAGAAGAGGTATCAAGGAACATGTATAAAAGACCCATAGACAAAGACAATGGGGGGACTGAATGCGGAAGGTGGGTGTGGTTAGGGTGGGATAGAGTAATGGGGGAATTTATTGGGATGACATTAGTTAACAGAGTTCTAGAGGATTCAGGTATACAATTCTGTAATACATCATGTGTATATTGTAGTTTGTGTTCATTACCCCAAGTTACCTCCTTCCATCAACACTTATCCCCTCTTTACCTTCTCCTACCTTCCCTCACCCCCTTTCCCTCTGGTAATCTCCATACTGTTGTCTGTGTCTATGAGATTTTTTTCCTTGCTTAATCCCTTCACATTTTCCACCCAGCCCCCAACCCTCTTCCCTTCTGACAGCTGTTTGTTAGTTTATTTTGTTCATTAGATTCCATGTATAGGTGAAATCATATGGTATTTATCTTTCTCTGGCTGGTTTATTTCACTTAGCATAATATTCTCCATACTCTCTCAAAGGGTAATATTTACTTCTTTTTTATGGCCACGTGGTATTTCATTATATAAATGTACCACAACTTCTTTTATCCACTCATCTACCAATGAGCATTTGGGTTGCCTCCAAATATTGCCTATTGTAAACATTGCTGCAATGTATATAGGGGTGCATATATTCTTTCAAATTAGTGTTTTGGTTTTCTGTGGATATATTCCTAAAAGTTGAATGGCTGGGTTATAAGGCAGTCCATTTTAAATTTTTTGAAGTAACTCCATACTGCTTTTCACATTGTGTGCATCCAGTAAAACCTTGAACATTTCTCATAGTTATATATTTTCTGATATATCTCTTCAGACAAGGTAAACAAAAGAAAAATTAAACAAATTGGTCTACATCAAAGCAACAAGGTTTTGCACAGCAAAGGAAACCATCAACAAAACGGAAAGACAACCACTGAATGGGAGTGCACATTCCCCAATATGTCTGATAAGGGTTTAATATCCACAATTTATAACAAACTTAAACAATTCAACACCAAAGAAAAAAACAATCCAATTAAGAAATTGGCAAAGGACCTGAATAGGCACTTCTTCAAATAGGACACATAGATGACTAACAGATATATGAAAAAATGCTCAACATCTCTAACCATCAGAGAGACGCAAGTTAAAACCACAATGAGACATCACCTCACACCTGTCAGAATGGCTACGATCAATAAATCAACAAATGTTTAGGAGGATGTGGAGGAAATGGAATCGACCAACATTGATGGTGGGAATGGGATTTTATTCTTATAAAAGTGAAGGTAGCTTAAGTAATTTAATATCGGTATCTTTGAAGCTTTGGTACTGGTGCCGTTATTGGTACAAATCCTTCGCACTATAAAAACTTCTTTCTCAAAGAGACCCACTGCAAGACACATCATAATTAAAATGGCAAATTTCCAAGAAAAGAGAGGATCTTAAAAGCAGCAAGGGAGAAAAAGGAAGTAACATACAAGGGAACCCCAATAACGTTAGCAACTGACTTCTCAATGGAAACGCTCCAAGCCAGAAGAGAATGGCAAAAAATATTCCAAGTAATGAGAACCAGAGGCCTGCAACCAAGGCTACTTTACCCAGCAAGGCTCTCAATCAAGATAGAAGGCCAAATAAAGAGTTTCCAAGACAAAAGAAGTCTAAAAGAATATATTTCCACCAAACCAGCTCTGCAAGAGATGCTAAAGGGACTGCTTTAAGGAAAGGAAGGAAAAGAGAAAGAGAGAGGAACACAGATAGGAAAAAAAGGCAATGAATAAGTACCTATCGATAATAACCTTAAACGTAAATGG
Organism: Desmodus rotundus; assembly: GCF_022682495.2. Lineage (NCBI taxonomy): Eukaryota > Metazoa > Chordata > Mammalia > Chiroptera > Phyllostomidae > Desmodus > Desmodus rotundus. The sequence goes on along the minus strand of NC_071400.1, from coordinate 33,783,970 downwards.
ATTAAATGCTCCAATCAAAAGACATAGAATAGCTGAATGGATAAGAAAACATGACCCACACATATGCTGCCTACAAAAGACCCATCTCAGGACAAAAGACTTGCACAGACTGAAAGTGAAGGGCTGGAAACAAATTTTCCAAGCAAACGGACAGGAAAAAAAAGCAGGGGCAGCAATACTCATATCAGAAAAAATAGACTTGCAAGGAAGGGCCATAAAGAGAGACCCGTAAGGTCACTTCATAATACTCAAAGGAAGAATCCACCAAGAAGACATAAACATTGTAAATATATATGCACCCAACATAGGAGCACCCAAATACATTAAGAAAATCTTGGAGGACTTCAAGAAAGATATTGACAGCAACAAAATTATAGGAGGGGACTTTAACACCCCACTATCAAAAATGGACAGGTCTTCCAAACAAAATATCAACAAGGATATTGTGTCACTTAACAATACCCTAAAGGAAATGGACTTAACTGATATATATAGAGCTTTTCATTCCAAAGAAGCAAAATACACATTCTTTTCACGTGTCCATGGAACTTTCTCAAAGATAGACCACATGATAGGACACAAAGCAAGCCTCAACAAATTCAAGAAAATTGAAATGATATCAAGCATTTTCTCTGACCACAAGGGGCTGAAACTAGAAACCAACCCCAAAGGAAAAAACCCAAAACACTCAAAATCATGGAGACTGAATAGCATGCTATTAAATAATTAATGGGTCAAGAACGAGGTTAGGAGAGAAATCAAAAAATTTCTGGAAACAAATGAAAATGACCTCACAATAACCCAAAACCTATGGGACACAGCAAAGGCAGTCCAGAGGGGAAGTTCATAGCAATACAGGCCTACCTTAAGAAGATAGAAACATTTCAAACAAACAACCTAACCCCATGCCTACAAGAACTCGAGGAACAACAACAAAGAAAACCCAGAGCAAGCAGAAGGAAGGAATTAACCAAGATCAGAGCAGAACTAAATGACATAGAGACTAAAAGCACAATTCTAAGGATCAATGAATCCAGGAGCTGGTTCTTTGAAAAGATAAACAAAATCGACAAGCCTTTAAGGAGGCTCATCAAGAAAGAAAGAGAGAGGATCCAAATAAACACAATTAGAAATGAAAGAGGATTGTTCTTAACTTCAATGTCTCTGGTTATATTTTGTTTGCTAAGAGGGTATTACAGGAACTACTATAAAGGACACATGGACAAAACCAAGGGGGAGGGTGGAGAGGGGGGAGGGAGGTGGGTGCACCTGGGGTGGGGTAGAGGGATGGGGAGAAAAGGCATACAACTGTAATTGCATAACAATTAAAAAAAATATATGACCTAGCATTAACAAAAACATAATGAGCCACTTAGGAGAATTTTGTTATAAATTTTTTTTGGATAGAATATCAAAATAAAGGAATATATTTCTAAAAAAAAAAAAAAAAAAAAAAAAGAAATGAAAGAGGAGAGATGACAACTGATACCACAGAAATACAAAGGATTGTAAGAAATTACTACGAAGAACTGTATGCCAAGAAAATTGAAAACTTAGGTGAAATGGACACATTTCTAGAAAAATATAATCTTCCAAAACTGAATGAAGAAGAAGCAGAAAACCTGAACAGACCAATAACAGTGGACAAAATTGAAGCAGTCATCAAAAAACTCCCAACACACAAAAGCCCTGGACCAGATGTTTTCACAGGAGAATTCTACAAAGCATTTAAGGAAGAGCTAACCCCTATCCTTCACAGACTATTCAAAAAAATCCAAACTGATGGAAGACTCCCAAACTCTTTTTATGAAGCCAGCATCATCCTAATCCCAATACCAGATAAAGACACAACGAAGAAAGAAAACTTCAGGCCAATATCTCTGATGAACATAGACGCTAAACTTCTCAACAAAATATTGGCAAACCGCATCCAGCAATACATTAAAAAGATCATGCACCATGACCAAGTGGGATTCATCCCAGGGATACAAGGATGGTACAATATTTGCAAATCAATAAAAATAATACATCACATCAACAACAGCAAAGACAAAAATCACATGATCATAACAATAGATGTGGAAAAAGCATTTGACAAGGTACAGCACCCATTTCTGATAAAAACACTCAGCAAAGTGGGAATAGAGGGAGCATTCCTCAACATCATAAAGGCCATATATGAGAGCCCTACAGCCAACATCATACTCAATGGACAAAAACTTAGAGCTTTCCCACTATGATCAAGAACAAGACAAGGATGCCCTCTCTCACCACTCCTATTCAATATAGTATTGGAAGTCCTAGCCACAGCAATCAGACAAGAACAAGCAATAAAAGGGATCCAAATTGGGAAGGAGGAAATGAAACTGTCACTGTTTGCAGATGACATGATAGTGTACATGGAAAATCCTATAGACTCCACCAAATAACTACTCGGCCTAATAAATGAATTTGGCAAAACAGCGGGATACAAAGTCAATACTCAGAAATCAAAGGCATTCCTGTACACCAACAACGAACCTGCAGAAACAGAAAACAGGAAAAAAATCCCATTTGATATAGCAACAAGAAAAATAAAGTACCTAGGAATAAACCTAACCAAGGAGGTGAAAGACCTGTACTCGGAAAACTACACAACATTGAAGAAAGAAATTAAGGAAGACACAAACAAATGGAAGCATGTACCATCCTCATGGATTGGAAGAATTAACATCATCAAAATGGCCATACTACCCAAAGCAATCTATAGATTCAATGCAATCCCTATTCGAGTACCCATGACATATTTCACAGATATAGAACAAACATTTCAGAAATTTATATGGAACCATAAATGACCCCGAATAGCTGCAGCAATTTTGAGAAAGAAGAACAAAGCAGGAGGGATCACAATACCTGATATCAAACTGTATTACAAGGCCACTGTCATCAAAACAGCCTGGTACTGGCATAAAAACAGGCACATAGACCAATGGAACAGAACAGAGAGCCCAGAAATAAACTCAAGTCTTTACGGTCAATTAATATTTGACAAAGGAGGCAGGAGCATAAAATGGAGCAAAAACAGCCTCTTCAACAGATGGTGTTGGGAGATCTGGACAGCTATGTGCAAAAAAATGAACCTTGATCACCAACTTATGCCATACACAAAAATAAACTCAAGATGGATAAAAGACTTAAATATAAGTTGTAACACCATAAAAGTCCTCGAGGAAAACATTGGCAGGAAAATCTCAGACATTCCATGCAGCAACATCCTCACAGACATGTCCCCTCAAGCAAGGGACATAAAGGAAAGAATAAACAAATGGGACCTCATCAAAATAAAAAGCTTCTGCAAGGGTAAAGAAAATAGCACCAAATTACAAAGAGAACCAACAGTATGGGAAAACATATTTGCTAATGATACCTCAGACAAGGGCCTGATCTCCAAAATATATACAGAACTCACACGACTCCACTCCAGGAAGACAAACAACCCAATTAAAAAATGGGCAAAGGACTTGAACAGACACTTCTCCAAGGAAGACATACAGAGGGCCCAGAGACATTTGAAAAGATGCTCAGCATCACTAGCCATCAGAGAGATGCAATTCAAAACCACAATGAGTTACCATCTCACACCAGTCAGAGTGGCCAGCATAAACAAATCCACAAACAAATGTTGGAGAGGATGCGGAGAAAAGGGAACCCTAGTGCACTGTTGGTGGTAATGCAGACTGGTGAGGCCACTGTGTAAAACAGTATGGAATTTCCTCAGAAAACTAAAAATGGAACTGCCCTTTGACCCAGCAATTCTGCTGCTGGGATTATACCCTAAGAACCCTGAAACACCAATCCAAAAGAGCCTGTGCACCCCAATGTTCATAGCAGCACAATTTACAATAGCCAAGTACTGGAAGCAACCGAAGTGCCCATCAGCAAACGAGTGGATCCAAAAACTATGGTATGTTTACACAATGGAATTCTATGCAGCAGAGAGAAAGAAGGAGCTTATACCCTTTGCAACAGCATGGATGAAGCTGAATAGCTTTATGCTAAGTGAAATAAGCCAGATGGTGAGGGACAAATATCATATGATCTCACCTTTAACTGGAACATAATCAACAAAACTAAAAAGCAAACAAAATACAACCAGAGACATTGAGGCGGGGAACAGTCTAGCAGTGGCCAGGGGGGAGTGGGGTGGGGACAGTGGGAAGAGGGGATTGCAGGAACTATTATAAAGGAAACATGGACAAAATCGGGGGGGATGGTGGGGGTGGGGGAGGGAGGTGGATTCAGCTGGGGTGGGTACGAGGGATGGGGAGAAAAGGCATACAACTGTAATTGAATAACAATAAAAAAAAAGCTAAAAAAAATAACTTCTTTCTGATTTGGCAGCTGTTTCTGTGGAATCAGCACCCTGCTCAGCTGGCACTTGCTGCCTGGGCCTCCTGCAAAACTTGCGTGGCTCAGGGTGGCTCTATGGCTGGCTCCCGGGGCTACTGGAGTTGCTTGGGCTTCTTGGGCTGCTTGGGCTGCTCAGGCTGCGGCTTTGAATCTGTCTGCCAGGTGGAGTTGCAGTACTCCACCATGGTGGGTTGCCCAAGCTGACTTTGCCCAGCAGGCTGTCCATTGAAGCAGTGGAAGGGGATCTGGGCCTTCTGCAGAACTTCTCTGAGGAGCTAGGACCCTAAGACTCAGATGTGGCCACAGCAAAGGGGCTGGGCAGCAGCTTCTGATCACCCACCGCAAAACTGCCTAAGCGAGTTAAGCAGCAGACAAGCACAGTACATATTTTTTTCAAATGAAACCTTTATTAGGGTTTAAACATATCAGCTTGAAGTCATGTGTGTTTATGTGACTATATAAGTGGAATTACAATATCGAATTTCAGCAGAAAAAATTTGGAAACAGCTACAGCATGCTTTTACCTTTTAAGTGTTATCTTCCTATGGTTTTATTTCTTAGGAGTCTCTTTAGCACTTCTATGACACCCCTTCCCCCAAGTAAATGAAGGAGTATCAAAGAACAGTGAGGGCTGTTAAAAATGGTATTCTGGAACATCATTCTGATTTCCCTTAGGGAACCATTTTGACATTTTATCAGACTGTGTCTAGTAGTCTATGGAGATTTTACTTATATATAAGAGTTGAAATCCATAAAAAGCAATTGTATTTTTTGTTGTATTTGCATTTATATAGATCCTTTAATGTATTTTATATTATAGTTCTTTTACAGACCAATGAATTATGTAGTTTTGTGGTAAGGGCTATAGCTAGCAAAATTGACAGCTATTATTTAAAAAAGTTTCTATTTTACACATTTCTGCATGTGTGAAGGAATGCTGCAGATTATATAAAAGTATAAATGTAGGGGAATTAATTAATACCTAGCAGCAGTTACAGCCTGGCCTTTCTATGTCAACAGTGATCAGAAAACATACTCAGTAAATGGATATGAAAGGACTTTTATTAGCTCAGGCAACCAACCATTGATACATCACCTCAATTATGATCACATCAGTGCTCCTTAACATAGCGTAAGGATTGGGTTTTGGTCAGGACATATTTCTAGAGGTGGCAAACATTTATTCACAACTTAGACTTGGACTCTTCGCTATAGAAGGGATGTTTGAAAGCTACGTATCACTAATCAGGATTACAGCAATCATTATAGAATCTTGTCTAGTCTCATGACTATTTTCACAACAGACAATTGGAAATATTTTCCATGTGTTTGTAAGAATACACAGATTGTGTAATTAGCAAATGAAAAAACTAATGGATTGAGGGGAGAGAAAAAAAGAGACAATCTATAGAAAATGTAATTTATTCCAGAAATTAGGAGTTTTACTACTTTCTAAATTCAATTGTTTCTCAATGTTCATGTTTTAAAAAATATTACATGCCTTAATGTGTCAGTGTATTAACTGTATGGAGCCCTTCTTGTTCTCATAGTGGGGGTTCTCTTCTGCTTTGAAAAAAGAAGTTTGATATCCTTTCATATAACTTAAATTCAATAAAAATATACTTCAAGGACTACTATGAAAACTTTTTTTTTCTTTTTAAATAATTTATTGATTATGCTATTACAGTTGTCCCATTCCCCCCCCACTCCATCCTGCCCACCCCCTCCCTCCCACATTCCCCCCCTATAGTTCATGTCCATGGGTCATACTTATAAGTTCTTTGGCTTCTACATTTCCTACACTATTTTTACCCTCCCCCTGTCTATTTTCCACCTATCATCTATGCTACTTATTCTCTGTACCTTTACCCCCCTCTCCCCCTCCCACTCCCTTATTGACAACCCTCACGTGATCTCCATCTCTATGGATCTGTTCCTGTTCTAGTTGTTTGCCTAGTTTGCTCTCGTTTTTGTTTTAGGTGTGGTCGTTAATAACTGTGAGTTTGCTGTCATTTTTACTGTTCCTATTTTTGATCTTCTTTTTCTTAGGTAACTCCCTTTAACATTTCATATAATAAGGGCTTGGTGATGATGAACTTCTTTAACTTGACCTTATCTGAGAAGCACTTTATCTTCCCTTCCATTCTAAGTGATAGCTTTGCTGGATACAGTAATCTTGGATGTAGGTCCTTGCGTTTAATGTAATGTAATTATGAAGTGCCTTGGTGTGTTCCTCCTTGGGTCCAGCTTCTTTGGGACTCTCTGAGCTTCCTTGACTTCCCGGAAGTCTATTTACTTTGCCAGATGAGGGAAGTTCTCCTTCATTATTTGTTCAAATAAGTTTTCTATTTTTTGTTCTTCCTCTTCTCCTTCTGGCACCCCTATAATTCGGATGTTGGAACGTTTCAAGATGTCCTGGAGGTTCCTAAGCCTCTCCTCATTTTTCCAAGTTCTTGTTTCTTCATTCTTTTCTGGTTGGATGTTTCTTTCTTCCTTCTGGTCCACACCATTGATTTGAGTCCCAGTTTCCTTCTCATCACTATTGGTTCCCTGTACATTTTCCTTTGTTTCTCTTAGCATAGGCTTCATTTTTTCATCTGTTTTTCGAACAGATTCAACCAATTCTGTGAGCGTCTTGATAACCAGTGTTTTGAACTGTGCATCCGATAGGTTGGCTGTCTCTTCCTTGCTTAGTTGTATTTTTTCTGGAGCTTTGAAGTGTTCTGTCATTTGGGCCATTTTTTTTTTTTTTTGTCTTGGCGAGTCTTTTACTTAAAGGGGCGGAGCCTTAGGTGTTCCCAGGGCAGGGCGGGGTAACGCTGGTCACTGCGCTGTGAAGCTGCATGTGGGGGAGGGGCCGAGAGGGAGCAATGGCGCCAGCCTCACTCTCCCCCGGCTTTCAATCTTTCACTCCGACACCCACTACCAAACTGGCCCCCTCTGGTGCTGGTTCCCAAGTGTGTGGGCCTGTGCACACTCTAGGCCCCTGTGGGTCTCTCCAACAACCTCTCCTGTGAGGCTGGGAGTCTCTCCTGCTGCCGCCCCAACCCCCAGGGGCACTTTCAATCAGAGGTTTGAGGCTTTATTTCCCTGAGCTGGAGCCCTGGGTTGCGCCGTCTGCTTCGCTGCCCTCCTGGTTTATCTGTGGGCGAATGTGGTGCCGCAGGGTGCTACCTGCCACTCTGCCTGCCCCACTCTCCGCCACTCTGAGTCCGGCCCTCTGGGTTTATCTGTGCGAATGTGGGGCCGCAGGGTCTGCTAGTGCTCGGACTGCCTGCGCCATTTGTCCCACACTCCGCCAGTCTCACTCCCGCCACAGCCACGCGAGTCCTCTCCACCCCGGCTGCCTGTCTCTGCCCCTCCTACCGGTCTGGATGAATGTTTATTTTCTATTTCCTTGGTGTCGGTCCCCCTTGCCATTTGATTCTCTGTCAGTTCTGGTTGTGCGAGGAGGCGCAGTGTGTCTACCTACGACGCCATCTTGGTTCTCCACTATGAAAACTTTTAACTGATACTATCAGTTATGGATCTTCGGGTTGTATATGAAGTAAAAACTTACTGGTTCATATGTATATATTAACTATTTACAAATAATCAGAAAGCCCTAGAATTGAATGAGCTCTTTATATAACACTTATCATGTAATTAAGAATCTGAAGTTTGCCCTGGCCAGTGTGGCTCAGTTGGTTGGAGCACAGGTTTGATTCCTGGTCAGGACACTTGCCTAGGTTTTTGGTTGGGTCTCGAGTTGGAATGTATATGAGAGGCAACAAATCGATGTATCTCTCTCACATGGATGTTTCTCCCCTTCCCCAGTTTCTCTAAAACCAATAAGAACATCCACAAGTGAGGATAAAAAAATTTTTTTAAACCTGAAGGTTAAACGTTTCTTGCCATAGAGTGACTGTGTCTCCCCAAAATTCATTTGTTGAAACCCAATTCCCAGTGTGATTGAATTTGGAGGTGAGGCCTTTGGGAGATGATTAAATCATGAGGGGAGAGCCTTCAGGAGTGGGATTAGTGCCCTTATAAAAGAGACCTCATAGACATCCCTTTTCCCTCCTGCCCTGTGAGGAGAGCAAAAAAATAGCCAGCTATAAACCAGGGAACTGGTGCCAGACATCATATCTGCCGGCTCCTTGATCTTGGACTTCCATTTAGTTACCCCTCAAGGTTCTTGGTCTGGATCATCATTAGAATCCACCTCAGGAGCTTTACAAAACATATTGCTAGTCCCAGACCAGACCTACTGAATCAAATTTTTCCAGGAGCAATGAAATTTTTCCAGTACTTCTAGGGGATTCTTATGACAAGCCAGATTTGAGAATCATGGATTTGTACAAAAGCTAACCAAATTTGGTGGAGTTTTATCTCACAGTTTATTGAGAAATGGGGATTCCACTAGGTCCATAGATAATATGCATTTTGAATTTATTACGCTGTTATGACATAATTTTAGATGGCATCACCTTGCACAACAAAAGTATAGTCTCTAGCTTGACTCACCTTAGAAACTTCCATCTAGCCTTGCTCTCCTTTTTTTAAATCAGCTATTCAAAATGTTAAAGGGTTATATTTAATTATCGCTCAGGCAGTTTTGCTCTATACTAATCAGCCCCTTTAAATCTTATAGGCCCTATATTCTACCTCTTTAATGGTTTTTGCTTTTCTCAGGAATCTAGTTTCTCTAAATATGGAGATGTAGCAGCAATAGCACACCAACTCTGAGTAATACAAAGTTGACTAATAACTAGTCTTACTAGAATAACCATTTCTAATGTCAAGAAATTAAACTTAGCTGTTTGAGTTAATTATCAGAGTAGATAATTAATACTACATAAGCATTTCTATAGTCAATCCAGACTTTATGAAATCACACCTTTATATCTCTTTTGGTTTTAAGATAGTATCTAAGCACATACATATATATAAACACATACATAGTTGTCTGAGTGTTAATTGGACCACTGTGACCAGAAATAGTTCATTTGACATAACACTGACAATATTGCATTGCCTAGTTTCTAACAACTCAAATAAGATCCTTGAACTAATCATGAGCTCCTCTCACAAAGAAAAATAATGAATTTAAGCTAATTGGCTGAACTTATCTAGTATGCTGAAATCTGAACCAAACCTTCCTTTTTATCTACTTTTTTTAAACCTAAATCAACAAAGAACCAGCTGAGATATCAATACAGAGTAAAACTGAAATATCAAAACATCTGCCATACTGATTGTGAATTGGCTGAAACCTTAGTTTAATTCCTTAGTTCAAACTGCCAAATGTGGATATAGCTATACTTTGTCTGGTTCAGTAGACAAGTTGATCCTCAGGGGGAGCAGGAATAGAAGCTCTTAATCAAAAACCACCTAGCTTCTCTAGTTAACTCTGGTAAATTAAAACTAATTCCTCCTGAATATTTTCTGTTGGATTAATCTATATGTTTATTATTTGTTCTGAGTACATACAGACAGACATACCCACAATTTCAACTCCATTGACTATTGAATAATACCATTTAATTTATGAATTTTCTTGTTAATTTACCTGAGCATTGTCTTTTACTTTGTGGCAACACACCATACATGTTTTAGAGAGTTTTCTAATAAGAAAATATTATGTGGAACAATATTTAAGTTAACTCAGTTGATTGATCCCTTGGTATTTGCAAACTGAGGTTCAATATAATATACTTTCACTCTCAAATAGCAATAAGCATCAAAATTTCCATTGTAACACTGTTCTGGAGTGCATGTGTGTGTGCCTAACACCTGACTTCTGTACAATCATTTTACCTTTTCAATGCAGTTTCACATCCATTATTCCATTTAATCTCCATATTTTAAATTAAACATATTCACATATTACATATTTAAAATTCCCCCACCATCAAAGCAATATAACTTACTCAGATATTTAAATAACAAATATTTGCTATTAAAACTGAAAGGAATTACCTCATATTTTCTTTATATTGCCTTCTTCTGTTTCTCTTATTTTTTTAAAGATTTTACTTATTTATTTGTAGAGAGAGAGGAAGGGAGGAAGAAAGAGAGGGAGAGAAACATCAATGTGTGGTTGCCTCTCACTCACCCTCTACTGGAGACCTGACCCACAACTCAGGCATGTGCCTGAGACTAGATATCGAACCAATGACCCTTTGCTCAGCAGGCCAGTACTCAGTCCACTGAGCCACACCAGCCAGGGCTGTTTCTCTTGTTTTTAATGGTACCTATACTTGTCAGTTTTGCTCCTATGTCATCATTTAATATTTAAGTTCCTATTATGTCCAAGAGCCCATGCTAGATGCTAAGGAGAATACAAAAAGCAGTGAAATATCTTTTGGCCTCAAGGTATTTGCATTCTAAAAGGAAAGTAAATATATACTATTCTAAGTAAAATTGACTTTCCTCACAGTTTAAATTTAGTCCCACCAGGGTCCTCGTTTTATGTCTGTCTTTCCTGTTTGCCAATGAATTGCCTAAAGGCAGAGACTTGAGTTTTACTGATTTTTCCAATCCTAGCATTGATCTCAGTGTTGAACATGTACTAGATGTTTGCTGTTTCATGTAACTCCCCGTTTTAAATACTTTAATTTCTCCTTATTGCCTTAAAGATAGAATTCAACCCCTCAGCATGTTAGGTAAGCCTTTTGTGATTTAGGTCTGCACTGTCCTGTGTGACAGCCACTGCCACATATTTTGAGCACTTGAAATGTAACTAGTCTGAACTGAGATGTACTTAAAAGTAAAATACACATTATATTTCAATGACTTTGTAAGAAAGCAACGATGTAAAAGGCCTCATCAATAATTATCTTGATTACATGTTGAAATGACATTTCAGTCATATTAAAGTAAATACAGTTTGTTAAAATGAATTCCATCTTATTTTTGCTTTTTAAAATATGGCTAATAGAAAACTTTAAATTACATACATGGCTTATATTTATGACTCATATTTTTGGTGACAGAGATGCTCAAGCCCCCTTCCCACCTCATTTCCCTTATTTTTCACATCCACTTTTTTTCCACCCTTAAAAAGTCTCTGTGCTATCTTCCAAAACATATGCTAAACTCCCACTTCAATATCTTTGCAGCTTTGCCTGGCATACTCGCTCTTAGCACAGTCCCTGGCCAAAGCTAATTCACTGCACTCCACCTCAGACCACTCCCTCCCAAGACCCATTTTAGATGTCCTGTGTCTGTAATACCACATCATCCTGCATAAAGCTTTATCTAGGACTCACACACTGTATCGTACTTCTTAGTTTATTTTGCCCCTTTTTTTTTGTAGATTTTATTTATTCATTTTTTAGAGAGAGGAGAAAGGAAGGAGAGTGGGAGGAACACCAATGTGTGGTTGCCTCTTGAGCTCCCCCTACTGAGGACCAGGCCTGCAGCCCAGGTATGTGCCCTGACTGGGAATTCAACCAGTGACCCTTTTGTTCGCAGGCCCATGCTCAATCCACTGAGCTATACCAGCCAGGGCTACTTTTGCCTCTTTTTAGACTAGAACTGATCCTTTCTGACTCTCCTGCATTGAACACAGTTTCTGGTTTAGAATATCTGTTGTTTTTTGTTTTCTGTTTTTTTTTTTTGAGCAAGTACAAGGGGGACCTAGTTGAATAGCAAATCTAAAGGGAAACTTTTAGATCTTTTTTCTTTGAATCTGGACAATAGCTTAACCCAAACATACCACCCAAGACATCCCTCCCCCCTCACCCTCTTACTGGGTCAAAATGCAGTCCATAATGCACCAAAAATCCCTCCACTCCTCCCCCAGAAATGAACAAATAAAAACACCAACCCCTGATAGAAACCACTACAGAGTTTCACGAAAAACTATTAAACATTTATTTTTGAAAGGTTAACTTTCATTAAACAAAAAACTCAGTGTTATCTGGTCATCACTCTAATGTCAGAAGGTCATGGGAAAATAACTGCCTCTTATAAACAGCTGGGAAAAGCTGTGGAAGAAAGTGGCATGCCCTGGCTGGTGTGGCTCAGTGGATTGAGCACCGGGCTATAAACCAAAGGGTCACTGGTTTGATTCTCAGTCAAGGCACATTCCTGGGTTGTGGGCCAGGTCCCCTGTATGGAGCACATGAAAGGCAACTACACATTGATGTTCCTCTTCCTCTTTTTCTCCCTCCCTTCCCCTCTCTCAAAATAAATAAATAAAATGTTTTTAAAAAGCAAAGTGATGGTGTCTTTTCAAACCAGTCATTAATTCATTTTTTATCAGAAACTTAACTTTTCACTTGAAGACAGAGCGTTTCTGCAATGGTGGCTTCCTCTTTCATCCTCAGAAAGGTCGATAAAGTCTCTGGTAACCACTACCAAAGGCAGCTGCCTGGTTTAGTTGCACATTATAAAAAGCAAGTGCAGTTCCAATGGTTGAGTCCCATGGTTACATACAACAACATACTTTCCACCACCATAGCTAATAAAAACTGGCTGGTTATTGTAGACATCATAGAAATGGCCATACATTTGATCAGAAAAATTAAAGCCTTGGTTGCAGGCTGAGATGGAAATGGAAGCAAGCACCATAAAAGTGTTCCCAACATTTCTGATTGCCCCACAAACATTTTGGTTGACTCCACAAGCATTCGGGCTTGTGGGGAACTCTCCTCCTTCCTAGTGGTTACCTAGCCTGGGAAAGGGAACATCTCCACCTCCCTTCAGTCGTGGCTTTCAACTTTCATTGTCCATGGCAATTTTAGCTTCATACCACCTGGAGCCAATGAGATGATATCTGGTTTCTAACAGCCTCCTTACTGGGGTGTCATCAGTATAGGTAATAAAAGAAAAAGCTCATCTATTTGTTCTCAGACAAACTGGCAGCTCAATATTATCAACCAATCCAAATGTCCCAAAGTACTCTCTACTTTTTTCTTCAAATAGCTTAGGGTTCACCCCACCCACAGAAACCTTTTTCAGAGCGAATTTTAATTCCAAGGCTTGAGCCCTGCTAAGTTCAAATTTCCTGCCATCCACTTTGTGCTATTTGACTTGGAGCACCTTGTCAATGGCAGCACTATCTTTGAAAAGCACAAACCTGAACCCTCTGGATACTCCCGTTTCTGAGTGGGTTTTAATAGTAAAATGGATAATCTCACCATATTGGGACAAATATTCAAAAAGAGCTTCCTTACTGCTTTTATGGGAGAGCCCCCCAATGAACATTTTCCTGGCCATATACTGAATCGTGCTGGCCTTGATTCTGAAGTTTTAAAGGGAGTTTTATATTGAGTTTGCTCATCACATAGCTGAGGCAGTCCATCTTCCTGAGGTTGGCAGCTTTGGGGCTTTCTGGGAAAGCACGTGCTTGATCCTTAACTGTTAGAGAGGGGACAGCATGGCAATAAGTGCTGGAGGGGATGCAACAGAGACGTAATGACATGAGAACAAGGGAGTGATTGGAAGTTTTGAAATGAGCAGTCAGGAGAATTCATGGTTTTATTGAAGCCATGATTGCCACACAGAAGTTGGCTTGCTGTCAGGCATTTATTTATTATACTGTCCTTAAGATGTTAGTCCTCCACAAAAGGAAAGTTTGCTGAGAGCACAAGCACCTTGTTCTCTTCAGGTAGTAGCTCTCTCAAATTTGGTTAAACTCATTTTTTTGTCTTTCAGATGGACATTGCCTGTGTAAATGATCACTTGTTCATTGCCTTCTTTAGGTAATTTCTTATTCCATTGCTGTATTTGGGGGCCGAGTTGGGGAAAGAGTTGGGGAGGACATAGGATAGGAAGTAGATTACAGGAAAAGCAACTTCCTATGCTAAAACATTTTAAATAATAGCAATGTTGAGATAGAATTTGCATACCATACAATTTGATGTTCTGAAGTTTTTCATGGGTTTACAGAGTTATGTGATTGCCAAACATAATTACCACCATTTCATTTTAGAAACCATTTGTCTCCCCCACAAAAGAAATTTTTTACATCATTAATCAATCACTCCACATTTTCCCCTCAACCTTCCCAAATCATACAATCTGTGGTCTTTTGTGTCTGGCTTCTTTCACTTCATCCATTGATTCCTAGGTTCTTCCATGTCATGCCATGTTTTAGTATTCCATCCATTTTTTATAGGTGAATAGTATTCCCTTGCATTGATATATCACATTTTGAATATCCAGTTCTCTAAAATAACATTTGAAAGCATTGATGCTCTTATAGTATTCCACATCTGTGTCATAGTTAAAATAAGTATAAGGGATTCTTTTCTGGCAGTCATTTGCATTTCTGAATTCTGGCACCATCAGTTGGTACACTTAGGATTCATCACAATTGTCCAGTCTATTGAGATGTTATTTAATATTAGCTTAACTGTTACTTACATATGAAGACCTAAGGTCAGATTTTTCAGCTCAGTTTGGCTACTTCAAAGTGAGCACCTCTTAAACCCTGTATTGTTCAAATATCAACTGGATTAGCTTTTAGGAGGAAGTGCTGTTATTCCTCCACAGCACCTTCCCCCAGGCTCTGTACATATTATACTTGCAACTGAGTAGTATTCCATTGCATCAATTTCTGCAATTACTTATTTCTTTTAAAAAATCCTACTGTTAACAATAATGTCTGCTTATTCTGTCTGCAAATGTGTACTCACCATCATTTCAAGATAAGTAAAATGAAACTGTTTTAAAAGTACCCTCAGTGAAATAAAATCATAGAGAAACTGAATCATTTCACAACAAAGGTAAAAGCAAAACTTTTAGGGGAAAAAACCCTGACTCACACTTTAATCATAAGCTATTTGAAATCACACCTGCTCCCACATTTTGGATGCTATCCCACATCCTTGTGTTTTTGTTTGTTATGAACATTCTTCCCCAAATGCCTTTATTGTCTCCTCAGCCAGAAACTGTTCCCATTCCAACTGCCTAACCCTCATAGCCTCTTCTAAGAGCCTCACCTCTGTAAAACTATCACAACTTTTTATACATCTTTATCAAGGAGCTTATAAATGCATCTGTCAATGAGCTTTTCATTGGACAGGCACTGTGCCAGGCTTAACTTAAAGGTCTCAACACGGTGAGAACCAAGATAGCGGCGTAGGTAGACACTCTGTGCCTCCTCGCACAACCAGAACTGATGGAAAATTGAATGGCAAGGAAGTCCGACACCAAGTAGATAAAAAAGAAACACACATCCAGACTGGTAGGAGGGGCGGAGACGGGCACCAGGGCAAAGAGGACTTGCGTGGCCGTGGCGGGACCAAGACTGGTGGAGTGTGGGATGAACAGGGCAGGCAGTCCGAACACTAGCAGACCCTGCAACCCTACATTTGTGCAGATAAACCGAGAGGGCCGGACTCAGAGTGGCGGAGAGCGGGGCAGGCAGAGCAGTGGGTAGCACCCCGGGGCCCCACATTCGCACACAGATAAACGGGACGAACGGCGGGGAGCGAAGCAGACTGTGCAAGCCAGGTCTCCAGCTCCGGGAAATAAAGCCTCAAACCTCTGGTTGAAAGCGCCCGTGGGGGTTGGGGCAGCAGCTGGAGAGACTCCCAGCCTCACAGTAGAGGTTGTTGGAGAGACCCACAGGGGCCTAGAGCATGCACAAGCCCACCCACTCGGGATTCAGCACCAGAGGGGCCCAATTTGATTGTGGGTAGCAGAGGGAGTAACTGAAATCTGGCAGAAGTGGAGCAAGCACCATTTCTCCCTATCGGCCCCGCCCCCACGTACAGCATCACAGCACAGCCACCAGCATTACCCCACCCTGGGAACACCTAAGGCTCTGCCCCTTTAAGTAACAGACGCGCCAAGACAAAAAAAAAAAAAAAAAAAAAAAAAATGGCCCAAATGACAGAACACTTCAAAGCTCCAGAAAAAATACAACTAAGCGACGAAGAGATAGCCAACCTATCGGATGCACAGTTCAAAACACTCGTCATCAAGACGCTCACAGAATTTTGGTTGAATTTGTTCGAAAACGTGATGAAAAAAATGAAGCCTATGCTAAGAGAAACAAAGGAAAATGTACAGGGAACCAATAGTGATGAGAAGGAAACTGGGACTCAAATCAATGGTGTGGACCAGAAGGAAGAAAGAAACATCCAACCAGAAAAGAATGAAGAAACAAGAATTCGGAAAAATGAGGAGAGGCTTAGGAACCTCCAGGACATCTTGAAACGTTCCAACATCCGAATTATAGGGGTGCCAGAAGGAGAAGAGGAAGAACAAAAAATTGAAAACTTATTTGAACAAATAATGAAGGAGAACTTCCCCAGTCTGGCAAAGGATATAGACTTCCAGGAAGTCCAGGAAGCTCAGAGAGTCCCAAAGAAGCTGGACCCAAGGAGGAACACACCAAGGCACATCATAATTACATTAGGCAAGATTACACAGAAGGAGAGAATCTTAGAAGCAGCAAGAGAAAAGGAGACAGTTACCTACAGTTACCTACAAAGGGGTTCCCATAAGACTGTCTGCTGATTTCTCCAAAGAGACCTTACAGGCAAGAAGGGGCTGGAAAGAAGTATTCCAAGTCATGAAAGGCAAGGGCCTACATCCAAGATTACTGTATCCAGCAAAGCTATCATTTAGAATGGAAGGGCAGATAAAGTGCTTCTCAGATAAGGTCAAGTTAAAGGAGTTCATCATCACCAAGCCCTTATTATAGGAAATGTTAAAGGGACTTATCTAAGAAAAAGAAGATAAAAAATACGAACAGTAAAAATGACAGCAATCTCACAGTTATTAACAACCACACCTAATACCAAAACAAAAGAAAACTAAGCAAACAACTAGAACAGAAACAGAACCACAGAAAGGGAGATCACATGGAGGGTTATCAATAGTGGATTGGGAGGGGGAGATAGGGGGGAAAGGTACAGAGAATAAATAGCATAAATGACAGGTGGAAAATAGACATGGGGAGGGTAAGAATAGTGTAGGAAATGTAGAAGCCAAAGAACTTATAAGTATGACCCATGGACATGAACTCTGGGTGGGGGATGTGGGAGGGAGGGGGTGGAGAGGATGGAGTGGAGTGAAGGGGGGGAAATGGGACAACTGTAATAGCATAATCAATAAATATATCAAAAAAAAGGGAAAAAAGGTCTCAACACATAGCATAATACATATAATACTTAGCACAATAAAAAAGAAAAAAAAGGAACTCAGTAAATGCTTGCTGAAATAAACTAAGCACTGGAGTTCTGAGGGACACAACTTTAAAAATCATTGGTCTAACTGCACTGTGAGTAGATAATCCAGTTGCAGATTACTTCCTGAGTTCTGCTCTGTCACAAACTTGGAGATCTGACCTATCATTCCTACAAAAGAGGCTGAAAGTTTGAAATTTTCTTATTTCTGGGTCATTTTTAAATCGACTGACATAACCACAGAGTAGCCAGAGCTCCCTTCAGCTCCTGCTTTCAATAGAATGAAAATCTTAGAGTAATTATACCATCTGTGTATTTCTAAACTAATGAGGCACTTTAATGACTAGTTATTTACCTGTGGCTATCATTAGGCCATGGCTGAAGTCATAGTTTTGACCCCTGTGTGGGCTGCTTAGCTTTACTTGATTATATAACTGTAAACTGCACCCATTACCCCAATTCTGGGCCTTGCAAATGCTTGTCCCTGGTCACAAGGAACAACTGGGTCTGAGCATGTCAATAAATCAGTGAAAAGACTATCTTCACTTGTGTATACAAAATTCAAAGAATTTAACCTACTGATCTTGGGTCAGTACTGTCATCTTGGTACATAAAAGACAACAAATTATTGCAATAATTAATTTTGAGGCAGTTCAAGGGAACATTTTTTAAAAGGTTATATCTACTCCTGGATACCTAATAAAAATAATTATGCTGGCTGAAGTACTTTCCTCCCACACACATGCTACAAGATCTTTAACTGTATTAAATGTTTTTAAAGTAACTCCTTTTCACTCTAGTGTATGAATAAATTAAAACCTGTGCTATTTAGCTTTAGTTTTACATGTTGATGTTGCCACATTTTTTCTTATTTATTTTTTAAATATTTTATTGTTGCTCAAGTATATTTATCCCCATCACTCCCCCCAAACCCAGCCATTCCCACCTCCCTCTCCTGATTCCACACACCCCCTTAGTTTTGTCCATGTGTCCCTTATACTTCTTCCTGAAAACCCTTCCTCCCTTTCCCCCCATTATCCCTGCCCACCTCCGCTCTGGTTACTGTCAGATTATTCTTAATTTCAATGACTCTGGTTATATTTTGCTTGCTTGTTCATTTTGTTGATTAGGTTCCACTTATGGGTGAGATCATATGGTATTTCTCTTTTATGACCTGGCTTATTTCACTTAGCATAATGCTCTCCACTTCCATCCATGGTGTCATAAAGGAAAGGAGCTCCTTCTCTCTTTCTGCTGTGTAGTATACCATTGTGTAAATGTACCATAGTTTTTTGATCCACTCATTTACTGATGGGCACTTAGGTTGCACCAGCTCTTGGCTATTGTAAATTGGGCTGATATGAACATTGGGGCACAAAGGATATTTTCAATTAGTGTTTCAGGATTCTCAGGGTATAAGCACAGCGGTGGAATTTCTGGGTCAAAAAGAAATTCCATTTTTAGTTTTTCGAGGAAATTCCACACTGTTTTCTACAGTGGCTGCACCAGACTCCATCCCCAAAAAAGTGCACTAGGGTCCCTTTTACTCCACAGCCTCGCCAGCACTTCTTTGTTGATGTGGTTATGATGGCCATTCTGACCAGTGTAAAGTGGTTTCTCATTGTGGCTTTAATTTGCATCTCTCTGATAGTGATGCTGAGCATCCTTTTATATATCTCTGGGCCTGCAGTATGTCCTCCTTGAAGAAGTGTCTGTTCAGGTCCTCTGCCCATTTTTTAATTGGGTTGTTTGTCTTCCTGGAGTGGAGTCATATGAGTTCTCTATACATATTTTGGAGATCAAACCCTTGCCCAAGGTGTTGGTTACTGCCCTGCCTGGCTAAGGCTGAGTAAAAAGACCTTGGGACCATAAACCACTCAGGAGACAAAGCTTATCTTCCCTGGCAGGGACGCCATCTCTGCCGCCTTTCACTTCACCCTGCTTGGCCCCCAGCGGATGACCGGTTAGCCAATGATGGGTAAGATTCCTCAAGGGAGGAACAACCTAAGACAGACATGGTCACGAAGGGGCCCTCAGGGAAGGACTTGGGGGGCTATAGAAAAAGGGGGTGATGGACCCTCACCCCTCGGCTTTGACATAGCCTGAGTCCTCATTCTGCCTGCAAGAAGTCTCCTAATCTCTTGGCTGCCTTACTTCCCCTCACTGACTTAAGCCTGAAACAATGCCTTAAGCCTGAAACAATGCCAGAGGTGGGTGAAGCCCTGTGCTGGAAAGGGCAGGTTCCCTAGGGCAATCAGGCCTAAGAAAGAATGCATAAAATCCTATGAAACCTACTTTGCCAATACCCTCAATTTAAATGATAAGGGTCTAAGCCTGAAATGAGTTTGTTCCCCAAAGTTTTATGGTCTTTTAGCTATCTGACCCTGACTCTAAATAAGCCCTCACAGTTCTTTGAATGTTATCTATTGTTTGATCATTTCTACCTGACATCAAATGATGAACTTTACTTATACACCTTGTATTCCTATGCAAATTGAACCCAATAAAAGCCCATTAAGAAAAAGGCTCTTGGTCCTTCTCCTTTGAGAGATCGGCCACCTTTCCTTTCCAAGCAGATCATGTCTTGGTAGACTTATTTTCATCGGTGGTGGACCGGGGTCTCTGCAGGCAAAGCTCCCCCACAGCTAATGATTTCTTTAGCTGTGCAAAAGTTTTTGTTTTGATGAAGTCCAATTTGTTTATTCTTTTCTTTATGTCCCTTGCTCCAGGGGATATATTGGTGAAAATATTGCTGCGTGAAATATCTGTAATTTTCGTGCTTATGTTCTCCTCTCAGACTTTTCTGGTGTCAAGAATTATATTTAAGTCTTTTATCATTCTTGAATTTATTTTTCTGTGCAGTGTAAGTTGGTGGTCGATTTTCCGTTTTTCACATGTATCTGTCCAGGTCTCTGGACACCATTTATTGAAAAGGCTACTTTTATTCCATTTTATGCTTCTGCCCCCTCTGTCAAATGCTAATTGACCATAGAAACTTGGGTTTATTTCTGGGTTCACTATTCTCTTCCATTGATCTATGTGTCTGTTCTTATGCCAGTACCAGGCTGTTTTGATTGTGGTGGCCCTGTAATACACTTTGAAGTCAGGTATTGTGATCCCTCCTACTTTGTTCTTTCTCAAAATTGTGGTGGCTATTCAAAGTTGCTTATGGCCCCATATAATTTTTGGAAAAGTTGTTCCTATACCTATGAAATATGTCATTGGTATTTTAATAGGGATCACCTTGAATCTATAAATTGCTTTGGGTAGTATGGACATTTTGATGATGTTAATTCTTACAATCCATGAACACGGTGTAAGTATCCATTTGTTTGTGTCTTCCTTAATTTTGATCTTCGTGTTGTGTAATTTTCTGAGTACAGGTCTTTTACCTCTTTGGTTAGGTTTATTCTTAGGTAGATTATTTTCCTTGTCACTATAAAAATTGGATTTTTTCCCTGATTTCTGTTTCTGATATTTCATTGTTGGTGTGCAAAAATGCCTTTGATTTCTGAATATTGATTTTATATCGTGCTGATTTGCCAAATTAACTTACTAAGTAGAGAGAACCAAGATGGCGGCGTAGGTAGACACTCTGCGCCTCCTCGCACAACCAGAACTGCCAGAGAACGGAACAGCAAGGGGGACCAACACTAAGGAAATAGAAAATAAACATTCATCCAGACTGGTAGGAGGGGCGGAGACGGGCACCGGGGTGGAGAGGACTCGCGTGGCTGTGGCGGGACTGAGACTGGCGGAGTGTGGGACAAATGGCGCAGGCAGTCTGAGCACAAGCAGACCCTGCGGCTCCACATTTGCACAGATAAACCCAGAGGGCTGGACTCAGAGTGGCGGAGAACGGGGCAGGCAGAGCAGCGGGTAGCACCCCGCGGCACCACATTCGCCCACAGATAAACCGGACGAACGGTGGGGAGTGAAGTAGACCACGTAACCCAGGGCTCCAGCTCAGGGAAATAAAGCCTCAAACCTCTGATTGAAAACGCCCGTGGGGGTTGGGGCGGCAGCAGGAGAGACTCCCAGCTTCACAAGAGAGGTTGTTGGAGAAACCCACAAGGGCCTAGAGTGTGCACAGGCCCACTTACTCGGGAACCAGCACCAGAGGGGCCCAGTTTGATTGTGGGTAGCGGAGTGAAAGATTGAAAGCCGGAGGAGAGTGAGGCAGGCGCCATTGCTCCCACTCAGTCCCTCCCCCACCTACAGCGTCACAGTGCTGCGACCAGCATTACCCCGCCCTGGTGAACACCTAAGGCTCCGCCCCTTAAAGTAACAGATGCGCCAAGACAAAAAAAAAAAAAAAGGCCCAAATGACAGAACACTTCAAAGCCCCAGAAAAAATACAACTAAGTGAGGAAGAGATAGCCAACCTATCGGATGCACAGTTCAAAGCACTGGTTATCAATATGCTCACAGACTTGGTTGAATCTATTCGAAAAACAGATGAAAAACTGAAGCCTATGCTAAGAGAAACAAAGGAAAATGTACAGGGAACCAATAGTGATGAGAAGGAAACTGGGACTCAAATCAATGGTGTGGACCAGAAGGAAGAAAGAAACATCCAACCAGAAAAGAATGAAGAAACAAGAACTTGGAAAAATGAGGAGAGGCTTAGGAACCTCCTGGACGCCTTGAAACGTTCCAACATCCGATTTATAGGGGTGCCAGGAGGAGAAGAGGAAGAACAAAAAATTGAAAACTTATTTGAACAAATAATGAAGGAGAACTTCCCTAATCTGGCAAAGGAAATAGACTTCCGGGAAGTCCAGGAAGCTCAGAGAGTCCCAAAGAAGCTGGACCCAAGGAGGAACACACCAAGGCACATCATAATTACATTACCCAAGATTAAACGCAAGGACCTACATCCAAGATTACTGTATCCAGCAAAGCTATCACTTAGAATGGAAGGGAAGATAAAGTGCTTCTCAGATAAGGTCAAGTTAAAGAAGTTCATCATCACCAAGCCCTTATTATATGAAATGTTAAAGGGAGTTACCTAAGAAAAAGAAGATCAAAAATAGGAACAGTAAAAATGACAGCAAACTCACAGTTATTAACGGCCACAAATAAAACAAAAACGAGAGCAAACTAGGCAAACAACTAGAACATGAGGGTTGTCATTAAGGGAGTGGGAGGGGGAGAGGGGGGGGAAGGTACAGAGAATAAGTAGCATAGATGATAGGTGGAAAATAGACAGGGGGAGGGTAAAAATAGTGTAGGAAATGTAGAAGCCAAAGAACTTATAAGTATGACCTATGGACATGAACTATAGGGGGGGAATGTGGGAGGGAGGGGGGTGGGCAGGATGGAGTGGAGTGGGGGGGAAAATGGGACAACTGTAATAGCATAATCAATAAATATATTTAAAAAAAAACTTACTAAGTAGAGTAGATTTTTTCGTGGAATCTATGGGATTTTCTATGTACACTATCATATCATCTGTAAACTATGAGAGTTTTACTTCCTTCTTTGCAATTTGGATGCCTTTTATTTCTTTTTCTTATCTGATTCCTGTAGCTAAGACTTTCAATACTATATTGAATAGGAGTGGTGAAAGTGGACATCCTTTTCTTGTTCCTGATCTTAGTGTGAAAGCTTCTAGTTTTTGCCCATTGAGTATGATGTTGACTGCAGGCCTCTCATATGACATTTATTATGTTGAGGAATGCTCCCTCTATTTACACGTTGCTGAGTGTTTTTATCATAAATGGGTGCTGTACCTTTTCAAATGCTTGTTCTGCATCTGTTGATAGGATCATGTGATTTTTGTCTTCCCTTTTCTTCATGTGATGTATTTTGTTTTTTCATTTGCAAATATTGTACCATCCTTCCATCCCTGCATTGAATCCAACTTGATCATGGTACATGATCTTTTTAATGTGTTGCTGGATGTGATTTGCCATTATTTTGATGAGGATTTTAGCATCTATGTTCATCAGCGATATTGACCTGAAGTTTTCTTTCTTTGTTGTGTCTTTTATATATATATATATTAATTGATTATGCTATTACACTTGTCCCATTCCCCCCCTCACTGCACTCCATCCTGCCCACCTCCTCCCTCCCACATTCCCCCCCTATAGTTCATGTCCATGGGTCATACTTATAAATTCTTTGGCTTCTACATTTCCTACATTATTCTTACCCTCCCCCTGTCTATTTTCCACCTAACATCTATGCTACTTATTCTCTGTACCTTTCCCCCCCTCTCCCCCTCCCACTCCCCTATTGACAACCCTCCATGTGCTCTCCATCTCTATGGTTCTGTTCCTGTTCTAGTTGTTTGCCTAGTTTGCTCTTGTTTTGGCTTTAGGTGTGGCCGTTAATAACTGTGAGTTTGCTGTCATTTTTACTGTTCATATTTTTGATCTTTTTCTTAGGTAACACCCTTTAACATTTCATATAATAAGGGCTTGGTGATGATGAACTTCTTTAACTTGACCTTATCTGAGAAGCACTTTATCTGCCCTTCCATTCTAAATGATAGCTTTGCTGGATATAGTAATCTTGGATGTAGGTCCTTGCCTTTCATGACTTGGAATACTTCTTACCAGCCCCTTCTTGCCTGTGAGGTCTCTTTTGAGAAATCAGCAGACAGTCTTATGGGAATTCCTTTGTAGGTAACTGTCTCCTTTTCTCTTGCTGCTTCTAAGATTCTCTCCTTCTGTGTAATCTTGCCTAATGTAATTATGATGTGCCTTGGTGTGTTCCTCCTTGGGTCTAGCTTCTTTGGGACTCTCTGAGCTTCCCGGGCTTCTTGGAAGTCTATATCCTTTGCCAGACTGGGGAAGTTCTCCTTCATTATTTGTTCAAATAAGTTTTCAATTTTTTGTTCTTCCTCTTCTCCTTCTGGCACCCCTATAATTCGGATGTTGGAACGTTTCAAGATGTCCTGGAGGTTCCTAAGCCTCTCCTCATTTTTCCGAATTCTTGTTTCTTCATTCTTTTCTGGTTGGATGTTTCTTTCTTCCTTCTGGTCCACACCATTAATTTGAGTCCCAGTTTCCTTCTCATCACTATTGGTTCCCTGTACATTTTCCCTTGTTTCTCTTGGCATAGCCTTCATTTTTTCATCTACTTTTCGAACAAATTCAACCAATTCTGTGAGCGTCTTGATGACAAGTGTTTTGAACTGTGCATCTGATAGGTTGGCTATCTCTTCCTCGCTTAGTTGTATTTTTTCTGGAGCTTTGAAGTGTTCTGTCATTTAGGCCTTTTTTTTTTTTTTTTGTCTTGGCACATCTGTTACTTAAAGGGGTGGAGCCTTAGGTGTTTCTGGGGCAGGGCGGGTATTGCTGGTCGCTGCGCTCTGACCCTGTACATGGGTGAGGGCCCGAGAGGAGGCAATGGCAACTGCTCCACTCTCCACCGGATTTCAGTCACTGCCTCCGTTACCCACAATCAAACTGGGCCCCTCTGGTGCTTGTTCCCGAGTGGGTGGGCTTGTGCACGCTCTAGGCCCCTGTGGGTCTCTCCAACAACCTCTCCTGTGAGGCTGGGAGTCTCTCTTGCTCCCGCCCCAACCCCCATGGGAGTTTTCAATCAGAGGTTTGAGGCTTTATTTCCCCACACTGGAGCCCTGGGTTGCAGGGTCTGCTTTGCTCCCTGCCATTTGTCCGGCTTATCTGTGCACGAATGTGGGGCTGCGGGGTGCTACCCGCCGCTCTGCCTGCCCCATTCTCAGCCACTCTGAGTCCGGCCCTCTTGGTTTATCTGGGCAATTTTGGGGCCACAGGGACTGCTAGTGGTCATACTGCCTGCCCTTTTGGTCCCTCACTCCACCAGTCTCGGTCCTGCCACGGCAACACGAGTCCTCTCTGTCCCGGCTCCCTGGCTCCGCCCCTCCTACAGGTCTGGATGAATGTTTATTTTTTATTTCCTTGGTGTCGGACTTCCTTGCCGTTCAATTTTCTGTCATTTCTGGTTGTGTGAGAAGGCGCAGTCTGTGTACCTATGCCGCCATCTTGGTTGTCCCCTTCTCGTTGTGTCTTTATCTGGTTTGGGGATTAGGATGATGCTGACTTCCTAAAAAAAGTTTGGGGGTCATCCATCATTTTGGGTTTTTTGGAATAGTCTGTGAAGGATAGGGGTTAGCTCTTCCTTAAAGGCTTTGTAGAATTCTCCTGTGAAAACATCTGCTCCAGGGCTTTTGTGTGTTGGGAGTTTTTTGATGACTGCTTCAATTTCGTCTGCTATTATTGGTCTGTTCAGATTTTCTGCTTCTTCATTCAGTTTTGGAAGTTTATATTTTTCTAGAAATTTGTCCATTTCATCTAGGTTTTCAAATATCTTGGCATACAATTCTTTGTAGTAATTTCTTACAATCCTTTGTATTTCTGTGGTATCAGCTTTAATCTCTCCTCTTTCATTTGTAATTGTGTTTATTTGTATCCTCTCTCTTTTTTTCTTGATGAGTCTGCTTAAAGGCTTGTCGATTTTGTTTATCTTTTCAAAGAACCAGCTCCTGGATTCATTGATCCTTAGAATTGTGCCTTTAGTCTCTACGTCACTTAATTCTTCTCTGATCTTGGTTGTTTTCTTCCTTCTACTTGTTCTGGACTGCCTTTGTTGTTGTTCCTCGAGTTCTTGTAGGAGTAGGGTTAGGTTGTTTGTTTGAAATGTTTCTATCTTTTTAAGGTAGGCCTGTATCACTATGAACTTCTGTCTCAGGACTGCCTTTGCTGTGTCCCATAAGTTTGGGGTTGTTGTGAGTTCATTTTTGTTTGTTTCCAGAAAGTTTTTGATTTCTTCCCTAATCTCATTCTTGACCCATTCATTGTTTAATAGCATGCTATTCAATCCTCATGAATTTGAGTGTTTTGGGGTTTTTTCCCTAAGGTTCATTTCTAGTTTCAGTCCCTTGTGGTCAGAGAAAATGCTTGATATGATTTCAATTTCCTTGAATTTGTTGCGGCTTGTTTTGTGTTCTGTCATGTGGTCTATCTTTTAGAATATTCCATGTGAATTTGAAAAGAATGTGTACATTGTTTTTTTGGGAATGGAAGGCTCTGTACATATAAGTGAAGTCCATATGATCTAGGATATTGTTCAATGCCCCAATATCTTTCTTGATATTTTGTTTGGAAGATCTGTCCATTTATTACAGTGGGGCAATAAAATCCCCTACTATATTTGTGTTGCTGTCAATATCTTTCTTGAAGTCCTCCAAGATTTTCCTTATGTATTTGAGTGCTCCTATGTTGGGTGCATTTTACAATGTTTATGTCTTCTTGCTGGATTCTTCTCTTGAGTATTATGAAATTACCTTCTGGGTCTCTTTCTATGGCCCTTGTTTTGAAGTCCATTTTGTTTGATATGAGTATTGCTACCCTGGCTTTTTTTCCCAGTCCATTTGCTGGGAATATTTTTTTTCCAGCCCTTCACTTTCAGTCTGCATACATCTTTGTTCTCTTGTAGGCAGCATATGTGTGGGTCATGTTTTCTTATCCATTCAGCTATTCTATGTCTTTTGACTGGAGCATTTAATTCATTTATGTTTAAGGTTATTATTGAGGTTATTAAGGTACTTATTCATTGCTATTTTACTTCCTGTGTAGCCGTGTTCCTCTCTCACTCTTTCTCCCCCCTTTTCTTAAAGCAGTCCCTTTAGCATCTCTTCCAGCGCTGGTCTGGAGGACATGTAGTGTTTTAGATTTCTTTTGTCCGGGAAGCTTCTTATTTGGCCTTCCATTTTAATTGAGAGCCTTGCTGGGTAGAGTAGTCTCAGTTGCAGACCATTGTTTTTCATTGCTTGTTATATTTCTTGCCAATCCCTTCTGGCTTGGAGCGTTTCCATTGAGAAGTCAGCTGCTAGTCTTATTCGGCCTCCCTTGTATGTTACTTCCTGTTTCTCCCTTGCTGCCTTTAAGATTCTCTCTTTGTCTTGGAATTTTGCCATTTTAATTATGATGTGTCTTGAAGTGGGCCTCTTTGAGTTCCTCTTGATTGGGACCCTCTGTGCTTCCTGCATTTGTGTGACTCTTTCTCTCATCAAATTAGGGAAATTTTCCATCATTACTTTTGCAAACAGGTTTTCTATCCCTTGCTCCTCTTCTCCTTCTGGTATCCCTATTATACAGACATTTCATTTCATGTTTTCCTGCAGTTCCCTTAACACGTTTTCATTCTTTCTGAATCTCTTTTCCTTTTCATGCTCTTTCTGGGTGTTTTTTTTCTACCTTGTCCTCCAGCTCACTGATTTGATTCTCTGCTTCACCTAGCCTGCTTTTTATTCCTTGCACTGTGTTCTTGAATTCAGAAGTTGTATAATTCATTTCCTCTTTTCCCTTCTTGATAGTTTATATTTCCTTTTTCATGTTGGTATATTTTTCAGTGAGTTCATCGTAGTTTCCCTGTAGTTTTTGACAATTCTCTGTGAGCTCGTTGAGCTTCCTGATAACCATTACTTTGAACTCAATATCTGATAGTTGACTTGCCTCTATTTCATTTAGCATTCTTTCTCAGGCTTCCTCCTTTCATTTTGTTTGTCGTTTCTTTGTCTTCCCATTGTTTGTGAGACTCTTATTGGTAGCCTCTGCTTCTTAAATTGATCTTTTCTGACTCCCTGTGTTTGTGGTTTGAACTTCTATGGTAGGAGACCTGTGAAGTTCAGTGGTACAGTCTCCTTGATCCCCTAAACCTGTTGCTCTTGGGCTGTCGTTTATGTGGGCTCTCTGGATATAGATGGGTTTTGACTGTTTTGGGGTCTTTCTTTGGCGGGTCTTTCCCTCCAGCTGGTTAACTGAGGGTCACTCTGCCCACCATGTCTTGTATGCTGTTGTGCAGGTACAGACATGTTTTGTTGAAGCTGGTTGTTCTGTCTGAGATTTTGAGGCTTGTCTTGCTATTGTTCAGTTGTTTGTTCAGGGTAATTTCTCCACCATTTATTTGTAATTTCAGATTGGTCCTGGATGGAGGTTAGTGTGGATTCCACTCACTCCTTCACCATCTCCCTTTATTATCTGTTGGTGGTTCATTTGTTGGTGGTTTCTCTCTCCCAGAAGGTACACTGGTGTTCATAGCTCCCACCTACACTTTTTTGTGATCAGTTGGAGGGGAAAGTCAAAATGGATTAAGACAGTGGGAGTGTATTTTATGGGATTTAAAGTACCAACATGTAAAGAAGAGAGAGGAGATCCTTTGGATAAGTATAGTACTAACCGTCATATTGCACCCAACTAGCCACTTTTTAGAAAAGGTGGGAAAAAGGTAAGACTCTTGTTAGTGGGGGGAAGGAGTGTGAGTTGAATCCAGAAAACAGTGACCTTGTGCGACATCAGATTATGAGATATAGTGAGAGTAAAAGATAGAAAATAGGTGTAGTGTGTGAGAGAATAGAGTTAATCACAACAGTAATAAAGTTCCAGAAGACACTGAAATGGGCTAAGATCTGGGAGGGGTGCTATGTAGTGTTTACAATTGTATGGAGCAATTATTTACAATAATACTGGAACAACAATCATGTGACTGAATTTATATGATCTGAATAACAAGAATAGGAAGTATACAACCTAGAGTAGTGTTCTATTGGGACACAAGTAGAAGTGAAGACAGAAAATTAAAAATACACTGTGAAGGAGAGAACAAGGAAAACCAGTCAAACAATGCAATTAAACAAACAAAGAAAACTAAACAGAAAGAAGAGAACTAAAAATATACTAATAAAGAAGTAAAAATAATAATAATAATAATACAAATAAACAATAACATGCAAGTTCTATAGGATAGCAAAGTGAAATTTGTCTCAGTTTCTCAGTTGTTGGAATTAGACTTGTGATAATCCTTTCACAGCTGCAGGTCTTATTGTCTCACTTGTGGAAAAAAATAAAAAGAACAAATA
This sequence comes from Desmodus rotundus, assembly GCF_022682495.2. Lineage (NCBI taxonomy): Eukaryota > Metazoa > Chordata > Mammalia > Chiroptera > Phyllostomidae > Desmodus > Desmodus rotundus. The sequence goes on along the minus strand of NC_071400.1, from coordinate 33,754,594 downwards.
TATAGAAAGAAAAGCCTCCTGCTGACTTTAAATGGCCAAGCAAGTTCTGCTGTTCTGCATGGATGGAACTAGAGAGCATTATGCTAAGTAAAATAAGCCAGGCGGTGAGGGACAAATACCATATGATCTCACCTTTAACTGGAACATAATCAACAAAAGAAAAAAGCAAACAAAATATAACCAGAGACATTGAAATTAAGAACAATCTAACAATAGCCAGAGGGGAGTGGGGAGGGCATAGTGGGGAGAGGGGTTTACAGGAGCTACTATAAAGGACACATGGACCCAATCAAGGGGGAGGGTGGAGATGGGGGAGGGAGGTGGGTTTGGCTGGAGGAGGTGGAGGGATGGGGAGAAAATGCAGACAACTGTAATTGAATACCAATAATTTTTTTTTAAAGTTCTGCTGTTCTTCCTGGTTGCTGCCAACTGAGGGGTGTTGGGTTTCACTTTTCTCCCTTCTCTATGATTTTACGAGGATGGGGGCCAGGTCTGGGCTGCACTCTTCACAGTTGCCCAGCCTCCAGCCCAGTTCCTCAGTTCGCTGCCACGCCTCCAGTGCCCTTCTGCTCCAGGGTGGTGCCTTTAATCCACCAGTTGTGCTGTCCTTGAGGTACACCTATTACTGGCAATTCACATAGCACCCTCTCAATCTTTGCTGTCCTAGGTGCTAGGCACCCTCAAAGTTTCTTCAGGGTAATTCAGCTCCTCCACTGAATTAACTCTTTCTGGGGTCTGCTAACTCCCCAAGTCCTGCTGTTTTCCTCTGCGGAGGGTGCCTCCTCCTTTCTCTTAGCAAGCCAGTCCAGCTGCACAGGGTGGGGTGCAGGCACAGTCGTCGTGTCAGGGGTGGGAGCACAGCCGAGGCTGAGGCATGGCCCAAGGTGGTGGTGGGGGGGGGAAGCCACTGTGTAAGAGTTCCCTAATCAGCCACTGAGAGCCTCTTTTTCGAACAAAATTCTCCTGTTCAAGCCTGCTGCTCCCAACAAGCACCCGACCTGTCATACAGGCCAACTTTCCATCCAGATTGGAGATTATCCAGGTCAGGTTCTGTTATGGCCCAACTCTTCTCCCTTCTCCAGGTGTCACCCAGCTCCCCAATTTCTCTGATAAGGACCCAGCCTGTGTCCACAGTTTCAACAGGTGAACACCACCCCTGTGCATCTGTCAATTCATCTTTATTCCCCCCAGTGACTTCAAACGTCCAGGTCTATCCCGGTGCCGTTCTATCCTCCCTGTTTGTCAAAGGAGGAAGTTGTTGACCTGGCTCTCTACCAAGACTCTTGCAGCAGGCCTGGCAGGTGCCGGGCCTGGGGATGCAGCAGCCCTGGTCCCCATGCTGGTTCCAGGGACCTTGCCATCGCAAAGTAATCTCCTTACCATCTGTTTTTCAATGTCCTCTACAATTTTGGCCTCCAACCTTCATATATGCTGGGAATCCGTTGGCCATTCCTCAGAAGATCATCCAGGTGTTCCATTTATGGGCAGGGGGAAGTGGACTCCACTCCCACCTACCTCACTGCCATCTTCCAAGACCACCACAGGACTTAATATATTTTTTAAGTACTGAAATACTGTCATCAGATTCCTAATGTTAACTTTCCTTGTGGACCAGTGCAGTAACAATAATTCTGACCAAAAATTTATTCTTATTCCATATTAACTTAAAGCCCATATATTATTGAACTAAAGCAACTAGAGATTTCTTTGTTGAGAAATGAATAAATGAATGAATGTTAGGTACACAGACAGGTGCCAAAGGTATTTTACAAATGTGCAATGCCTATAAAAATTAATACTGTAAATCAAAGACTAAATGGCACAGAAGTTAATGATATAAAATAAAGATTTGCTGCTCATGGAGTAGGGGGACCAAGTGCTGCAACACATGCAGGCCATCATAATTTTTATATCTTAGGGAACATGGAATACCTGATTTGGGTTTGTTTTACTATGATTTACACCATGCCTGAAGTATTTATAGCTCTTAATTTGATCATACCTTAGACATTGGTATCTCATTTATAATTGTTGGAGAATGGGGAATAAGAGGATGACATAAGCCTTTAGAATTAATTGGCCTCTCTTATCATGGGACTCAACCTTGGCAGAATGATGCTGAGGGAACCATAAATCAGAAGGGTAGCATGGATGTATCTTGATTTGATATGCTGGCATAGACCTATCTCTGTGGTGATATGTTCTTTAATGCTCTGTTGAACTTGTTCTCTTTAGTGAAATGAAAATGTATGTGTTTGACATACTTGGTCTAGCTGGTTGTTTAATAAAATGAGATTTCCCTTACTCTTTTTCCTCTTCATTTTCCACAGAAACGGCCAGTGCCCATTACTTAAATTAAGTTTCAAGTGCTTGCAGATAGTTTGAAAAATGATCTAGCTCTGGCTGGTCTGGCTCAGTGGATTGAACGTCAGCCTACAAACCAAAGGGTCACCAGTTCAATTCCCAGTCAAGCCACATGCTTGGGTTGTTGACCAGCTCCTCAGAAGGGGGCACGTGAGAGGCAACCACACATTGATGTTTCTCTCCCTCTCTTTCTCCTTCCCTTCCCCTCTCTAAAAATAAATATATAAAAGTTTTAAGAAAAAGAAAGATGATCTATGAAATACTATTCTCTACTAACTTTGAATGTATACAACTAGTAACCTAGCTGAATGTAGTACATTGGAAATAGACAAAAATTAATTTGACATCAAAAGCTTTTAAAATATATATATTTATTTATTTTTAGAGACAGGGAAAGGGAAGGAGAAAGAGAGGGAGAGAAACATCAATGTGTGGTTGTTTCTTGCATGCCCCAAACTGGAGATCCTGGCCCACAACCCAGGCACATGCCCAACTGGGAACGAACAAGTGGCCCTTTGGTTCACACACCCATGCTCTAGCCACTCAGCTACACCAGCCAAGGCATGAAATCAAAAGTTTTTAACAGCCAAATCCTGCTGTGGGACGTCTGCCTAGATGAGAGCAATTTTAAAAGTCTCTTTGGACAGAGAAAATGGTGGTGAAGTAGGTGGGAGATGAGCCCACTTGCACATGCACCTACCTGGGACACTTAGCTGATCTCCAAAGGACAAAGTGAACAGCCAACAGAGTCTTAGGTGATATGAGGTTTGGAAGCCAAAGTGTGCACAGGACACTTCAAAATGGAAGAGTAAGACAGTAAGGCCTGGAGCAGAGAGAAAACCAGAGAGCAATCCCAAAAAGTCAGAAGTCAAACACCAATAGCTGAGACAAATTTCACCTTGTTCTTCATCAGAACTTACAGGGGTTTTAAAATTTCTACTTCTTTTTATTAATTTAGTTTTTGTTTGTTTTTTTATTTGCATTGTTATCTCTTTTTTCTACTCCCTTTTTTTTGCTGTATATTATTTTATTTTTATTTTTTTATTTTTTAAATACAAGCAATATTTATTTTTTATTTTTTCTCTTTTTTAATTTCTGTTCAAGTACAGTTGTCTTCATTTTGCCCCTACCACTCCCTCCCACCCAAGCTATCCACACCTCTCAATCTTGTGGCTTTATTCATGTGTCCTTTATACATGTTCCTTGACAACATTTTCCCCTCCACCCTGTTATCCCCTCAAACCTTCCCTCTGCTTACTGTCAGTTTGTTGTTTATTTCAAAGTTTCTGGTTTTATTGTGCCTACTTGTTTGTTTTGTTGATTAGGTTCCACTTATTGATAAGATCAAATGTTACTTGTCTTTTACCTCCTAGCTTATTTCACTCAGCATAATGCTTTCCAGATCCATCCATGTTGTCACGAAGGGTAGATGCTCCTTCTTTCTTTCTGCTGTGTAGTATTCCATTGTGTAAATGTACCATAGTTTTTTGATCCAATCATTTACTTAAGGGAACTTAGGCTGCTTCTGACACTTGGCAATTGTAAATTGTGCTCCTGTGAACACTGGGGTGCATAGGTTTGTTTTTATTGTTGTTTCAGGATTTGCAGGGTATAATCCCAGCAGTAGAATTCCCAGGTAAAAAGGCAGTTCCATTTTAAAATTTCTGGGGAAATTCCATACTGTTTTCCACAGTGGCTGCACCAGTCTGCATTCAAACCAATAGTGCGCTAGGGTACCATTTTCTCCACAACCTTGCCAGCACTTGTTTGTTGATGTGGTTATGATGATCGTTCTGACCTGTGTGAAGTGGTAGCTGATTGGGTTTTTAATTTGCATATCTTGGATGGTTAGTGATGCCAAGCATCCTTTCATATCTCTTGGTGCCCTCTGTATGTCCTCCTTGGAGAACTGTGTAATCAGGACTTTTGCCCATTTTTTAATTGGATTGTCTCCCTAGAGTGGAGTTGTATGAGTTCTTGGTATATATTTGGAGATCAAACTCTCGTCTGAGGTATCATTTTCAAATACATTTTCTCCTACAGTTGGTTCACTTTTCATTTTACTGAAATGATACCTCTTTAGCCATGCAGAAGCCTTTAATTTTGAGGAACTCCTATTTGTTTATCCTTTTCTTTACGTCCCTTGCTCTAGGGGACATATCCGTGAAGATGTTGCTGCCTGGAATATCTCAAATTAACCTCCTTATGTTAAATTCTAGTAATTTTATGGTGTCATGACTTACATTTAAGTCTATTATCCATCTTGAGTTTATTTTTCTCTATGATTTAAGTTGGTGGTTGAGCTTCATTTTTTTGCATGTAGCTGTCCAGCTTTCCCATCACCATTTGTTGAACAAGCAATTTTTACACCATTTTATACTTCTAACCTTGTTGATGAATATTTTTTAATTTTTTTTCAATTTTTATTGTTATTCAATTACAGTTGTATGCCTTTTCTCCCCTTCCCTCCCCCCCACCCCAGCTGAAACCACCTCCCTCCCCCATTCCTACCATCCTCCCCGATTTTGTCCATGTATCCTTCATAATAGTTCCTGCAATCCCCTCTTCCCACTGTCCCCACCCCACTCGCCCCTGACCAATGCTAGACTGTTCCCAACCTCAATGTCTCTGGTTGTATTTTGTTTGCTTTTTTCTTTTGTTGATTATGTTCCAGTTAAATGTGGGTGGGGGGAGGGAAGGGGAGAAAAGGCATACAACTGTAATTGAATAACAATAAAAAAATAAATTAAAAAAAAAAAGGTGAGATCATATGGAATTTGTCGCTCACCTCCTGGCTTATTTCACTTAGCATAATGCTCTCCAGTTCCATCCATGCTGTTGCAAAGGGTATAAGCTCCTTCTTTCTCTCTGCTGCATAGAATTCCATTGTGTAAATATACCATAGTTTTTGGATCCACTCATTTGCTGATGGGCACTTCGGTTGCTTCCAGTACTTGGCTATTGTAAATTGTGCTGCTATGAACATTGGGGTCCACAGGTTCTTTTGGATTGTTGTTTCAGGGTTCTTAGAGTATAATCCCAGCAGCAGAATTGCTGGGTCAAAGGGCAGTTTCATTTTCAGTTTTCTGAGGAAATTCCATTTTGTTTTCCACAGTGGCCTCAACCAGTCTGCATTCCCACCAACACTGCACTAGGGTTCCCTTTTCTCCGCATCCTCTCCAACATTTGTTTGTGGATTTGTTTATGTTGGCCACTCTGACTGGTGTGAGATGGCACCTCATTGTGGTTTATATTTGCATCTCTCTGATGGCTAGTGATGCTGAGCATCTTTTCATATGTCTCTGGGCCCTCTGTATGTCTTCCTTGGAGAAGTGTCTGTTCAAGTCCTTTGCCCATTTTTTTAATTGGGTTGTTTGTCTTCCTGGAGTGCAGTCGTGTGAGTTCTTTATATATTTTGGAGATCAGGCCCTTGTCTGAGGTATCATTGGCAAATATGTTTTCCCATACTGTTGGTTCTCTTTGTAATTTGGTGATATTTTCTTTAGCCTTGCAAAAGCTTTTTATTTTGATGAGGTCCCATTTGTTTATTCTTCCTTTATGTCCCTTGCTTTAGGGGACATGTCTGTGAGGATGTTGCTGCGTGGAATGTCTGAGATTTTCCTGCCAATGTTTTCCTCGAGGACTTTTATGGTGTTACAACTTATATTTAAGTCTTTTATCCATCTTGAGTTTATTTTTGAGTATGGCGTAAGTTGGTGATCGAGTTTCATTTTTTTGCACGTAGCTGTCCAGATCTCCCAACACCATCTGTTGAAGAGACTGTTTTTGCTCCATTTTATGCTCCTGCCTCCTTTATCAAATATTAATTGACCGTAGAGACTTGAGTTTATTGCTGGGCTCTCTGTTCTGTTCCATTGGTCTATGTGCCTGTTTTTATGCCAGTACCAGGCTGTTTTGATGACAGTGGCCTTGTAATACAGTTTGATATCAGGTATTCTGATCCCTCCTGCTTTGATCTTCTTTCTCAAAACTGCTGCAGCTATTCGGGGTCATTTATGGTTCCATATCAATTTCTGAAATGTTTGTTCTATATCTGTGAAATATGTCATGGGTACTCTAATAGGGATTGCATTGAATCTATAAATTGCTTTGGGTAGTATGGCCATTTTGATGATGTTAATTCTTCCAATCCATGAGCATGGTACATGCTTCCATTTGTTTGTGTCTTCCTTAATTTCGTTCTTCAGTGTTGTGTAGTTTTCCGAGTAAAGGTCTTTTACCTCCTTGGTTAGGTTTATTCCTAGGTACTTGATTTATCTTGTTGCTATATCAAATGGGATTTTTTTCCTGATTTCTATTTCTGCAGTTTCATTGTTGGTGTACAGGAATGCCTTTGATTTCTGAGTATTGACTTTTTATCCCGCTGTTTTGCCAAATTCATTTATTAGGTCGAGTAGTTTTTTGGTGGAGTCTATAGGATTTTCCATGTACACTATCATGTCATCTGCAAACAGTGACAGTTTCATTTCCTCCTTTCCATTTGGATGCCTTTTATTGCTTTTTCTTGTCTGATTGCTGTGGCTAGGACTTCCAATACAATGTTGAATAGGAGTGGTGAGAGAGGGCATCCTTGTCTTGTTCCTGATCTTAGTGGGAAAGCTCTAAGTTTTTGTCCATTGAGTATGATGTTGGCTGGAGGTCTCTCATATATAGCCTTTATGAGGTTGAGGAATGCTCCCTCTATTCCCACTTTGCTGAGTGTTTTTATCAGAAATGGGTGCTGTATCTTATCAAATACCTTTTCCGCATCTATTGATATGATCATGTGATTTTTGTCTTTGCTGTTGTTCATGTGATGTATTATGTTCTTTGATTTGCGAATATTGTACCATCCTTGCATCCCTGGGATGAATCCCACTTGGTCATGGTGGATGATCTTTTCAATGTATTGCTGGATGCGGTTTGCCAATATTTTGTTGAGAATTTTAGCATCTATGTTCATCAGCGATATTGGTCTGAAGTTTTCTTTCTTCATTGTGTCTTTATCTGGTTTTGGGATTAGGATGATGCTGGCTTCATAAAAAGAGTTTGGGAGTCTTCCATCACTTTGGATTTTTTCGAATAGTCTGTGAAGGATAGGGGTTAGCTCTTCCTTAAATGCTGTGTAGAATTCTCCTGGGAAACCATCTGGTCCAGGGCTTTTGTGTGTTGGGAGTTTTTTGATGACTGCTTCAATTTCATCTGCTGTGATTGGTCTGTTCAGGTTTTCTGCTTCTTCTTCATTCAGTTTTGGAAGATTATATTTTTCTAGAAATGTGTCCATTTCACCTAGGTTTTCAAATTTCTTGGCATACAGTTCTTCGTAGTAATTTCTTACAATCCTTTGTATCTCTGTGGTATCAGTTGTCATCTCTCCTCTTTCATTTCTAATTGTGTTCATTTGGATCCTCTCTCTTTTTTTTCTTTATTAGCCTACTTAAAGGCTTGTCAATTTTGTTTATATTTTCAAAGAACCAGCTCCTGGATTCATTGATCCTTAGAATTGTGCTTTTAGTCTCTATGTCATTTCACTCTGCTCTGATCTTGGTAATTTCCTTCCTTCTGCTTCCTCTGGGCTGTCTTTCTTGTTGTTCCTCCAGTTCTTGTAGGCGTAGGGTTAGATTGTTTGTTTGCAAAGTTTCTCTTTTTAAGGTAGGCCTGTGTTGCTATGAACTTCCCTCTCAGGACTGCCTTTGCTGTGTCCCATAGGTTTTCGGTTGTTGTGAGTTCATTTTCATTTGTTTCCAGGAAGTTTTTCATTTCTTCTCTAATCTCATTCTTGACCCATTCATTGTTTAATAGCATGCCATTCAGTCTCCATGATTTTGAGTGTTTTCGGTTTTTTCCTTTGGGGTTGGTTTCTAGTTTCAGTCCCTTGTGGTCAGAGAAAATGCTTGATATCATTTCAATTTTCTTGAATTTGTTGAGGCTTGCTTTGTGTCCTATCATGTGGTCTATCTTTGAAAAAGTTCCATGTACACTATAAAGGAATGTGTATTTTGCTTCTTTGGGATGAAAAGCTCTATATATATATCAGTTAAGTCCATTTCATCCAGGGTATTGTTAAGTGACACAATATCCTTGTTGATATTTTGTTTGGAAGACCTGTCCATTTTTGACAGTGAGGTGTTAAAGTCCCCTACTATAATTGTGTTGCTGTCAATATCTTTCCTGAAGTCCTCCAAGATTTTCTTAATGTATTTGGGTGCTCCTATGTTGGGTGCATATATATTTACAATGTTTATGTCTTCTTGGTGGATTCTTCCTTTGAGTATTATGAAGTGACCTTCTGGGTCTCTCTTTATGGCCCTTCTTTGCAAGTCTATTTTCTCTGATATGAGTATTGCTACCCCTGCTTTTTTTTTTCCTGTCTGTTTGCTTGGAAAATTTGTTTCCAGCCCTTCACTTTCAATCTGTGTAAGTCTTCTCTCCTGAGATGGGTCTCTTGTAGGCAGCATATGTGTGGGTCATGTTTTCTTATCCATTCAGCTATTCTATGTCTTTTGACTGGAGCATTTAATCCATTTACGTTTAAGGTTATTATCCATAGGTAGTTATTCATTGCCATTTTTTCTTGCCTGTGTTCCTCTCTCTTTCTCTTTTCCTTCCTTTCCTTAAATCAGTTTCTTTAGCATCTCTTGCAGAGCTGGTTTGGTGGAAGTGTATTCTTTTAGACTCCTTTTGTCTGGGAAACTCTTTATTTGGCCTTCTGTCTTGATTGAGAGCCTTGCTGGGTAAAGTAGTCTTGGTTGCAGGCCTCTGGTTCTCATTACTTGGAATATTTTTTGCCATTCTCTTCTGGCTTGGAACGTTTCCATTGAGAAGTCAGTTGCTAACCTTATTGGGGCCCCCTTGTATGTTAATTCTTGTTTCTCCCTTGCTGCCTTTAAGATCCTCTCTTTGTCTTGGTATTTTGCCATTTTAGTTATGATGTGTCTTGCAGTGGGCCTTTTTGTGTTCCTCTTACTTGGGACTCTCTGTGTTTCCTGGATTTGGGTGACTTTTTCTCTCCTCAGATTAGGGAAATTTTCCATCATTACTTTTGCAAACAGGTTTTCTATCCCTTGCTCTTCTTCTTCTCCTTCTGGTATTCCTATTATACGGATATTGTTACGTTTCATGTTGTCCTGCATTTCCCTTATTACCTCTTCATTCTTTCTGAGCCTCTTTTCCTTTTCTTGCTCTTTCTGGGTGTTTTTTTCTAGTTTGTCCTTCAGCTCTCTGATCCAATCCTCTGCTTCATCAAGTCTGCTTTTCATTCCTTCTACTGTGTTCTTCAATTCAGAAATTTTATTCTTCATTTCCTCTTGGCTCTTGTTGATAGTTTCTATTTCCTTTTTCATGTTAATATAGTTTGCAGTGAGTTTATTGTAGTTTCCCTGTAGTTTCTGGTAGTTCTCTTTGAGCTCAGAGAGCTCAGTGAGCTTCTTGATATCCATTGCTTTGAACTCAGTAACTGATAGTTGAGTTGCCTCTTTTTCAGTTAGCATTCTTTCTGAGGCTTCCTCCTTTCCTTTCATTTGGGAATTGTTTCTTTGTCTTCCCATTGTTTGTGAGACTCTTCTTGTTTGCCTCTGCTTCTTAAATTGATCTATTCTGACTCCCTGGGTTTATGGTATGAACTTCTATGGTAGAATGCCAATGGGATTCAGTGGTGCTGTCTCCTTAATCTCCTGTGCTCACTGGTCTTGAGTTGATGTTTATGGGTGTAACATGGTCTCCCTCTGGTCTTTTCAGCACTCCAGGTTTTCTCTTCTCACCTGTGGGAAAAAGAAAAAGGGGGAAGAAAAAAAAGAAGGGAAGCAGGGGAAAAGGAATAGAAAGGTAAATGAAGGAAGGAAGAAGGAATAAAGAAATATCGGAGGCAAGATAAGAAGGAATTTTAACAAAAATTAAAACAAAGGAATAAATAAAAGAAGGCAGGAAGAAGGCATAAAACAGGTAAAGGATGGGAGAAAGAAGGAATAAAAAAAAAGAAAGAAGAATAGAAAGGAAGAAGGAATTCAGGGGGAGATGAGGAAAGGAAAAAAAAAAAAGTCTTCTGCTGGCTTTAAATTGGTCAGGTTAGTTCTGCTGGTCTTCCTGTTTGTGGAACTGGAGGGGGTGGTTGGAAGGATTGGTTTCTCTTTTCTCCCTTCTTGAGCCACACTATTTGCCGTTTTTCAGCCTGCAGTCCAGTTTTCATGGTCCTTCTGCTCCCTACTAGGCCTTTATTTCACCAGTTGTGCTGTCCTTGAGTTGCACCAGTTAGGGGCAACTCACACTCTACCTTCTTGCTCTTTGCTGTCTTAGATGCTAGGGGCTCTGGGTGCTGCTATGGGGTAGTTCAGCCCCCTACTGGGTCGAGTCTTTCCGAGGAATGCAGTCTCCCCTAGCCCTGCAGTTCCCCTCTGCTGGGTAGAGAGCCAGTAGGCCCTGCAGGGCTCTGTGCGCAGGTGTTAGGTAGGAGTTGTAGGTGTGTTCCGTTGCAGGCAGCCCGGCTGTAGATCAGCCAATCTGCTGCTTTAGGCCCGAGTTGCGCCGGGCCGCCAGTCCAGCTGCTTTTGTGCTGAGTCACAAGGCTCTCAGGTCCCCTGTTTTGGGCCTGTGCGTGGGGCAGTTAGCCTCTGCTCCCGATGCGCACCCACCTGAGGTTTCAGGTGTGGGCTCCCAGTCCGCTAGTCTGCGTGTGCGCAACTGGTCTTCAGGTGAGCACCAGGGCTACTTATCCTGTTCACTGTCCAGGGGCTGAGGGGGGAGGGGAGCCAGAGGCCGCGGCTGCTGCAGAGAGTTCTCTAACTAGCCGCTGAGTGCCTCTATTTTCTTTTTCCTTTGGAGAAATCCTTCCTATTCAAGCCCCCCTGGTCTAAACAAGCACCTGGCTGCTCACAGCTCAGCCTGGCTCTCTCCCAAGAAACCTGCAGCACCACCTGCACCCAGTCCGGGGCTTCAGCCACCCTGGTCCCTGCGCGGGTCCTTGGGACCTTATTGTCCTTAAGCACTCTTCTTACCGTCAGATCTTTCAATGTCCTCTATCTTTGGTATCTGATCTTCATATATGCTGGAATACCGTTGGCTGTTCGCTCTGCTCCTCAGATCAGCTAGGTATTTCACTGGCGTTGACTGGAAGTGGACTCTGCTCCCACCTATCTCGCCGCCATCTTCCCGTCCTGTCTATGAGTTTTTAAAATGTCCCTAGATGCACATGATTTCTGGGGGGAAAAAGTCTGGTCAAAAACATTTTTTTTTTTTTGCCAGAACCAATCCTGAGAGCCCAAACTAAATGCCTCAGAATTTGTTTTGAAACAGGAGAAAAAACTAAAAATAAAAACACATGGAGCTTTCTAAAAGGTCTTCAATAAGCTACCTTGGGAGCTCAATTCAAAAATATGTTTATGTACTAAAACAGATGTTTCAGTGTAGCTCCAAAACTCTATAAATACAGCCATTGGACAGACGATCCTGGATCAGAAGTTTTATTCCTTGTGTATCTACATTAGGTGCGCATGCCTCATCTCAGTTGTCGTAATTGTCTCTGTAGGTTCCTCCTGCGTAGTGGTCATAATCACCCTGGCTTCTGCCACCATAGTCTCTGGACCTTCCATATCCATATCCTCCAGGTCGACTGTTGTACCTGCCACTCCCATAGCCCTGGTCCCCGCCACCTCTGGAGTAGCTTTGACCATGTCCACGGGCCCCAAAGGCACTCCCTCTGGTTCCACGGGCTGACATGCCCGCATGGTCCACACGGATCTGGCGACCATCCAGAAACTCTCCATTCATGGCTCTCATGGCATCTGAAGCATGCTCTGGATTGGTGAAGGTAATGAAGCCAAAACCTCGAGATCACTGAGTCTCCCGGTCCTTGACAACGACCACCTCAGAAATTGGCCCGAAGCTGCTGAAGTGATCTTCCAGAGCTTGCTCATCGGTGTTGAAGTTGAGCCCTCCAACAAAGAACTTCCCTTCTTCAGAGGACATGGCAGTGAATTTGAGTCCTAGAATTTAAGTAGAAGGATCAGACAGACAGCAGCCATTGAAGAGGAGAGCGACTGAGGAGCGGTATATTCTTTTTTTAAATAATTTTACATTTTTCAATTACAGTTGGCATTTGATACTGTATTTGTTTCGGGTGTACAACATAGTGACTAGACATTTATATGAAATGATTACTCTGATAAATCTAGCACCCATCTAACACCATCCATAACTATTACAATATCATTGCCTAAATTCCCTGTGCCAACGTTTACATCCCCACGACTGTTTTGTAACTACCAATTTGTACTTCTTAATACTTTCACCATTTTCACCTCCCCTCCAACCTCCCTGTCCTCTGACAGCTGTCCGTCTGTTGCATGTTTTTACGCCTCTGCTTCTAGTTTCTTCATTAGTTTATTTTGTTCATTAGATTCTTCTTATAAGTGAAATTAAATCATATTTCTCTTTCCCTCAGTCGCTTATCTCACTTAGCATAATGCTCTCCAGGTCCACCCATGTTGTTGCAAAGGGTATGGTTTCTTTCTTTTTTACAGCTGCGTAGTATCCCATAGGGTAAATGCACCACAGCTTTTTCATCCACTCATCTACTGATCGGCTCTGGGATAGTTTTCAGGTCTTGACTGTCTTAAATAATGCTGCTATGAACATTGCAGTGCATATATTCTCTTGAATTGGTGTTTCTGAATTCTTAAGAAATATTCCCAGAAGTGGAATTGCTGGGTCAAAAGGCAGTTTCATTTCTAATGTTTCTAGGAAACTCCGTTCTGCTTTCCACAGTGGCTGCAGCAGTCTGCATTCCTACCAACAGTGTGCGAGGGTTGCCTTTTCTCCACATCATCACCAGCACTTGTTTGTTGATTCATTGATGATAGCCATTCTGACAGGTGTGAGGTCATTTCTCATTGTGGTTTTAATTTCCATTTCTCTCATGACTAGTGACATTGAGCATATTTGCATGGATGGTCTAGAGGCTCCAAGAAGTATGAGACACTGTTGCTAAAGCCTCTACAGTGAAGTAGTTTCCAGAAGGCCCTAACAGGAGTGAGTGTTTATGCTCATTTACATAGATTTTAGAGCCTAATGTTCCAAGGGTCCTGTTTAAGGTGGGTCTGTCTGCAAAGTCACATAAATAAACTTAAATAAAATTTGTACATGAGGAATGTCACCTCCATAATGCAAAAGTGTCTAAGATGGTGGGTTTCTTTTAATAATGTGGGTACTAAAAGGCATTAAAGCTATTTCCTGATACACTCAGGATTAGAGCAGCCCTCAGTCTAACTAACGATTTTCCAAAACTTAACTGAGGTGGCGGGGCCTGTTACTCCAGGTAGGGTTAATGGATCATCCCCTTTTTATGAACTCCTGTGTTTTAGTGTCCAGAATAAGTGTGTTGTGAATCTCCTCGAAGGAGATGTCATCAGTGTGATGTCATCAGTGTGATGTCATACCTGTGCACCTGGAACGAGCTGGATGTGGTTAGATATTGTCTGCAAAGGTTATGTGAGATGACAGGAATCGAGAGGTGTCCCACTGAGTACCCAGGTAAAGGTGTGCTATGTCTCAAAAAAGTGAAGGTTGAGTGTAGCTAGAGGCTGTTGAAATAGGCACTGAGGAGAGTGGCAATCAGTCAAACGCTTTGCTGTGACTGCTGAGTGTTTACTATTTACTATTTACTATTTAGTAACAGTTTGCTATTGGGTGGAATCAGTAGCCTAAGTAATAGTAGATAGGGACCCCTAATGGGTGGGACCCTGACATGACGGGAACGAAAATTCACACTGAGGCCCCATTCATGCTTTTCAGGCTGAAGAGTGAGTCAGATTTGGCTGTTCAATTCAGAAGCAGTGGGGATAGTTACACCTTTTCTAGATAGGTCTCATATAATGGGTTTCAACCTGCGAAGGCCCTGTTTTCATTTAGATTGGGCCCTTTTCTGACTGGCGTGGAAGGTGTTATTTATAAGTGAGGACGAAGGTCCGCAGGGTAATGTTTTCCTGAGCTTATTGTAAGCGCAAAATACTTAATTTTATTACTTATTGGGTCAGACTGTGCATATGCCCTAGCAGATATTTTAGGGCAATGAGTGCTTTGGCTCTAGGGAATGTAGGCAACACAATAGTTCCAGTGGCGCAGCTCAGGCATATCTGTTTCTGTATTATGCACAGCCACTCCCTGGTTGGTTGGTTGGTTTTCTTCATCAGCTTGTCCATATGTTGGCCATAATTGGAAAAGAAAGGAGTGAGGCTGAAAGCTGTCAATAGTCTAACATCTAAAATGGAATCAGATTCCTTATCACACACTATCACCCCCACACATCAGCCCACCCTCCCCTCCCCTGGCACTGAACACAAACCCAACACCAATTTCTTTCCATCCTTGCCAGTATGAGAAAGTGTTAAGGAAAAAATTCATCTTCAGTTGTCACCTTATACTTATTCTCAATGTCTGGCCAACTGTGGGCTGGCTGGCCTAGTCCCCAAACTTGCAGGATTCTACCTCCCTCCCTTCTCCCATACCTGCCCCTTCCCTCACTCCCTCCCCATCTTCAGAGAACACACAGAGATACAAACACATTTCTTTTTCACACATGCTAGTATTTTAATCATTAACACAGAATTACATCATTTGGTCCAGTTTGATCTCTGCGTAAAGGACCATTTCTCTAGAATGTTTTCTAGAGAGGCTGCATGTGTTTAAGGGTCTTTGGTTTCTGGTTCACGGGGGGTTGATGGAGACTCCTCATTTGGAGAGGGAGACACCTCACTTGGAGAGGGAGACTCCTCATTTGGAGAGGGAGACACCTCACTTGGAGAGGGAGACTCCTCATTGGCAGAGGGAGACTCCTCATTGGCAGAGGGAGACTCCTCATTGGCAGAGGGAGACTCCTCACTTGCAGAGGGAGACTCCTCATTGGCAGAGGGAGACTCCTCACTTTCAGAGAGAGACTCCTCACTTGCAGAGGGAGACTCCTCATTTGCCCAGGGAGAGTCCTCACTTGAAGAGGCAGAATCCTCACTGGTATAGGGAGAGTCCGCCTGATTTTCTTCATCCATCTCTGGCTGGTTTTCGCTGACTTTTTTACCGCGCCTGTGGCATAAGATGATTATCTTCGGCATTTTCCCTCCCTGATACTTTTCTTCGATCTGCCGAAGGGTAGCAGTTACCTTCTCCGATAACTTCAGCGCCTAGTAGGGAAAGAAGATAAACCCAGAAAGACATTGGTTTGGGGGCAGAGGGTGGGAAATAAGTAAGAACGGGGCTGTAAGGGGATGAGAGTGAATTGGGGAGGGGTTTGTGCCAGGCACGGGCAGGGGGAAAGTCTTGCGTGGGGCATCAGTGGGGAGGAAGAGGAGGCATATGAGTAGGGTAGTCTGACCTTCTCCCTTTCATTGTCGGCGAGCTGGGACTCACTCTTCCGCTTCTGTCCTCTGCTTGATGTTGGTGTCTCCTCATCCGAATCAGACTCCATCGTTTCCTCAGCTTCCTCGGCCTTCTGGTAGCACCAGTGCCCCTCGCTAGGGCTCCCGACCTCTATATATACCCTCCAGGAAAATGAGGAACCACACCCTCAGCTGCGATTGGCCATCAAGAAATTCCTCCAGCCCCTGGTAACCATGGAGTGGCCTGACATCACAAAGCTGCCGCACCCCTCCCCCCCACATTCCAGGAGGGGGAGGGGAGGGTGCAGACGAATCTAGCTGCTCTGGTTAGAGAAAGGTGGAGCTTCCTCCACACCCCCTGATGGCTTTCCCAAACTGCCCTCTCACTCTCCCTCATCTCCTCTAGGTCAGTGCTTGTGGTGCAAGCGGCAGGGAGAGGGCGTTTCCTCTAAGCCGCTCCCCACAGCCGCCTCCATTCATCAGTTCATTCTGTTGTCTCCCAGCTCTCATCTAGTATTTCGTGAGTTTTTAGTACAGGCTTTATTTTAGAGCAGTTTTAGATTTACATAAAAACCGAAGGTAATACCCACACACCCCACACCCAATTTCCCTTATTATAACATCTTGCATTAGTATGGTGCATTTGTTACACTTGTTCACCATCAGTGAAAAGGATATTCATTAAAGTCTGTGCTTTCTTCAGATTTCCTTAGTTTTTGCTTAATGTGCCTTTTCTGTCCCAGGATCCCGTCCAGGATACACACTACATTTAGTCATCTTGGCATGCCTCATAGGCTCCTCTTGGCTGTGACAGTCTTTAGAAATCTTGATTTTGAGAACCTTGAAAGTTTGCTTTGTTTGTTGTGTTTGTTACATTAAATCCTCAGATGTTATTGATGTTATAGTTGAAAGTTTGTACCCTTTTACCAAGCTCTTCCTATTTCCTCCACCCCTAGGCCCCTGGCTAACACTTTCCTACTCTGTTTCAATGAGTTTGACATTTTCTTTTTAAATATCCCACCTACAAGTGATATGATGCAGTGCATGCCCGTGTGTGTATAACATCTTCTTTATCCATCCATCCATGGATGGACACTTGCATTATTTATATTCGCTATTGTGAATAATGCAGCATAATACCTACCTAGTATTTTGCTTTGCTTTTTAATCATTTTTTATTGTTATTCTAGTACAGTTGTCTCAGTTTTTTCCCACTTGCCCTGCTGTACCCACCCCAGCCCCTCACTCCCATAGTTAATTCCCACACTGTTGTCCATGTCTCTGGGTCATTCATACAGGTTCTTTGTCTAGTCCCTTCCCCTTCTTTCCCCCATTATCCCTCTCCTCCCTCCTCTCTGATCACTGTTGGCTTGTTCTTTATTTCCATGTCTCTGGTTCTGGTTTTCTCATTTTTTTGTTTTGCTGATTAGGTTCCACTTATAGGTGAGATCATATGGTATTTTTATTTCACGGTCTGGATTATTTTACTTAGCATAATGCTCTCCAGTTCCATCCATGCTGTCGGAACTGGTACCAGCTCCTTCTTTCTTTCTGCTGTGTAGTATTCCATTTTGTAAATGTACCACCGGTTTTTTTTAAGTGTTTATTTATTTATTCATTTTTAGAGAGGTGGGAAAGGGAAGGAGAAAGCGAGGGAGAGAAACATCAGCATGCAGTTGCATTCCACATGTCCCCCACTGGGGGTCTGGCTCACAACGCAGTCATGTGCCCTGCCTGGGAACAGAACAAGCAACCCTTTGGTTCACAGGCCAGTGCTCAATCTATTGAGGTACACTAGCCAGGGCTGTACCTCAGTTTTTGGATCCACTCATTTACTGATGGGCAGTTAGTCTGTTCCCAGCACTTGGCTATTGTAAACAACACTACTATGATCATTGGGCTGCATAGGTTCTTTTGAATTGCTGTCTCAGGGTTCTTAGGGTATAATCCCAGTGATGGAATTGCCAGGTCAAAAGGCAGTTCCATTTTTAGTTTTTTGAGGGAATTCCATACTGCTTTCCACAGTGGCTGCACCAGTCTGCATTTCCAGGAGCAGTTTTAGAGTTACAGCAAAATTGAGCAGAAGTTATAGAGTTTTCATCTAATGTCCATGCCCCCACATACCCTTACTACCAAAATACTGTATCAGAATGGTACGTTTGTTACAATCAATTAATCTATATTGATACACCATTATTAACCAAAGTCCATAGTTTACATTAAAATTAACTATTGTCGATGTATATTCTATGGGCTTTGGTAAATTATAATGACATGAGTCCACCATTATCGTGTCATAATGAGTAATTTTAGTGTTGTAAAAATCAGCGGTGCTGCACATATGTATTCCTCCTTCCAATGAAACTCAGGCAATGACTGATTCTTTTATCGTCAACAAAGTTTCATGTTTTCCAGAATGTCATATACTTGGACTCGTACAGTATGTAGTCTTTCCAGATTCATTTCTTTCACTTAGTAATATGCCATTAAGTTTCCTTCATGCCTTTTCATGGCTTGATAGCTCATTTCCTTTTAGGGCTGAATAATATTCCATTGTCTGGATGGCCCAGAATTTGTTTATCCATTCACCTAGTAAAGGACATCTTGCTTGCTTCCAAAGTTTGTCAATTATGAATAAAGCGACTATAAATATTTGTATGCAGTTTCTGTGTGAACATTTGTATTCCACTCATTTGGGTTAATACAGAGGAGCATAATAGTTGGATCATAAAATAAGAGTATGTTTAATTTTGGAAGAAAGCACCAAACATTTTTTCAAAGTGGCTGTACCATTTTTGTATTTCTACCAGCAATTAGAGAGAGTTTCTATTGTCCCAACTTTCTCACCAGCATTTGGTGTTGTTAGTGTTCTGGATTTTGGACATTCTAATAGGTGAGGAACGATATCTCATTGTTGTTTTAATTTGCATTTCCCCAGTGGCATTTTCCACCCTTGTTTGCCATTTGTATGTCTTCTTTGGTGAAGTTGCACTTAAAGTCTTTGTCCATTTTTAAATTTTTAGAATTTTCTTGTTGTACAGGTTTAAGAATTTTCTGTGTATTTTGGGTAACAGTCTTTCATCATATGTGTCATTGGCTTGTATATTCTTGCACTCTGCCTTGTATTCCCATTCTCTTGACATTGCATTTTGCACAGCAGAAGTTTTTAACTTTAATGAAGTCCAGCTTAATAATTATTTTGTGCATAGATTTTTCATCTGTTATTGAATTTAAAAAGTTATCACCATGGGTTTTCGGAAGATGGCGGCAATATAGGTAGGAGCGGAGTCCACTTCCCCTCAATGCCAGGGAAATACCTAGCTGATCTGAGGAGCAGAGCGAACAGCCAACAGTATTCCAGCATATATGAAGACCAGAGACCAAAGATAGAGGACATTGAAAGATCTGACGGTAAGAAGAGTACTTGAGGACGGTAAGGTCCCCAGGACCCGGGACCGGCGCAGAGTCAAGGGCGGCGGAAGCCCCAGTCCAGACGCAGGGGCTGCTGCAGGAGTCTTGGGAGAGGGCCAGGCTGAGCTGTGAGCAGCCAGGTGCTTGTTTGGACCAGGGGGGCTTGAATAGGAAGAATTTCTCAAAAAGAAAAAGAAAATAGAAGCACTCAGGGGCTGGTTAGAGAACTCTCGGCAGCAGCCGCAGCCCCTGGTGCCCCTCCCCCCTCCGCCCCAGGACTGCGAACGCGGGATAAACAGCCCTGGTGCTCACCTGAAGCCCGGTTGTGCGCACGCAGATTAGTGAACTGGGGGCCCACGCATGAAACCCCGGTGGGGTGCCCACAGCTGAAACCTCAGGTGGGAGAGTATCTGGAGCAGAGGCTAGCTGCTCCACCCACAGGCCCAAAACAGCGGACCTGAGTGCCAAGTGATTCAGTCCCCGGGCGGCACCGCCTGCTGGAACCTCACAAGCCCAAAGCGGCTGGATTGGCTGATCAATGGCCTGGCTGCGTGCCAGGGACCACACCTACAACTCCTACCTAACACCTGCGCACAGAGCCCTGCAGGGCCTACTGGCTCTCTAGGACAAAGACAGAACACCCAGCAGAGGGGAACTGCAGGGCTAGGGGAGACTGCATTCCTCGGAAAGACTCGACCCAGTAGGGGGCTGAACTACCCCATAGCAGCACCCAGAGCTCCTAGCATCTAAGACAGCAAAGAGCAAGAAGGTAGAGCGTGAGTTGCCCCTAACTGGTGCAACTCAAGGACAGCACAACTGGTGAAATAAAGGCCTAGTGGGGAGCAGAAGGACCATGAAAACTGGACTGCAGGCTGAAAAATGGCAAAGAGTGTGGCTCAAGAAGGGAGAAAAGAGAAACCAATCCTTCCAACTACCCCCTCCAGTTCCACAGACAGGAAGACCAGCAGAACTAACCTGACCAGTTTAAAGCCCGCAAAAGACTTTTTTTTTTTTTCCTTTCCTCCTCTCCCCTTGAATTCCTTCTTCCTTTCTGTCCTTCTTTCTTTTCCTTATTCCTTCTTCCTCCCCTCCTTTACCTTTTTTATGCCTTCTTCCTGCCTTCTTTTATTTATTCCTTTGTTTTAATTTTTGTTAAAATTCCTTCTTATCCTGCCTCCGATCTTTCTTTATTCCCTCTTCCTTCCTTCCTTTCCTTTTCTATTTCCTTTTTCCCTCCTTCCCTTCTTTTTTTTTCTCTCTTTTTTTTCTTCCCCCCTTTCTCTTTTTCCCACAGGTGAGACAACAAAACCTGGAGTGCTGAAAATACTAGAGTTAGACCGTGTTACACCCATAAATGTCAGCTCAAGACCAGTGACCACAGGAGATTAAGGAGACAGCACCACCGAATCCCATTGGCATTCTACCATACAAGTTCATACCATAAACCCAGGGAGTCAGAATAGATCAATTTAAGGAGCAGAGGCTAACAAGAAGAGTCTCACAAACAATGGGAAGACAAAGAAACAATTCCCAAGTGAAAGGAAAGGAGGAAGTCTCAGAAAGAATGCTAACTGAAAAAGAGGCAAGTCGACTATCAGATACTGAGTTCAAAGCAATGGTTATCAGGAAGCTCACTGAGCTCTCTGAGCTCAAAGAGAACTACCAGAAACTACAGGGTAACTACAATGAACTCACTGCAAACTATATCAACATGAAAAAGGAAATAGAAACTATCAACAAGAGCCAAGAGGAAATGAAGAATACAATTTCTGAATTGAAGAACACAGTAGAAGGAATGAAAAGCAGACTTGATGAAGCAGAAGATCGGATCAGCGAGCTGGAGGACAAAGTAGAAAAAAACACCCAGAAAGAGCAAGAAAAGGAATAGAGGCTCAGAATGAATGAAGAGGCAATAAGGGAAATGCAGAACAACATGAAACGTAACAATATCCGTATAATAGGAATACCAGAAGGAGAAGAAGAAGAGCAAGGGATAGAAAACCTGTTTGAGAAAGTAATGATGGAAAATAATTTTATAGAAAGTCTCCTTTTTAATCATGGGGTCTAAAATCAGCAATGTCCATAACCAGCCAATCACTCCTAGAGCTGCATTTTCTTTGCCTTGAACAAACGCCATAGATGGTACATTATTTAAAGTCTGCTGTGACACCCCATGTTTATTGCAGCATTATTCACAATAGCCATGATGTGGAAACAACCCAAATATCAATAACAGATGAATGGATAAAAAAGATTGGTGCATATACATAAGGGTATATTATTCAGCCACGATAAAGGAGGATATGGTTCCATTTGCAACAACATGGGTGGACCTTGAGCACATTATGTTAAGTGAGATAAGTTAGATAGAGAAAGACATGTAATATATGATATCACTTACATGTGAAATCTAAAAAAGTTAAACCTATAAAAACAGAGTAAAATGGTGGCTACCAGGGGATACAGGGGTCAAGGGTGATAAGGGTGATGGTGTTGAAGGGTAAAAATTTTATTTAGTAGTAAATAGGCTATAGAGATCTAATGCACAGTATACTGAATATATACAATAATATTGTACTATAATTATATAATGTGATGAATAGCAGTATATCAGCAATCATATTACAATATATAATTGTATTAAAATAACACACTTCATTCCTTAATCTTACACAGTGTTACATTCATATTTATTTAATTAAAAAAGAAAAAAAAAAGAATGCCTCACCTTGGCAGTGTATCTTAGTTGATTGGGTTGTCCTCTGGTTACTGAAAGGTCGTGGTTCAATCCCCAGTCTGGGAGTGGTCAATACCCTGTCTACAAGTATATGGGAGCCAAAACCAACTAATGTTTCTCTCTCTCATCATGTTTCTCTCTTTCCCTTCCTCTCTTCTAGAAAGCAATGAGAAAATGTCCTCAGGTGAGAATTTTAAAAATGATACCTCATGTGTAACACATTCCTGTAACATGGTTTCTGTGTGCTCCTTCTGTCCAGCAGCAAGAGTTGTCTTCCAATATACTCAGCACTCTGAGAATTCTTGGAAAGCTCCAGGTTCAAGTCATAGATCTCTTAGTTCCTTCAGGGATGTGCAGCAAATCTGTCAGGGCTTTATAATAAGGCCATTTAGTGTTCTCTGGTGCATACCATTTTCCTGTTTGTTTGGGGTTTTTTTGAGGCATTTCTTTAGGAATTCCATTTTGGGTGGTTTGTAAGTAAAGTGAGATCCCAAGGAAGAATCTCCATACCAATTTTTTTTTACCCCTCCCAAGGCAAATTTCATGAGCAAGTTCTTGTGGCTATGGGAGATGGAGAAGCTTAGCATTGCAGCCTCTCAGCAGTACCCATAACCCTGCTCAGGTGCCCCATAACAGTGTGGGTAGGTATCTATGTGACCACCTAACATGCCACTTCCTGACTGCTATCCACATGCTGCCTGAGATAGTGCTGGGATGCTGGAGGCATCTGTAGGACTGCAGGACAGGGTGTAGGTGAGATGCACACAGTGTGTGGAGTAGATGAAGCACAAGTGGAATAATTTCTTGAGAATAATGTACAAGAAGTAGAATTACCAAGTCAATTTTAACATAATTGTGGCTCTTGCTACAAAGGTTTTGCCAATTAAATTAGACAACAGAAATAAATTGCTACATCAGTTATATTCTTATCAAAATTGGGCATTGTTACTTTTCTAGTGCTGTTATTTTAGTTTTGTACTTCATGCAACATAAATTTACTGAGCTTCTTTTATATGCCAGGCACTGTGCTAGGTGCTGTGAATAGCAATATGAATAAGACTGCATGTCTGCCCTGGAATAAGTTGTAGCCTACTGAAAAAGATATGATAACAGATGAACAAAAATTACTTTTATGAGAGTATCGACAAACTAGTATGTGACCACCACAGATAAAGCAATTAACCTCACTTATGGTAAGTAGGGAAAATTTCATACTAAGAAAACACTGTTTGATTTGTGTCTTGAAGATGGATTGATTCGAGCAAAGAAGGGAAACTTCTTTGAATAACCATCAGAGGTAGTAATTAAGCCAAAAGCCTACAGGTAACAATAAATTATATAACAGGTGTATAGAGTGCATATCAAAGAGTAACAGATTATCGAGCATTTTATTTGAAGACAGAGGATGAGGGCTTTTGATAGGTTAAAGAGATTTTTTCAATCTTTGGAAAATGGAGGAACCACAAAGTATTAAATCAGGGATGCAAAGATGGTTTTATTTTATTACGAAAATGCAATGTTCTCAGTATTAAGGATGAGCTGGTGTGTAGAAAGATAGGTTTAACAAAGATGATAAGTGCTCCCAGATGAGTAGAAAAGTGGGGATTGAGAGAAAAGACTTGGTTAAAGATATTGGTCATGTAGAATACAAAAGATTTTGTGATAAATTGGATTTAACTGTGAAAGCAGATAAGTCCAATTTCCGGCTTGGAATCCTGAGTGAATAGGAATGCCATTAACTGAGACCAAGAGAGTAGACAGAGGACTTATGATCATAAATATGATGGAGTAGCTTGTCGCAGGCTAATATTCCTGCTATGAAAATATAGAAAACTGGAGACAATACAAAACCATATGTTTAAAAGCATCAGAGAGCTGCTGAGGCAACTTGAGAAGAGAAAGGGAACATTAGAGAGGTAAGGAAATATTCTGTGAGCCACATTTTCCTCAGGGTATTTTTAAAATCTTGCTATAAAGAAAGAGACTGACAATCTGAACACAGGTATGTAGCTAAGAGGTAGAGAAGCTAAACAAAGTTTTAAGCAATCTCATAGGGCTGGAGAGAGAAAAATCCATGGCTGCCAATTTAGCCAAAAATTTTGAGGGGCCCAGAATCTTGAAAGAAAAAGTATAACACAGGAGCTCCAAACCAGGGAGCTCCACCTTGGTTAGTGATATTCGGGAAAAAAACACTTGGAAGACCAGCAGATGTGGGCATGCCATTTATTATTAACTTTACAGGGGAGTGCACTTACTGTAGCAGTGGAGAATCAGGCAAAAAAAAAAAAAAACCCACGGCCTCCAATCTTGGCACCACTTATCGGGTTAGGGAGGGAGCATCAGCATGAGGGAGCTATGGGTAGCATGTGAAAATGCTACAGGATTGTGGTAAACACAGGGGCCTTGAGAAGGCTGAGACTCCAGATCCACACAGTTTTCTTCACTCCTTATGGCTGCTGGCTAGGTAGCCACCTTCTCTGAGGTCTTGGAGGGGCCATGTCTTCAGCTACCCCACAAAAGGATAACAACAGAAAAGTGACTCTGATACTCTAGGATTTCTCTTTGAAGTATTTGTTCGATTCTTAAGGTATGCAAGCTCAGAAACTTAACAGAAAACTTTAAAATCACAATGAATATTTTGGTATTCTTAGAGAACTGAAGTGACCAAAAGTAGTTCAGGACTTGCCAAAAAGGAAGGACCCTAGTAAACACTCCAGATTTTCTCCTGAGACCCCTGGAGGTCAATTCCCTAGGAATGGAAGCAAAGCAGAGATAGTCTAAAGTTAATAAAAACTGCCACCCAACTTTAACCCAGCACAGTCCCTAATTTGATCAACATGATTTACCCCCACTTTATTTGCCTACCAGTATGTAATGTGAATTTTCATTGAAAAAACCAAACAGGATCCAGAGCCTCTATATTTTCTTATTCACACTATCTGGCATTGGACCAAAAAGTGCTAGGTATAACAAAAAACAGGATGGAATGAAAAAAAATAGAAACAGATTCATGAGAGTCCCCAGTTTTTGAACTTATCATAGATGGACATGAAAATAATGCTGGTTAATATATTTAAGAACATAGATGACAAGATAAGATTTTATCAGAAAGAAGGAATTATAAAAATGACAAAATGGTAATTATGCATCTGAATAATACAATAATTAAATTACTAAATTGGTTTAATAGCAGGTTAGATTCAACAGAATATAGAATTAATGAAATAGAAGATTTCATTAAGTCATGAAGTTGGCAAGCTGAAACACAGAGAGCAAAAAAAGACTAAAACAGGCTTCTGGCCAACAAGAAGGAGGCGTAGGTAGACACACTGTGCCTCCTCGCACAACCAAAAGAAGGATAACAAAAATTGAAAAACAAAAAACAACCAGAACTGACAGAAAATCAAACTGTATGGAAGTCTGACAACCAAGGAGATAAAGAAGAGACATTCATCCAGACCGGTAGGAGGGGCAGAGACGGGCAGCCCAGGTGGAGAGGACTCGCGGCAAAGTGGCGGCTGGCCAACCCAGCGAGGTGGCAGATTGTGGAATGGGTCAGGCCAGGCTGCAGCTAGCAGACCCCACAAGGTGGTGGCTGACAGACTCTGTGGCCCCACATTCGCACATAGATAAACCAGGAGGAATGGTGGGGGAGCGAAGCAGACCCCACAACCCAGGACTACAGCACGGGGAAATAAAGCCTCAAACCTCTGATTGAAAACACCCAGGGGTGGGGAGCTGTTGAGGCAGCAGCAGGAGAAACTCTCAGCCTCACAGGAGAGGTTGTTGGAGAGACCCACAGGGACATAGAGCATGCACAGGCCCACCCACTCGGGAATCAGCACCAGAGGGGCCCAATTTGATTGTGGGTAGCAGAGGAAGTGACTGAAATCCAGCAGAGAATGGAGTAAGTGCCATCGCTCCCTCTCGGCCCCTCACCCATGTACAGCATCACAGAGCAGCAACCAGCGTTACCCCGCCCCGGAGAACACCTAAGGCCCCGCCCCTTATGTAACAGGCATGTCAAGACCAAAAAAAAAAAAAAAAAAGGCCCAAATGAAAGAACAGATCAAAGCTCCAGAAATAATACAACTAAGCAACAAAGAGATAGCCAACCTATCAGATGCACAGTTCAAAACACTGGTAATCAGGAAGCTCACAGAATTGGTTGCATTTGGTCACAAATTAGATGAAAAAATGAAGGCTATGCTAAGAGAAACAAAGGAAAATGTACAGGGAACCAATAATGACGGGAAGGAAACTGGGACTCAAATCAACAATGTGGACCAGAAGGAAGAAAGAAACATCCAACCAGAAAAGAATGAAGAAACAAGAATTCAGAAAAATGAGGAGAGGCTTAGGAACCTCCAGGACATTTTTAAACACTCCAACATACGAATTATAGGGGTGCAAGCAGGAGAGGAGGAAGAACAAAACCTTGAAAATTTATTTAAACAAATAATGAAGGAGAACTTCCCCAATCTGGCAAAGGAAATAGACTTCGAGGAAGTCCAGGAAGCTCAGAGAGTCCCAAAGAAGCTGGACCCAAGGAGGAACACACCAAGGCACATCATAATTACATTAGGCAAGATTACACAGAAGGAGAGAATCTTAGAAGCAGCAAGAGAAAAGGACACAGTTACCTACAAAGGAGTTCCCATAAGACTGTCAGCTGATTTCTCCAAAGAGACCTTACAGGCAAGAAGGGGCTGGCAAGAAGTATTCCAAGTCATGAAAGGCAAGGGCCTACATCCAAGATTGCTCTATCCAGCAAAGCTTTCATTTAGAATGGAAGGGCAGATAAAGTGTTTCTCAGAGAAGGTCAAGTTAAAGGAGTTCATCATCACCAAGCCCTTATTATAGGAAATGTTAAAGGGACTGATCTAAGAAAAAGAAGATAAAAAATATGAACAGTAAAAATGACAGCAAAATCACAGTTACTAACAACCACACCTAAAACAAAAACAAAAGCAAACTAAGCAAACAACTAGAACAGGAACAGAACCACAGAAATGGAGATCACATGGAGGGTTATCAACAGGGGAGTAGGAGGGGGAGAAAGGGGGGGAAGGTACAGAGAATAAGTAGCATAAATGGTAGGTAGAAAATAGACAGGGAGAGGGTAAGAATAGTATAGGAAATGTAGAAGCCAAAGAACTTACATGAATGACCCATGGACATAAACTATGGCGGGGGGGAATGTGGGTGGGAGGGGGTGGGCAGGATTGAGTGGAGTGAAGGAGCAAAATGGGACAACTGTAATAGCATAATCAATAAATATATATTTTTAAAAAGACTAAACAAATAAATTAACATAAGAGATGCATGGGAAATGGTGAAAAAATACACTTGCAATTTGAATCCTAGATGGGAAAGCAAGAACAGATCAGAAGAAATATTTGAAGAAATAACGAGTAATAATTTTCCAAAATTAATAAGATAATAAGATACAATTAATAAGCTGTACAATCCTGAAGCAGATGAATTAGAAAGAAAACCACACTTAGACATATACCACAGTGAAATTGGTAAATATAAAGGCAAAGTGAAAAACATCAAAACATCCAGAAAATTGCCCTGGCTGAAGTGGTTCAGTGGATTGAATGCTGACCTGTGAACTGAAGGGTTGCTGGTTCAATTCCCAGCCAGGGCACATGCCTGGGTTGTTGGCCAGGTCCCTGGTTGGGGGCATACAAGAGGCAACCAATCTATGTTTCTCTCACACATCAATGTTTCTCTCCCTCTCTTTCTCCCTCCCTTACCATCTCTCTAAAAATAAATAAAATACTTTTAAAACTCCAGGAAATAATTGTCTTCAAATAAGAAACCATAGAATTGACTTAAAAGAATAATGGAAGCCAGAATACCGTAAAAGGACATTACTAAACTATTAAAATAAAATAATGACTGAGCTAGTATCTTATACTCATCAAATATATCCTTAGAATATGACAAAAATACATTTTTAGAAAAACAAAAAGTCAGATCATTCACTGTCAAATGACCCTCACTAAAAGAAATAGCAGAGACTTCTTTAGGTAAAATGAAAATGATCCCAGATAAAAATATGCAATGCAGTTTTTAAAAAGAGTAACAGAAAGTATAAATAGGTAGGTAAATATAAATGAATATTGATTGTAGAGAAAATTATAACAATGTCTTTTAAAAAATAATTCTGCACACCGGCAAGGAAGTGAAATCCACCGCTCAGTGATTAGGGAGTGTGCGTGGTGCATTCTACAAGATCATTTGTTTGTGAGCTAAGTAAGGAGGGGAACTTACAGAAAGGTCACTGGAGACCCTCCCAGTTTTCCCCAGATGTCAAGGCAGAATAATGATATTGTTCCCTTATTTGAGACCTTATGCTACAATTGGCCTATTTGTGATGTCTTTTTATCAATTTAAACTTGAATGATGAATAAGATTTGGGACCATAGGGTAAGTACCTCCCTAGGAAGTTAAATCGATGTTTGACCAGGAGGAAGAGGGCACAATGTAAGGTGGTCATCCAAAAATGAACTTAATGGCCCTGGCTGGGTTCTTCAGTTTGTTAGAGCATCATCCAGATACACCAAGGTTGCTGGTTAGATCTCTGGTCAGGGCACACACAAAAGAAGCAATCAATATATGTATAAATAAGCAGACCAACAAAACCGATGTCTCTCTCCCCCTTCCTCTTTCTCTTTCTAAAAATCAATAAAAACAATTCATTTAAAAAATAAACTTTATGGTCAATAAAAGCATTGAGGGCCATGCATGGCATTGGTATAGCAAGAGCTTATCCCACAAGATGTAAATTTAAACTAATCAATGCCTCTGACAATAATGTTACCCAGGTATCAGGTCCATGTGCAACTTTGTAACTTAAAATAGAATTGCTTTAAGGATCTGATTATGCCTGTCAAACCAGCTGCTAGTTGGACACATCTGACAACATACATAGTTATTGGAATGCCATGGAGTGCCTTCTTCAGGGGCACAGTGTTGTGTGCTCTGAGAATTGAAATGAGTGCCTTGTTCATTATGAGTAATTCCTAGCACTTTGCTGGGAATTAGGGCTATTCCGGTGAGATCGTGGCTAAAGTATTTGTAGAGAAATCTGATAACTTGATTTATAGTTTAAATACTTGTTAAGACAGAAATTTCCAGAGTTCTTCAGTCCAAACAATGACTCAGTTTCCTAAAAGTGCCATAACAAACTACCACAAGCTGGATGACTTAAAAAACAAATTTAAATATTGTAATAACTATGTATGTTGTCAGATGTGTCCTAGATTTATCAGGGTGATCACTTCGTAAGTTAAATAATGTGTAATCAGTGTGTTGTACCCATGAAACTAATATAATAGGTAAACAGCAATTGAAAATTTAAAAATTATTTTAAAAATCAAGTGGGAAAAATTTTATTTCTACACAGATCTGGAGGTTAGAAATCTGAAACTCAGGTGTCAGTTGCTCTGCTCTCTCTGCAGCCTTCAGGGCAGGATCATTCCCGGCCTCATTTATTTCTAGCAGCCCCACGTTATCCTTGGCTTTTGGCAGCATAACTCCAAAATCTGTGTTCTCTCTGCATCTCTGTCTGTGTTTTTACCTGGCTGTCTTTTTGTAAGGACATCAGTCATATTGGATTAGAATTGCACCCTCATCCACTAGGACCTAATCTTAACTAATTTACATCTATAATGATTCTATTTCCAAATAAAATCACTTTCTGGACTACTGAGGATTAGGATATAAACATAGCTTTTCTAGGGGATATAATTCAATTCATAACATAGGATAACTCTTTGTCAATGGCCCAAAGGCTTATACAAATGCACAAATGGGTGCAGTTGTTGGCAAAGGTATCTTATCCAATAATAATTCAATGAAGTGTGCTAACCCTTGGGTTCCATCCTTTATCAGGAATCTACTGGTTAAAAGATGAAAATGAGCAATTCTCCACTGAGCTCCATCATGTATAATGATGGCCATGCTATCTGTAATGTGTATTACTGCTCACTCAGTTGACCACAGGGTGCTTCTTAGGTAGGAAAAGAGCCTGGAAGAGAGGTAAACTTCTTCAGCACCATGGCAAGGGACTGAGGACAGGGGAGATCATACTCTCCTGCAGTTGGGATATTCCAGATGGCCCAGGTTTGGCTTTATCATGTATCAAAGAGGCCTTGATAGCCGTGCCAAGCTTTCAGGGTGCTGCTTCAATGACCAAAGACATAATAGGCTACTGAACATGGAGGTTCACATGGTAGGTGTCCATAAGACCCTCTAGTTGCAGGAAGGTTAGGTATGCAGCCAGTAATTGCTGCTGTAATGGTGTCCAGTGCAGGGCTGAGGAGAGCACTTTCTGGCATTGCAAGTAACACTAAAATGGGCTTAAGTAAATTTGTAAATGAAAAATATGTTACCTCCATATCCCAAAAATGCCTAAAAGGTATTTGGCTTGCATTAATATTGTGTGTGTCGAGAGTCAATAGGCTATTTCTTTATTATTTTTTATCTTCATTTGAGGATATGTTTATTGATTCGAGAGAGAGAGAAAGAGATCAGTGTGAAAGAGAAGCATTGATCAGTTTGCCTCCCATATGTGCCCCAACCAGAAATTGAACCTGAAACCTAGGTATGTGCCCTCAGTGGGAATCAAACCCACAGCCTTTTGGTGTACAAAACAGTGCTGCAACCAGCTGAGCCATCCAGCAAAGGCAATAGACTCTTTCTTGATGGTGGCACAATGGAGCATTCCTTGGTTAACTGAATAATTTTCAGAAATTTAATGGATGGAGTCATTAATTTCAATAATATTGTACACGGGGGCCTTAATATATATGATCATAGAATTAGGTTGGAGTAATCCACTGTGAGGTGTTGTTCAAACTTTCCCCTTGAGGCTTCCACAAACTTCTGTCTTTGACTTTCAATCTGTATTTCTTGCTGAGGCTACTGACTCACTGTCTTCACTTTTATTTTTCTCTTTAGCCAGACCTTTTTCCTGAGCTCTAGATTCGTATTTTTCAAATAAACACTGAACATCTCTACCTGTGAAAGGCACCATAAACTCACAGAGCTCAAACATGAACCCATGCCCTTCCATTCCCAAAACAGGTTCTTTTTTGTTTAAAAAATAGAAAGGGAAGACAAACCTTAATACCCTTCCTTCTTTATCATCTACCCCAGATCATACTTTTCCCCCTACACTACACAGCCTTCAGGGCCAATCAGAGGAGAGGGCCACTTTTTTTCATAATTCACATAAGACTATTACCATTTAGAAATCTGTAGGGCTATATCTTTTCATAAATACTCACCCAAAGATATGTTTATTGATTTTAGAGAGAGAGGAAGAGGGAGGGAGGGAGAGGGCAAGGGGGAGAGAGAGAGAGAGAGAGAGAGAGAGAGAGAGAGAGAGAGAGACAATGATGTGAGAGTGAAACATCAGTCGGTTGCCTCCCATATGTGCCCTGACTGGGGACTGAACCTGAAACCTTTTGGTATAGGGGGCAATGCTCCAATCAACAGAGCCACCCAGCCAGGGCTCTATGGCTATATATTTATTAACATAATATATTATTTTCTTTATAAAAAAATGAAATGAAATACAATGTAAAGGGTATCAGAGTTTACTTTGGAGCTGGAATCAGGACTTAATTCATGGAGGGTATTGTATAAAATATTGAGTTGTGAAATTTATTCTGAAGTTTATAATGAAGTAAATTAAAGCTTTTAGGACAAGAGTGATGATAGGGGAAGGTTGGTGATGCAATCAGATTTACATCTTAGAAACCTTACTCTGGTGAGTTGGCAGGATGTGGAACATGGCAGGCAAGGCTAGAATCAGACCATCTATGTAGAGGGCTCCTGCAAAGTGGAGGGGAGAGATGTCCAAAGCCACACCTGGAGCCAATGTAGTTGGGATCAAGCAGAGGTGGGGTGCAGAAACTTTTCTTAAAAGTTTGAATTGGAATCAATAGGATTTGGAGATTTTTACAGCTGAAGGCAGTTACTAATTAAGGTTTGTCATTTGTCTGTTACTCCTTGTATTCCCGTCCTGTGAACTGCCAGTATATATTTATTTCCTTTTAACTATGAAGAACTTAAAGTTTGTCTTATAGTTATGAATTATAATGTATTATGTTTTGTATTACTCCAATGTCACATTTGACAGATATTTATTCCCCCTGCTGTTTATTTGATTTTAATTTTGATTTTCTATTAATATTGACTTTCTACATTTTAACTTTTTTAAATATATTTATTGATTATGCTATTACAGTTGTCCCATTCCTCCCCCTCACTCCACTCCATCCTGCCCACCCCCTCCCTCCCACATTCCCCCCTATAGTTCATGTTCATGGGTCATACTTATAAGTTCTTTGGCTTCTACATTTCCTACACTATTCTTACCCTCCCCCTGTCTATTTTCCACCTATCATTTATGCTATTTATTCTCTGTACCTTTCCCCCCCTCTCCCCCTCCCACTCCCCTATTGACAACCCTCCATGTGATCTCCATTTCTGTGGTTCTGTTTCTGTTCTAGTTGTTTGCTTAGTTTGCTTTTGTTTTTGTTTTAGGTGTGGTTGTTAATAACTGTGAGTTTGCTGTCATTCTAACTGTTCATATTTTTTATCTTTTTCTTAGATAAGTCCCTTTAACATTTCCTATAATAAGGGCTTGGTGATGATGAACTCCTTTTAACTTGACCTCCTCTGAGAAGCACTTTATCTTTCCTTCCATTCTAAATGAAAGCTTTGCTGGATAGAGCAATCTTGGATGTAGGTCCTTGCCTTTCATGACTTGGAATACTTCTTTCCAGCCCCTTCTTGCCTGTAAGGTCTCTTTGGAGAAATCAGCTGACAGTCTAATGCGAACTCCTTTGTAGGTAACTGTGTCCTTTTCTCTTGCTGCTTCTAAGATTCTCTCCTGTTTAATCCTGGGTAATGTAATTATGATGTGCTTTGGTGTGTTCCTCCTTGGGTCCAGCTTCTTTGGGACTCTCTGAGCTTCCTGGACTTCCTGGAAGTCTATTTCCTTTGCCAGGTTAGGGAAGTTCTCCTTCATTATTTATTCAAATAAGTTTTCAATTTTTTGTTCTTCCTCTTCTCCTTCTGGCACCCCTAAAATTCGGATGTTGGAACGTTTCAAGATGTCCTGGAGGTTCCTAAGCCTCTCCTCATTTCTCCGAATTCTTGTTTCTTCATTCTTTTCTGGTTGGATGTTTCTTTCTTCCTTCTGGTCCACATTGTTGATTTGAGTCCCAGTTTCCTTCGCCTCACTATTGGTTCCCTGTACATTTTCCTTTGTCTCTCTTAGCATAGCCTTCATTTTTTCATCTAGTTTTCGACCAAATTCAACCAATTCTGTGAGCTTCTTGATTACCAGTGTTTTGAACTGTGCATCTGATAGGTTGGCTATCTCTTTATCACTTAGTTGAATTATTTCTGGAGCTTTGAAGTGTTCTGTCATTTGCTCCATTTTTTTTTTTTTTTTTTTTTTTTTGTCTTGGCGAGTCTGTTACTTAAAGGGGCACAGCCTTAGGTGTTCCTGGGGCGGGATGGGGTAACGCTGGTTGCTGCTCTGTGATGCTGTACATGGGGGAGGGACCGAGAGGGAGCAATGGCATGTGCTCCACTCTCTGCCTGATTTCAGTCACTCCCTCCACTACCCACAATCAAATTTGGCCCCTCTGGTGCTGGATCCTGAGTGGGTGGGCTTGTGCATGCCCTAGGCCCCTGTGAGTCTCTCCAACCACCTCTCCTGTGAGGCTGGGAGTTTCTCCTGCTGCTGCCCCAACCCCCACAGGTGTTTTCACTCAGAGGTTTGAGGCTTTATTTCCCCCCCTGTGCTGGAACCCTGGGTTACAAGGTCTGCTTCGCTCCCCTTGTTCGTCCCAGTTTATCTGTGCATGAATGTGGGGCTGCGGGGTGCTATCCACCGCTCTGCCTGCCCCATTCTCTGCCACTCTGAGACAGGCCATCTCAGTTTATCTGTGCACGAATGTAGGGCCGCAGGGTCTGCTAGTGGTCAGACTGCCTGCCCCTTTTGTCCCACACTCCACCAGTCTCGTCCTGCCACGGCAATGCGCGTCCTCTCCGCCCCGGCTGCCCGTCTCCGCCCCTCCTACCGGTCTGGATGAATGTTTATTTTTTATGTCCTTGGTGTCGGACTTCCTTGCCGTTCTATTTTCTGTCAGTTCTGGTTGTGCGAGGAGGCGCAGTGTGTCTACCTACGCCGCCATCTTGGTTCTCCTAGATTTTAACTTTTTTTTTAAAGTTTAATATTTATTTTTATTCAGTTACAATTGTCTGCATTTTCTCCCCATCCCTCCACCCCACCCCAGCCAGTCCCACCTCCCTCCCATACCTCTACCCTCCCCCTTGATTTTGTCCTTGTGTCCTTTATAGTAGCTCCTATAGACCCCTCTCACTTTCAGGGATCATTTCTATAGTTCGTTACTAGACTTTAACTTTTAGATTATCAATTATCATTTGTTGATATCTCCTGTTTTTCAAAAGAAAAAACTAACTCAGTTCTCCACGTAGGTAATAAACATTCTGTTCTGCTTTTGCTAGTTTTTCCATATTTTAACTTTTCCCTATTTTAATTATTTAATACATTCATAATTTATTTTGTTATGTGGTATAAGGATGAGTCTATTTCACTTATTTTTCAAATTTGCTATTCAGTTATCTCAGCAGAATTTATTAAGTGATCCTTAAAAGACCTTTTTTTTTTTTAATAGATTTTATTTTTAGAGAGGGGAAAGGAAGGAGAAAGAGAGGGACAGAAACATCAATGTGTGGTTGCCTCTACACGCCCCCTACTGGGGACCTGCCCTGCAATGGAGCCATGTGCCCTGACTGGAAATCAAACCGGCGGGCGACCCTTTGTTTCTCAGGTCACCACTCAATCCACTGAGCCACAGCAGCCAGGGCAACAGACTTTGTTTTTGAAACCTTACTTAGTTATGTGATTAATAAGGAACACATATTTGATCTTTGTCACTGTTTCTGGCACAGAGCTCCTAAAACCCTTAGAATTTCCTAAATGATGAAAGCCAGAAAGATTTCTCTTCTTTTAAATTTGTTAAAGTGTGTTTTATGTCCCAGAATGAGGTATATCTTGGTGAATATCCCATATAAGTTTGAGAAAAATGTATATTTGCTGGTTTTGGATGAAGTAGTGTATAAATGTTAATTATATCAGTTGGTCGATGATGTTGTTGATTTCACTATATACAGGGTGGGATAAAAGTAGTTTTACAGTTGTTTGTACAGAAAATAATACAATAATTAATAAATAATAATACAAAAATAATCTCTGTGTTTTACATACAACTGTAAACCTACTTTTTAAAAAGGTTTTATAACTTATTTTTATAGAGGGGATGGGAGGGAGAAAAACAGGGTGAGAAACATCAGTGTGTGCTTGCCCCTCACATACCTCCCACTGGGGACCCAACCTGCAACCCAGGCGTGTGCCCTGACTGGGAATCGAACTGGCGACCCTTTGCTTCGCATGTCAGCACTCAATCCACTGAGGTACACTAGCCAGGGCTGTAAACCTGCTTTTGACCCACCCTGTTCTACCTGCTGAATCCGTCCATTTGTGACAGAGGGGTGTTAAAGTCTCCATCTATGATAGTGGAGTCATCAATTTCTCCTTGCCATTCTGTCAGTTTTTGCCTCATATATTGTTGTTAGCACATACACATTAAGAATTGTTATGTTTTATTGGAATATTGACTCCTTTATCATTATGTGATGACACTCGTTACCCCTGGTAACATTCCTTAATTTGAAATCTGCTCTGTCTGAAATTAATATAGCTACTCCTGTTTTCTTTTGATTAATGTTAGCGTGGTAAATTTTTCTCCATCCATTTTCTTTTAATCTATATATGTATATATATTTAAAGTGAATTTCTTGTAGAGAAAATATATCTCATTGTATTTTTGTGATCTTACTCTTTTCTTCCTTAGAAATGCATTTCTGTTTTTCTTTTTTTTATTCTTGTTCAAGTACAGTTGTCTCCATTTTCCCCCCATCACTCCCCCTCCACCGACCCCCACCTTCCAACCTCAACCCTCTCCCCTTTGGCTTTGTCCATGGGTCCTTTATACATGTTCCTTGACCACCCTTCCACTTCTTTCCCCCATTATCCCCCTCCCCCCAATCTTGTCACTGTTAGTTTGTTCTTTATTTCAGTGTCTCTGGTTATATTTTCCTTGGTTGTTTGTTTTGTTGGTCTTACTTGTATAATCTTGTCATGTAATTTGTGCATTTAGAACATTGACATTCAATGTGATTTTCAGACTAACAATTATCACATTTGTTACTGTTTTCTACTTGTTACCCTTATTCGTTTTTTAAAAATATTTTAGTTATTATTTTTAGTGAAAGGGAAAGGGAGTGAGAAAGAGAGGGAACAAAACATCAATGTGAGAGAGAAACATTGATCAGTTGCTTCTGGCACAAGCCCTAACCAGGGACTACATCTGCAACCCAGGCATGTGCCTTCATCGCGAAACTAACTGGCAACGTTTCACTTTGCAGGATGCTGTCCAACTAACTGAGCCACACTGATCAGGGCTGTTGCCCTTATTCTTTGTTCCTAATTTTATCTTCCTCTCTTTTTATGCCTTTTGTGGTATTAATCGAGCATCTCATATAAATTTTGTTTTCTCTCATTTCTTAATATATCATTTACACATTTTTACCTTGTAATTAGTAGTTGCCATAGAGTTTTCAATATATATTTCCAACTAATCCAAGTCCACTTTCAAGTAACACTATATCACTTCATGTGTGGTATGAGTACCTTATAATAACACAACAATCCTAATTTCTTCCTTTTGTCCCTGTATCATTGCTGTCATTCATTTTACTTAATATAAGCATATACATCAGATATATACATAAACATACATAATGAAATACACTGTGCTGTTATTTTGAATAAGCTCTTAACTGTCAGATCAATTAAGAATAGGAAAATTAAAAATTTTATTTTACTTTCCCTTAGTCCTTCTTGATGTTTTTATTTTGTTTTTGTAGATCTGAGTTTCTGACCTATATTATTTTCTTCCTCTCTGAAGAGCTTCTTTTCAACGTTTTGTGCAAGGCAGATCTAGTGGCTACAGATTCCCTTAATATTTATCTGAGAAAGCCTTTATTTTTCCTTCACTTTTCAAAGATAATTTTACAGTATTCTGGGTCAATGGGATTTTTCTCTCAACATTTTAAATATTTCACTAACCTCAGCCTTGGCTAGTGTAGCTCAGTAGATTGAGCATGGGCCTGTGAAGCAAAGGGTCACTGGTTCTATTCCCGGTTGGGGCACATCCCTGGGTTGCAGGTCAGGTCTTCAGTGCTGGGCACGTGGGAGGCAACTACAAGTTGATATTTCTCTCCCTGTCTTTCTACTTCCCTTCCTCTCTCTCTAAAAATAAAAAAATAAAATATTTAAAAATAAATAAATAAATATATCATTAACCTCTTTTGCTTTTATGGTTTCTGAGGGAAAGTAGAATGTAATTCTTATTTTTGTTCCTTTATATGTAAGGGGTGTGTGTGCGCGTATGTGTGCTTTTCCCTTGTCTTCTTCAAGATTTTTTTCTTGTTTGTTTTGTAAATTGAAAATGTTATGTCCAGACTTATGCATGTGTGTATTTACTTATTGCATTTATTCCACTTGGTCTTCTCTGACTGAAGTTCCAGGATCTGAGGTTTGATGTCTGACATTAATTTGGATGAAATTCTCAGTCACTATTCTTTCAAATATTTCTTCTGTTCTTTTTCTCTTCTTTTTCTAGCATTCCCATTATGCATACTTTACACCTTTTGTAGTTTTCCCAAAGTCCAGGGTCACTGTGTCATTTTCAATCTTGTTCTCCCTTTTTCAGTTTTCAAGGATTCTATTGATATATCTTGTAGTTCAGAGACACTTTTCTACAGCTATGTCTAATAAGCCCATAACATATATTCTTCATTTCTGTTACAGTGTTTTTTCTCTAGAATTTCTTTTTGTTTCCCACCCCCCAGGATTTTCTTTTTCTTTTTCTTTTTTGATTGTCTCTACTCATTTCTTCTTTTTCATTTCATTAAAATCTGCTCTATTTTTTTTTTTTTTTTTGCTGTTTAAGTACAGTTGTTTCCATTTCCCCTTACCATTTCCCCCACCGCACCCATCCAGACCTCCAGCCCAGCTGCCCATCTACCTGCCTCTCTCTGACCCTCCTACTGGTCTGGATGAATGTTTCTTTAACTCCTTGGTTGCTGGAGTTCTGTGCAATTTGATTTTCTGGTGGTTCTGGTTGTTTTTTTTTTTTTTTAATTGATCGTTACCCTTGTGTTGGTTGTGTGAGGAATTAAAGCCTTTCTACCTATGCCTCCATCTTGGTTGAATCTCAAAAATTGATGTACTTAATACATGTGCGTGGGTAATTTACATAGACATGAAAATTCCAAAGACAGTGATAGCAACATTGGGGTATATATGACTTTTTTGGACAAAGTAGAGAAGGGGAGAAAAAAGACAGGAGATGGGGTTTTAGATTTCAGAAGTGAGAATGGGAAATGTCCAG
The DNA here is from genome assembly GCF_022682495.2 of Desmodus rotundus. Classification (NCBI taxonomy): domain Eukaryota; kingdom Metazoa; phylum Chordata; class Mammalia; order Chiroptera; family Phyllostomidae; genus Desmodus; species Desmodus rotundus. The sequence continues at coordinate 33,716,144 of NC_071400.1, read as the reverse complement.
GTGATTGAGGAAGATGGGAACATACATATCAGGAAAATTCTTGCTAGGTGACTCAGAAACAATGGGACACAGTGGGTATGTCGCTAACAGTCCCCTGCCGAAAGCCATCCTATTTACTATATTTAATTCAAATTGAGCTCAGGCTGCATCCTAAGATCTCCTTCCTGAAGCAGGTTGTCTTTCTGAATCTCTTGGGCAAGGAAGAGGAAGGTTCAAAGGTTCTTTCTGGTAGAATGCCAATGGGATTCATAGCAGCACAATTTACAATAGCCAAGTACTGGAAGCAACCTAAGTGCCCATCAGCAAATGAGTGGATCAAAAAATTATGGTACATTTACACATTGGAATTCTATGCAGCAGAGAGAAAGAAGGAGCTTATACCATTTGCAACAGCATGGATGGAACTGGAGAGCATTATGCTACATGAAATAAGCCAGATGGTGAGGGACAAATACCATATGATCTCACCTTTAACTGGAACATAATAAATAGAACAAAAAAGGAAACAAAATATAACCAGAGACATTGAAGTTAAGAACAATCTAACAATGGTCAGGGGGGAGTGGGGAGGGGACAGTGAGGACAGGGGATTACAGGAACTACTATAAAGGACACATGGACAAAATCAAGGGGGAGGGTTGAGGTTGGGGAGGGAGGGGGTTTCAGCTGGGGTGGGGTGGAGGGATGGGGAGAAAAGGCATACAACTGTAATTGAATAACAATAAAAAAATTAATTAATAAATAAATAATTTTTAAAGGTTCTTTCTGAGTCTTGTTTCTTAAGAAACAGCTTAAAATCAAGACCCTAAAGTGGCAGTTTAAACCTTTGGTTTTCTTCACACTTAATGATATTATCAAAGAGTGCTCATGATTTTTCTTCCACCAACAAATTCAGAAATACTTGAAAGTGTTAGCATAGTTACCACAAAATGATTCATTACTCAGTAACTAAGACATCATTTCTGGAAGCCAAATTCCTTTGTGCATGTTCTCCAATTTCACTCACAATAATTACAGTTTCTATTTATTTATGAGTTACTTTGGATGAGGTCATGTGTAAAATGGATACCACTATTTTACTGAAGAAACTGAGACTTTATCTAACCCAAGGTCATAGAACCAATGAATGGAAAAGCTTGGATTCCTAGTCATGCTTGTTTAATTCTAAACTTTCTGTTCAAAACTATATGTCATGCAGCATTTCCTTTTCACTGACTGAAGGATATTTTCTTGAGTCATTTTCCCCACTAACCTCCTTCACATGTCATTTATCCTGGAACTCAGATTTGGATATCACTTCCAGTCTTTCCCAATGCTGCTAGCTAATCTACCATCTCTAGTATGTCCTCAACTGTCTTCTTTTTTCTAAGCCATGATGAAATATTTAATTCACTTTGTGTTTTAATAGAAGGAAAGAAGAGAAGGTATTTTTGTGTGTGTCTGTGTGTGTACATATGTACTTACGCACACCTCTTTTTGTGTGTTTTTGTTCCACCTGCTGCCATCTTTCCTCTCTCTGCTCTATAGTTTTGGTGGTGTTGGTGGTGGTTCTTGACCCTTTTCTTTATCTTTACTTGGTAAGTCACCTCTAGTGCCCCCTGTAGTCACTTTCTAATCAAACTGACACCACTCCCATCCATCCCCTTTTTCATTAAATTTGTGTTGGAAAGCAGTTTACTGATTTTTGTCTGCTGGCAGTCAAAATTCACATTGCATGTTAGATGACATTTTAGTTATTGACAGTAAATTAATGCCAATACATATTTAAATGAGTATCAGTACAGTAAAATGGTAAGAGTTCTAAGAATTGAAAGACTTTTGTGTAGTCAAAAATTATTCAACGTTTAACTACTTTATTATTAAAACAATTGAGACGAACTCTTTAGAGCAGAACAATGAGCCCTGGCTGGTGTGGCTCAGTGGACTGAGCATCAGCCTGAGAACAAAAAGGTCCCTGGTTCAATTCCCAGTCAGCGTACAAGCCTGGGTTGAGGGCCAGGTTCCCAGTAGGGGGCGTGTGAGAGGCAACCGCACATTGATGTCTCACTCCCTCTCTCCCTCCCTTCCTCTTTGTCTAAAAATAAAATAAATAAAATCTTTTTAAAAAAGAACAATGAACTTAAAAAAATGATTCTTCAAAGCTTGGCAGACATATTACATTATGTGAGATGCAGGTTAATTTAATATACATGTAAAACACACAACTAAATAACCTCCACATATACATCATCATATGTATTTTGATAACACTTTATCTCAGATTGCTCAGAGTTTATGTAGTGAATATATGATTCATATTCTATTAAGAAATGTCTAAAATTTAAAGTGAATGCCAAATGTCAGCAGCGTTGATAAATCAACACATACTAGTTATCAAGCCTAATATATTACTATGTAACATGACTTCTATAGTAATTTGTGATTTCCCTATAAGCAAAATATCCTGATTTTTTAAAATATATTTATTGATTATGCTATTACAGTTGTCCCATTTCCCCCCCCATAGTTCATGTCCATAGGTCATACTTATAAGTTCTTTGGCTTCTACATTTCCTACACTATTTTTACCCTCCCCCTGTCTATTTTCCACCTATCATCTATGCTACTTATTCTCTGTACCTTTACCCCCCTCTCCCCCTCCCACTCCCTTATTGACAACCCTCATGTTCTAGTTGTTTGCCTAGTTTGCTCTCGTTTTTGTTTTATGTGTGGCCGTTAATAACTGTGAGTTTGCTGTCATTTTTACTGTTCCTATTTTTGATCTTCTTTTTCTTAGGTAACTCCCTTTAACATTTCATATAATAAGGGCTTGGTGATGATGAGCTTCTTTAACTTGACCTTATCTGAGAAGCACTTTATCTTCCCTTCCATTCTAAATGATAGCTTTGCTGGATACAGTAATCTTGGATGTAGGTCCTTGCGTTTAATCTTGGGTAATGTAATTATGATGTACCTTGGTGTGTTCCTCCTTGGGTCCAGCTTCTTTGGGACTCTCTGAGCTTCCTGGACTTCCCAGAAGTCTATTTCCTTTGCCAGATGGGGGAAGTTCTCCTTCATTATTTGTTCAAATAAGTTTTCAATTTTTTGTTCTTCCTCTTCTCCTTCTGGCACCCCTAAAATTAGGATGTTGGAACGTTTCAAGATGTCCTGGAGGTTCCTAAGCCTCTCCTCATTTTTCCAAGTTCTTGTTTCTTCATTCTTTTCTGGTTGGATGTTTGTTTCTTCCTTCTGGTCCATACCATTGATTTGAGTTCCAGTTTCCTTCTCATCACTATTGGTTCCCTGTACATTTTCCTTTGTTTCTCTTAGCATAGGCTTCATTTTTTCATCTGTTTTTCGGACAGATTCAACCAAGTCTGTGAGCATATTGATAACCAGTGCTTTGAACTGTGCATCTGATAGGTTGGCTATCTCTTCCTCGCTTAGTTGTATTTTTTCTGGAGCTTTGAAGTGTTCTGTCATTTGGGCCATTTTGTTTCTTTGTTTGTTTGTTTGTCTTGGCGCATCTGTTACTTTAAGGGGCGGAGCCTTAGATGTTCACCAGGGCGGGGTAATGCTGGTCACTGCACTGTGACACTATACGTGGGGGAGGGGCCGAGTGGGAGCAATGGCGCCCGCCTCACTCTCCTCCAGATCTCAATCTTTCACTCCGATACCCACAATCAAACTGGGCCACTCTGGTGCTGGTTCCCGAGTAAGTGGGCCTGTGCACACTCTAGGCCCCTCTGGGTCTCTCCAACAACCTCTCCTGTGAGGCTGGGAGTCTCTCCTGCTGCCGCCCGAACCCCCAGGGACACTTTCAATCAGAGGTTTGAGGCTTTATTTCCCTGAGCTGGAGCCCTGGGTTGCGCGGTCTGCTTTGCTGCCCGCCATTCGTCTGGTTTATCTGTGGGCGAATGTGGTGCTGCAGGGTGCTACCCGCCACTCTGCCTGCCCCACTCTCCGCCACTCTGAGTCCGGCCCTCTGGGTTTATCTGTGCAAATGTGGGGCCACAGGGTCTGCTAGTACTCGGACTGCCTACGCCATTTGTCCCACACTCCGCCAGTCTCACTCTCGCCACAGCCACGCGAGTCCTCTCCACCCCGGTGCCTGTCTCCGCCCGTCCTACCAGTCTGGATGAATGTTTATTTTCTATTTCCTTGGTGTCGGTCCCCCTTGCTGTTCGATTCTCTGTCAGTTCTGGTTATGCGAGGAGGCGCAGTGTGTCTACCTATGCCGCCACGTTGGTTCCTCCAAAATATCCTGATCTTGTAGAGTCAGAAATAAGCTAGGCTTTAAATCTGTCAGCCAAGGAATTTAAAAATAAAATTACACTATTCTGCAAAAGTTTTTTATTCTTGTGAACATTTATCATAAAATACTGGGATTTTTAAAATATAAATAGAGTACTTTACTGTTAAGAATTTAAGAGAATAAATCTGAAAGAATATTCCTTACTCTCGTATAATTCACTCTACTATGTGTTTAATTGGTATATAGAGTGCTGAATGCCAGTGCATCATCTTCTCCCTCCAGTTTCAGCAGTGCAGAAAGTGACATATTTAGCAGTACATCACTGTACCATTTGCCTGTCTTGATTAGATGGGATAGTGAAGCCATCACTTGAGTAGTTGGCCATTTTAAGGTAGTGTCCCACTGATAAACACCCAAGATTTATAATTGCATGTGCTACTAAGGCTTTATACTACTGTTAGGGGTTTAATTTAATGGTGGTTGAAGAATCAAATGAGTGTTGTGCTGAAAGATTAAGTGCTTGAAAATGAGTTATCATCAGTTTACAGTATTGTGTTAATTAGGTCAAGAAATCCCTCAGTCTAGCAGAAAGCAGGTACAAATGGACAGTTTATAAACAGTTTATAGAGTAGGACAAGGAGGAAGTCTTTAAAATGTGCCTACTGGTAATTAATTTTACACAAGTCTTGAACAGGGCAATCTGAAAACCTGTAGTACTGCACTGCAATATTACTGTATGTTTGAAATCACTTATTTTCCCCTTCTCCAAAGGTTTCTCTTTTACAACTGAGGCTTAAAGACAAATAAATAGATTTTAACTGGAGATGGAACATTTTATTTTTTATGATAATTTTTCCTCTTTTTTTCTGAAAATATGAAGGACCAGTCTTGATGTAGCTTCTTCTTTACAACCTTTGATGTAGGGCATCTGTTCAGCTAGAATTCAAGTGGTTCTGAATGATGGTTGCTCTGCAGTTTAGTTGTAATTTTGGAGTGATTGTGGTATGATGCAAGTATTTCATTTACCTACACTACCTTCTTGACCAAAAACCATGGGAGATGGAACATTGTAAGTAAAATATTTTTTTAAAAAAATGCAATCTAAATTCCTTAGCCTGGATTCAAAACTATCACAAACCAGCCTTTACCAACTTTTCCAGATTTTTCATCTTTACTTATGTATGAAGCTTCTGTTCGGATTTATTCACTCTATTTCAGATATGCTTGTGGAATTTCATATCTGCACTTTTGTGGATAATAATAACAGCATTTATTAAGCATTTATCATGTGCCATGAGTGTGCAAAGTGCTTTTCATGTATTACCGTATTTAACCTTCACACCATCTCTGTAAGGTAGGTGACTTTTTTTATCCACACTTTACACATGAAAGTAACAAGGTTTAAAGAGGTAAATTTGCCTGATGCCACACAACTAGTAAGTGGAAGAACCAGGTTTCCAAAACAGTTCCTTCTGATCCCAACGATCTTGTTCTTAACCATGATACTGTATAGTTCATACCATTCATTCAACCTTGTAAACTTCTGAAACTCAGGCTGACCTACCTCATTTATTCAAACTTACTCAAACTTTAACATCTAAGTTACATGCAAACTTCTCCAAGAAGACTTCAATTAATGACTCAACATATTGTCACTTTCCCTGATCTTTTTTTTAATTAAATACTTTTGTAGAGTTGGGGGAGGGAGGTGGGACTGGCTGGGGTGGAATGGAGGGAAGGGGAGAAAATGCAGACAATTGTAACTGAATAAAAATAAATTAATTAATTTAAATAAATAAATAAATAAATACTTTTGAATTTTATTGTTCAAGTACAGTTTTCTGCTTTTTCCCCCCACCCAACCCTACCACCCCAGCCATCCGGACCTCCATCCCCTGTTTCCACCCCCCACACCAGTTTTCTGCACGAGTCCTTTATACTTGTTCCTGAAAATCCACATCCTTTTCTCCCCATTATCCCCTCTCATCTCCACTCTGGTCACTGTCATTTTGTTCTTAATTGCAATGTATTTGATTATATTTTGATTGCTTATTTGTTTTGTTGATTAGGTTACAGTTAAAGGTAACAACATATGGTATTTGTCTTTCACCACCTGGCTTATTTCACTTAGCATAATGCTTTCCAGTTCCATCCAGGCTCTCACAAAGGGTAGGAGCTCATTCTTTCTTTCTGCTCTGTAGTATTCCATTGTGTAAATGTACCCTAGTTTTTTTTTTTAATGAAAGAATCTTTATTTATGTTTTTGATTTTTTATTTTAATTTTTTATTGTTATTCAATTACAGTTGTATGCCTTTTCTGCCCATCCCTCCACCCCACCCCAGCTGAACCCCCCTCCATCCCCCATAAGCCAGATGGTGAGGGACAAATACCATATGATCTCACCTTTAACTGGAACATAATCAATAGAAGAAAAAAGCAAACAAAATATAACCAGAGACATTGAAGTTAAGAACAGCCTAACAATGGGCAGGGGGGAGTGGGGAGGGGACAGTGAGGAGAGGGGATTACAGGAACTACTATAAAGAACACATGGACAAAATGTACCATAGTTTTTTGATCCATTCATTTACTGATGGCACTTAGGTTGCTTCCAGCACTTGGCTATTGTAAATTGTGCTGCTATGAACATTGGCGTGCATAGGTTCTTTTGGATTGGTGTTTCAGGGTTTTTAGGATATAATCCAAGCAGCGGAATTGCAAGGTCAAAAGGCAATTCCATTTTTAGTTTTGTGAGGAAATTCCATACTGTTTTCCATAGTGGTTGCACCAGTCTGCAATCCCACCAACACTGCACTAGGGTTCCTTTCTCTTCACACCCTCTCCAACAATTGTTGTTTGTTGCTTTGTTTATGATGGCCATTCTGACTGGTGTGAAGTGGGATCTCATTGTGGTTTTAAATTTAATCTCCCTGATGGCTAGTGATACTGAGCATCTTTTCCTATGTCTCTGGACCCTCTGTATGTCCTTCTTGGAGAAGTGTATTTTCAAGTCCTTTCCCATTATTTAATTGGGTTGCTTGTCTTCTTAGAGTGGAGTCGTATGAGTTCTTTATATATTCTGGAGATCAAACTCTTGTCTGAGGTATCATTGGCAAATATGTTTTCCCATACGGTTGTTTCTTTTTTCATTTTAAAACTATTTTCTTTACTTGTGCACAAGCTTTTTATTTTAATGAGGTCTCATTTGTTTATTCTTTCCTTTATGTCCCGTGCTCTAGGGGACATATCAGTGAAAATATTGCTGCATGGAATATCTGAGATTTTCCTGCCTATGTTCTCCTGAAGGACTTTTATGATGTCACGACTTATGTTTAAGTCTTTTATCCACCTTGAATTTATTTTTGTGTATGGTGTAAGTTGGTGCTTGAGTTTCATTTTTTTTGCATGTAGCTGTCCAGATGCCCCAACACCATTTGTTGAAGAGGATATTTTTGCTCCATTTTATGCTGTCACCCCCTTTGTCAAATATTAATTGACTGTAGACACCTGGATTTATTTGTGGGCTCTCTATTCTGTTCCATTGATCCATGTGCCCATTCTTATGCCAGTACAAGGCTGTTTTGATTGCAGGGGACTTTTAATACACTTTGATGTCAGGTATTGTGATCCCTCCTACTCTCCTCTTCTTTCTCAAAATTGCTGCAGCTATTTGGGGTCATTTATGGTTCTATATAAAATTTTGAAGTGTTTGTTCTATATCTGTGAAATACACCTTTTGTACTTTAACAGGTATTGCATTGAATCTATAAATTGCTTTGGGTAGTATGGACATTTTGATGATGTTAATTTTCCCAATCCATGAATACGATATATATTTCCATTTGTTTGTGTGTTCCTTTATTTCTTTCTTCAGTGTTGTGTAGTTTTCTGAGTACAGGTCTTTTACATCCTTGGTTAGGTTTCTTCCTAGGTATTTTATTTTTCTTGTTGCTGTGGCAAATGGGACTTTTTTCCTAATTTCTGTTTCTTATATTTCATTGTTGGTATACAAAAATGCCTTCCATTTCTTGACATTATTGACTTTGTATCCCAGTGTTTTTCCAAAGTCACTTATTAGGTAGAGCAGTTTTTTGGTGGACTCTATAGGATTTTCTATGTACACATCATGTCATCTGCAAACAATCACAGTTTTGTTTCCTCTTTCCCAATTTGGATGACTTTTATTTCCTTTTCTTGTCTGATTGCTGTGACTAGGACTTCCAATACTATGTTAAATAGAAGTGGTGAAATTGAACAATCTTGTCTTGTTCCTAATTTTAGTGGGAAAGATTTTAGTTTTGGCCCATTGAGTATGATGTTGGCTGTAGGTCTCTCATATATGGCCTTTATTATGTTAGGAATGCTCTATCTATTCCCACTTTGCTGGGTGTTTTTATCATAATGGGTGCTATACCTTATCAAATGCTTTTTCTACATCTATTCATATGATCATGTGTTTTTTGTCTTTCCTTATGTTTATGTGATATATTATGTTTATTGATTTGCGAATATTGTACCATCCTTGCATCCCTGGGATGAATCCCACA